>NC_054831.1:16310303-16613333 GCF_018345385.1 Vulpes lagopus | reverse complement strand
AAAGCAACAAAGAAGGGTATGGGGAAAAAGAACCCAAGTAATTTTGGAAAATAGTATTTTGACTGCCTACTACAATACTAAAGACACAAAGAAATGTACACAAGCGCTGTATCTCTAGTTAGGAAATCTGTTTTCACAGTATGAACTGGCTGATATATACCTATTTTATGGATATACTAAGATTGAACAGGCAAGTGAATATACTGTAGATAATGGGAGTAGGAAAAGAGGAAGGCTAGACTAAATCTTGTGATGTTGGACTGTAATCAAAATTCATTCTTTTTAGGGTATATAAGAGACATACAGAAACAAATAAAAATGTACAGGTTGGTATGCTTAAATATATTTCCCAGTTCCTGGTGAGAGGGCCTAGGACCTCAGAATCACTAGGTGTATTGAATTGGGGACTAAAATAAATTTTATCAGGGAGACATATATGCAAATACAGAACCTGCAAGTAATGAGACCAATCATATATACTAATTATGAAATATACGTATCTCACACATAGTCTCAAAACACAGCAACAATTGACAGGACTATGGGGAGAATCCAACAATCAGTAACTGTAGTTGGCAATTTTGACACATAAAAAGTAACTCCTAGTTCAAGCAGATAAAAATAACGAAAGTTACAGGGAACAATTCCAAAGAGAATGCATTATTTTCAAGTATATGCAAGATAGTACAAAGAGGCACCTGGCTGGCTCAGTTGGCAGAACATGTGACTCTTGATCTTGGGGCTGTGAGTTCAAGCCCCATGTTGGGTACACAGATTACTTAAAAAAAAATAGTCACAAAAATCTAGTAGGTACCTCAGCACAAAGGAAAGGAGTCTCAATAAATTCCAAAGAATATTATTCAGGTTATGTTCTCTAAATTATATTAATTAGAATCAGTAACAAAATACTAACTCTAAAAAAAAATCCTGCATGACTGGAAATAAAAACCAAACTACTTCATTGTCCTAGGGTTAAAGAGAATTCTTAAATATAAAATACCAAATAATAATAAAAACAATACATGCCAAAATCTGTGGGACCCAAATAAAGTAGCACTTAAGGGGCAATATACACTGACAAGTACATTTATTTTTTAAAAACATATGGAAAAAAAATAAAAACATATGGAAATATGTTTGTAAAGCTAACATATGAGGAGATGCTCAATTTCATTAGTAATTGGAGACATTTTCGCTAAATATTAGAAAGTGAGATAAAACTAAATTCTGGAGAGAGGGCTGTAAGGAAAAATGAACTCTTAGGTGCTACAGGTAGGCATATAGATTGGTACAGCTATTCTGAAGAGGAATCTGGGATCGTGAGTTCAAGTATGAAGTATAGAATATGAAGTATATACCTTCAAGTATAAAAGTATATATATATACCTTTTTCCCTGGCAATTCCACTCTTGTTCATAAACCACAGAGAAACTAAAGCATGGGAATATCAGTGGATTTATATAAGAATTTTTTTAAAGATTTTATTTATTTATTCATGAGAGACACACAGAGAGAGAGAGAGGCAGAGACACAGGCAGAGGGAGAAGCAGGCTCCATGCAGGGAGCCCGACTTGGGACTCGATCCCATGTCTCCAGGATCAGGCCCTGGGCCGAAGGCAGGCGCTAAACCGCCGAGCCACCCTGGCTGCCCTATATAAGAATATTTATCACAGCAATGTTCACTGTAGAAAGAAACTACAGACAAACTAGCTGTCCACCATTGAGAATAAGGAACTAAAATGTCATATAGGTATACTATGGAAACTACACAGCAGGCAGAAAGCAATGACCGAGAGACAGTAATCTGGATAGATCTTATAAACATTATAAGTGAAAACCCAAATCAACAGAAACAAAGCCACAGCAGTAGTTCTCAGTGTGGTCATATTCATCTCAAGTGTGGTGCATTAGCATTACATGGCAACTTGTTAGAAATAGAGATTTTCAGACTCTATATCAGAAAGTGAATCAGAAATTCTGAGGTGGGGCCCAGTAATCTGTTTTTGAGCAACTGCTCCAGGGAATTATGATGCATGCTAAAGTTTGAGGACCACTGAATAGCACCAAAAAACTTATATAAAATTTAAATACTTTATCCACCAAAACCTTACATATTAAAAAACTAATGTAATGTATTATATGTATTCTGAGGTATATACTAAACGTAACAGAGATATACATAATAGCAAGAGGGAGAAAAAAATAGAGTTCACAGATAAGAAAAAAAAAATAAAACAGACAGGGACTTTGCAATGATTAGTAATAAATGTGTCATGACCTGATGAGCTTGATTACTTGAACTGAGATTTTCCCACCTCCCAAAAAGGAAAGACTTCAAACTTCTAAATCCCAGGTGCTTATGAATAAGCCTAATCTAAATCACCAACATCTCCTGCCCATGTACTGGATTAGAATCCTAACTGGCCTCCCTGTACCCACCCTTAGGCTTCCACAGTCAGTTTACCACAAAACAGCCAGAGTAACTAGTTTTGTTTTGTTTGTTGTTTTAGAGAAGGAGGGGGAAGGGGAAGAGGGAGAGAGAATCTTTTTTTTTTTTTTTTTTAAGATTTTATTTATTTATTCATGAGAGACACATTGAGAGAGAGAGGCAGACACAGGCAGAGGGAGAAGCAGGCTCCATGCAGGGATTGACATGGGACTTGATCCCAGGTCTCCAGGATCACGCCTTGGGCTGAAGGCAGCGCTAAACCGCTGAGCCACCAGGGCTGCCCAGGGAGAGAGAATCTTAAGCAGACTTCCTGCACAGCAGGTGCCTGACATGGGTTCAACTCCATCTCACAACCCTGAGGTCAGGAGTTGAGCAGAAATCAAGAGTTGGCATCAGACTGAGCCAGGTGCCTCAGAGTAACTGCTTTAAAATATAAATGTGAATATGTCACTCCCCAGCTCAAAACAATCAATCTCCAATGGATTCCTATTGCATTCAGAATAAATTCCTTACTATGGTTTGAAAGGGCTGACATCATCTAACCTCTGCCTATCTTTCTGATATATCACCTACAACTTCCCCTTACTCATTATTCTTTCTGGCAAAATTGGCCGTGTAACGATTCAAGGGACTGTATAAGTCTTCCTCCAGCCTCAGAGCTTTTATACTTAATATGTTCTCTGCTGGAATGTACTCAGCCCTCCCCCAACCCGGACTGCATAGGCAAGACTCATTCCCTCAGGTCATTCAAATTTCTATTCAGATGTTAACTCAAGTAGGCCTTTCCTAATCTCCAACTAAATTAGCTATCCTTGCGGGTCTTATAGCCGCTTACCCTGATTTGATTTTCACAGGCATAAACAAATACACAATGCAGTCCTTTTCACTAGAAAACATGTATGGGACCTGGCTTTGCTGGTTCATCTCCATCCCCAGAATTTAACAGTGCTTCTCAACAGAGGTACTACTGACAATCTGAAAAGCGTGGTTCTTTGTTATTCAGGAGTTTCCTGCACATTGGATGATATGTTTCCCTGGACCCAGCTCATTAAATGCCAGTAGGACTTCTCAAGCATTTTGACAAACTATTCATTCATATGTCTTTGTA
Organism: Vulpes lagopus; assembly: GCF_018345385.1. Lineage (NCBI taxonomy): Eukaryota > Metazoa > Chordata > Mammalia > Carnivora > Canidae > Vulpes > Vulpes lagopus. Next base: position 16,609,776 of record NC_054831.1, on the reverse strand, counting down.
CATAATTATGTGTACATCTGCAGTATTTCTAAAAAATAGAACTGTTGTATCAAAATATATGTACATTTCAGGACACTGCAGAACAAACAAGAAACTTAAATATGTGGATATACACAAATATACTTAGATGCCTTTTTTTTTTTGGTTGACTTTGTTTTTGATATATATCAACTTGCACAGAATATTCCCCAAAAAATATACATTAAATTTTAAATGAAATAAGTCAGGCAGAGAAAAACAAATACCATATGACTTCACTTATTTGTGGAATTCAACACAAAACTGAATAAACATAAAAAGCAGAATCAAATTCATAAATACAGAGAACAAATTGATAGTTGCTAGAGGGGAGGTGTGTGGAGGGACTGACAAAATGGGTAAAGGGAGTAAGAGGTATAGGATTCTACTTATGGAATGATTAAGTCAAAGAAATAAGAGACAGTATAGGAAATAGTCAATGGTATTGTACTAGCATTGTATGTTAGCTACACTTGTGGTGAGCATAGCATAACTTATAAACTTGTTGAATCACTATGTTGTACACAATATAACATTGTGTTAATTATACTTAAAAAAAAAAAAAGACAGGGGGATCCCTGGGTGGCTCAGAGGTTTAGGGCCTGCCTTCAGCCCCGGGCATGGTCCTGGAGTCCTGGGATCCAGTCCCACATCAGGCTCCCTGCATGGAGCCTGCTTCTCCCTCTGCCTATATCTCTGCCTCTCTTTCTGTCTCATGAATAAATAAATAAAATATTTTTTAAAAATCACTTCTTGGGGCACCTGGGTGGCTCAGTGGTTGAGCATCTGCCTTTGACTCTGTTCATGATCCTGGGGTTATGGGATCAAGTCCCGCTTGGGGCTCCTTGAAGGGAGCCTGCTTTTCCCTCTGCCTATGTCTCTGCCCCCTCCCCTTCTCTCTCTCTGTCTCTCATGAATAAATAAATAAAAATCTTAAAAAAAAAAAAAAAAGAATATGACTCAAGGAAATACCAGAAATGCTATTAAAAATTTATTTGAAAAGATATTAACTGCAGCACTATGCAAAGTGGAAATAACTAGAAAATGACCACTTGTAAAAGTAATAAATATGCAATTAAATATGGCTTAAGCCACAGAGACATTTAAGTAATTTAGGAAGAAACAAGAAATCAGATGCCCAGTTTAGTGTATCAGCTCAGTACTGTCACCAAGAAACCATGCCCTCTCTCTTTGATCTGTAATTCACAGCAGGTCTGCTTTTCATTCTTAGCCCTTCCACATGGCCACAAAGTGGCTGCTACAGTACATTTGAAATGACAAGGTGAAATAGTGCTCAAAAGCTTTCACCTTGCGAGAGTCTTTTCATCTGGAAACAAGTATTCCAAAGTACCCAAGTGTGTGTGCACCCTCACACCAAAATATACACAGCAGAGTTCCCATTACATATTACTGGGCAAAACAGAATCCCATGTTTACCCTAGACCAATCAGTGATGACAGGGAATTAATTCACATGAGTAGCTCAGACCAATTAGAATTCATTCCCTGAGGTTGGGTTAAAGGGCCTCCTTTCCTGAAATCAAGGTTCTCTCTAAACCCCCAATCTCATTTATCTGAACAAAATAGGTATTTTGATAGTAAGGAAGAAGGAGAGAAAAGATGGGCAACAAGCAGTACCTGCTAAAAATTACCTGCTAATAATTATCCAACAATAGTAGAATGGTGAAGTAATTTATGATATTTTTACCATTAACCATATTTTGGAGAGATTTTTCCAAATAACAGAGAAAAATGCTTTCAATACAATACTGAATGGGGACAAAAAGACTACAAAAAAGGAAATGTACAAAATGATTTCAATTTTCTTTAAAAAAGATATATGCATATATAAAAGAAGAAGAAAGACTGTAAGAAAATATAAGATGTTGGTGCCTGTCAGTGGAGCAGGCAACTCTTGGTTTCAGGGTTGTGAGCTTGAGCCCCACATTGGACATAGATTACCCAAAAAAAATCTTTAAAAAAAAAAAAAGAAAGAAAATACAAGATGTTAACAGTGATTATATCTGATTTATAATATATTTTTTTAAGATTTTATTTATTTATCCATGAGAGACACAGAAAGAGAGAGACAGAGACATAGGCAGAGGAAGGAGAAGTAGGTTCCATGCAGGGAAGCCTGATGCAGGACTTACTTGATCCCAGGACTCTGGGATTACAACCTGAGCCGAAGGCAGATGCTCAACCACTGAGCCACTCAGGTGTCCCAAAAGTTTTTGTTTTCTTAGATTCTACATTTCCAAATTTTTCTACAAAAATGAGCTATTTATGGGCACCTGGGCACCTTGAGTCCTACATTGGGCTCTCTGAATGGAGCCTGCTTCTCCTCCCTCTGCCTATGTCTCTCTCTCTCTCTCTCTCTCTCTCTCGTCTTTCATGGATAAATAAAATCTTTAAAAAAAAAAAAAAGTGAACTATTTACAACAACAAAAAATTGTAATAAGGGCTCCATTACCTATTTGCATCCATTTGACAAAAACATCATATTCATGCTTATTAAGGACACTGATAAAAAAAATGGTTCAAATATATACTTGTATTATACTGGACTAATCTGTTGCCTACAGAAGTTTAATAACCTTAGTGGTTTACAAATAAGTGACTTCCAACTAACACTACATACACCCTGATGTTTACTTTTAAAACTGGGATAAAATAGCATTGTCACTGGGACACCGAGGTAGCTCAGTGATTGAAGGTCTTTCTTTGGCTCAGGACATGATTCTGGGGTCCCAGGATTGAGTCCCATTATCAGGCTCCCTGCATGGAGCCTGCTTCTCCCTCTGCCTGTGTCTCTGCCTCTCTCTCATTCTCTCTCTCATGAATAAATAAATAAAATCTAAAAAAAAGGAAAAAAATAGCATTGTCACTTTACAGTTTTAATCCATTTATCTCTTCAGCTATTCCAGAAAAATCCTTTAAGTTAGTCAAACATCAAATAACAAGATAAAATCAAACTGATTTATTAACATTCATTCATTCAACAAATATGGATTCAGTGTCTACTGTCCGGCAATATGCCAGTTCCTAATATGAAGAATACTGCAAAAAATTAAATCAGCATTTTTGTACGATTACTGAAAGATCTGTTTATAAGTGCATCTTTTCTAATAGACTGTCAGCTCCTTTAGAAAGCATGAATCTTTTTTTTTTAAGATTTATTTATTGGGATCCCTGGGTGGCACAGCGGTTTAGCGCCTGCCTTTGGCCCAGGGAGTGATCCTGGAGACCCGGGATCCAATCCCACGTTGGGCTCCCAGTGCATGGAGCCTGCTTCTCCCTCTGCCTATGTCTCTGCCTCTCTCTCTCTGTGTGTGACTATCATAAATAAATAAAAATTTAAAAAAAGAAAAGATTTACTTATTATTTTCGAGAGTGTGTGAACATGGGGAATAGAGGGCGTGGAGGGGCAGAGGGAGAGAAAGAATCCCAAGTAGATTCCCAGCTAAGCATGCAGCCACGAGGGGCTCAATCTCATGATCCTGAGAGCATGACCTGATCAGAAATCAAGAGTTGGATGCTTAACTGACTGAGCCATCCAGGTGTCCTGAAAGCATGAATCTTAAAAAGAAAACAAACAAAAAATAGAAATCATGAATTTTATTCATTAATTTATCTTTTTTTTTTTAATGTTTTTATTCATGACAGACACACACACACACAGAGGCAGACACAGGCAGGGGGAGGACCAGGCCCAATGCAGGGAGCCCGATGTGGGACTTGATCCCAGATCTCCAGGATCAGGCCCCAGGCCCAAGGTGGCACTAAACCCCTGGGCCACCAGGGCTGCCCCATTAATTTATCTTAAGAGCCTGCCATAAAGTTGGCAATCAGGAAACGTTTGTTGGTGAATGAGGAAAAAAATGTATAACAGAAAATATTCTGAATATAGTATATGTATATAAAAATCATTATGGATTTTTTTGATGTATGCTTTACTGAACATACTGATGCATTGAAACTATTTATAAATGCGTGAGTTGATAATCTGAAGATGATTTGGTACAATATTATCTTTTTAAGAAGTTGTTTCATTGGGGCAGCCGAGTGGCTCAGCAGTTTAGCGCTGCCTTCAGTCCAGGGCATGATCCCAGAGACCTGGGTTCGAGTCCCACATCAGGCTCCCTGCGAGTAGCCTGCTTTTCCCTCTGCCTGTGACTCTGCCTCTCTCTCTCTGTGTGTCTCTGCCTCTGTGTGTGTGTGTCTCTCATGAATAAATAAATAAATAAATAAATAATCTTTAAAAAAAAGTTTCATTAAACAGAACTAAAAATTTAGTAAGCTTTGTATTCTTCTCGTCAGCTTCTAAAACCTCTTCATGCTAACAAATAAACAAATAAGTACACATTCAATATGTCTTACAAAATCCATACTTTTGACTGTCTATTGAAACATGAATAGAATAGAAATGAATTAGAATAGAAATAGAATAGAAATGAATAGAAGTGAATGAATAGAAAGTAGGAATCTTTTCTTTTTTAGGCTATGTTTGCTTCCCTTTTTATCTTATTTATTGAACTACAGTTGATATACAATATTATATTAGTTTCTAGTGTACAACTTAGTGATTTAATAATCCTATACAATATGCAGTGCTTACCACAATAAGTGTAGTTATCACCTATAACCCTAGAAAGCTATTTTTTTTAAGATTTTATTTATTTATTTATGAGAGACACAGAAAGAGAGGCAGAGACACAGGCCGAAGAAGAAGCAGTCTCCACGCAAGGAGCCTGATGTGGAACTCAATCCTAAGAATCCGGGATCAGACTCTGAACCAAAGGCAGATGCTCAACTGCTGAGCCACCCAGGCGTCCCAACCCTACAAGTTATTACAGTATTACTGACTATATTTTTGGTGATGTACATTTCATCCCTGTGACTTATTTATTTTATGACTGGAAGTCTGTACCTCCTAATCCCCTCTATCTATTTTCCCAAATCCGTACATTCCGCACCCCCCCCCTCCCCGGGAACCACCAGTTTGTTCTGTGTTTATAAGTTAGCTTCTGTTTTGTTTGTTCATTTGTTTTGTTTTTTACATTCCACATAAATGAAATCATATAGTATTTGTCTTTCTCTGTCTTATTTCACTTAGCATAATATCCTCTAGGTCCATCCATGTTGTTGCAAATAGCCACTTTTCATTCTCTTTTATGTCTGAGTAATATTCTATTATATCCGGTATATATGTATATAGAACACATCTTTACCCACTTATCTATTAATGGACAGTGAGATTACTTAGAATAGAGAGACATTTCAATGGTACAGTCTGCAAGTATCATCTCCACCCATCCCAGGTCCCTACTTAGAGACCTTGGGAATTTACTGAGCAGCAGGGAAACATAATTATTTTCTTAGCTTCTACCACTACCTTTTTTTTCTTTTTTTTTAAGATTTTATTTATTTATACATGACAGACACAGAGAGAGAGGCAGAGACACAGGCAGAGGGAGAAGCAGGCTTCCTGCAGAGAGCCCAATATGGGACTCCATCCCAGGACCCCAGGATCATGACCTGAGCCAAAGGCAGAGGCTCACCCACTGAGCCACCCAGACATCCCTCTATCACTAACTTTTGTCCTCACAGATGACACTAAATTAATTTGAGTCACTGGCAGGTAACACCAAACTTTTCTGATTTATTAATTTAGAACACTCATCTAACTAAAAAGGACAAGCTATTTCTCTTGTGTATCTTTCTAGCATCTTTAGAATGACTGCTGCTTTTATTGGTTGAGCACTAGGTAGGAGAGTTGACTTGGATCTAGGAGTGATGCTGCAAAAACAATAAACTTTTAACTGCCATAAATAGGGATCCCTGGGTGGCTCAGCGGTTTAGCGCCTGCCTTTGGCCCAGGGCACGATCCTGGAGACCCGGGATCGAATCCCACGTCGGGCTCCCGGTGCATGAAGCCTCTGCCTATGTCTCTGTCTCTCTCTCTCTCTCACTGTGTGCCTATTATAAATAAATAAAAATAAATAAAATAAAATAAAATAAAATAAAATAAAATAAAATAAAATAAAATAAAATAAAATAAAATAAAATAAAATAAAATAAATAAATAAAATAAAATAAAATAAAATAAAATAAAAAATTTAAAAAAATAACTGCCAAAAATACACTAAGTACAGTGAGACTATATAACACTATGAAGGAGAAGCACAACTAAAGACTACAAGAACAGCAAGCAGACTCAATTTCTCATCTCATGTTTATTCTGGACACATTATAAATTCAATTACCTGCACTATTTAAAGTTACTTCTCAAAAAAAAAAATAAAAAAAAATAAATAAATAAAAAAATAAAGTTACTTCTCTTTTATTTGCCAAGCATATATATATATAGCTGCATCAATGGACATTAAATATGAATGTGCTTTGGTTCCACTTTACTCAAGTCATTGCATTAGGGTCTAAAACAGTTTTATCTTTTATACATAACAGTTTACACTTTAATTCTTTCTTTTTTAAAGATTTTATTTATTTTTTTGAGAGAAAGAGAATGATCAGGGAGAGGAGCAGAGGAAGAGGGAGAGAGAGAACCCCAAGCAGTCTCCATGCCCAATGTGGAGCCAAACCCTGACATCATGATCTGAGCCGAAACCAAGAGTCGGATGCGTAAGCAACTGAGCCACCCAGGCCCTCCTACTTTAATTCTAATCACTTTTTCTCATCATTCAATTTTTGAAATATATTTAAGTAAATTATGGGTTTAGATTAACTTCATTAACTTTATTTTTTCCTTCAGTGAATATTTATTGCTTACTATGTGCAAGAATATCAAAAATTATTCCTACAACATGCTAAATGACTGCTTATTTAGCATTGGAAGCTAATTTAAGAGTAAATTGCAGCCCAGCAGCTTATGGTTTTATAAATAAGGTCTGCTAATTCAAGCCCTGTTTAGGAGGAATAATAATTTATGTCATTTATATACAGCCTATACACTATTTTCAAGAGAAAAGTTTGGTAAACAATTTATTTGCAAAGCTGAGTTAATATAGCTTTCTATATGTCTACTACATACAGAAGCTACAAGAAGGAATAGACCTTATATAAATGAAAACATTTTTCCAATACTTTAATACTCAAAGTAACAAAGTTTATAAATTCTGCCAGTGTTCTCATTTAAATTTCTTCTGCTGAAGAATGGAAAGCAAATTTCTTTTTTTTTTTTAAGATTTTATTTTATTTACTCATGAGAGATACAGAGAGAGAGAGAGAGAGAGAGAGAGAGGGGCAGAGACACAGGCAGAGGGAGAAGCAGGCTCCATGCAGGGAGCCCAACATGGGACTCGATCCTGGGTCTCCAGGATCACGCCGTGGGCTGCAAGCGGCGCTAAACCGCTGCACCACCGGGGCTGCCCCAGAAAGCACATTTCTAAAAAAAAGACAATATAATTGTTCCAAGGTATCCAGTTTAATTTTTACCTCTATACTGAAATAGCCTCTGTCCACATAGTCACCCAGAAAGAGGTAGCGCGTGTTACTAGGTGATCCCCCAACTTCAAACAACTTCATCAGGTCAAAGAATTGTCCATGAATGTCACCACACACTAGGAAAAAGGACACAAGGTGAGGTGAAAAATTGTATCTTATAAGAGAAGGGCAGTACACCAATAAGATCACAGTTTAACTTTTAACTTAACTCACTTTAGCTTTTGACTGAATTGTCCTATAATTGTAGTCAATCTACCAATACTGGAAATATTAGGTATTTTAAATTGTATTTCTTCGATGAACAAACATACTGAACAATCCCTAAGACTATTTCATAATTCCTAGAAAGATTATCATACATCTTAGTTGGTTATTTGTAATCATTTCTCAAATTTGCCACTGTGCACACTTCTCTTACCCGTGATTGGAGCCTCTACTTCTATCATGGTCTTCTCTTGTCTCAGGATGGCAGCCCCATCATTGATTATCTTTAATGCTACTTCCTCTTCCAGTCGCCCTTCCTTCACCAAATGGTTTTTCAAAACATCAATTTTAGGCTTCCCATTCTCAAATACTTCCTTCAAAGTAAGCCGTTGGGTTGGAGGAAAGGGAACAGCTAGAAAGAGAGGAAAAGTAATTTAAAATACTTAAACGTAGAGAGAACTGTGAACCCATTTCTTTTACATAACAAATTATACCTAATACATCACTATGATTCCACAACCACAGCACTAGAATTTTATGGGGAAAGAAATCTAAGATACTGTATGTTACAGATGATTCTAATTTTTAAAAAAGCCACAGTTAAAGTGTTTAAAAGATGTATGTGTGGAACGCCTGGGTGGCTTAACGGTTGTGTCTGCCTTCAGCTCAGGGCGTGATCCTGGAGTCCCAGGATCGAATCCCACACCAGGCTCCTGCCTGGAGCCTGCCCCTCTCTCTCTCTCTCTGTATATTTCATGAATACATAAATAAAATCTTAAAAAAAAAAAAAGAAATCAACACTAAAGGGCATTTATTTTTCCAATGAACTGACATAATGGAACTGTTTTAAAAGTCTGACTTCAGCTCCTGATCAGGGTAATGAATCATAGTTGTATACTTTATTATGAAAAAGCAGTTGCTTAAAATATTACTGATAGCAAGCATATCACTAACTGAATGGAGCTGTTCCTCAGAATTACTTATTACAGTGATACAGCATAAACTCGAGAATACCAGATAAGGAAGGTCTAGCTGTGTTTTCTAATCGGAAATGCTAAAAGACAACTTCAGTTTATGTCTGATATAAAGTTCATGTAATATCATGGTAAACTAGCAACTTTAACAGAAAAAAATTTTTTGACTTTAAAATTGGCCATCGGGATGCCTGGGTGGCTCAGGGGTTGAGTGTCTCCCTTCAGGTCAGGGTATGATCGTGGAGTCCTAGGATCGAATGCCACATCGGGGTCCCTGCATGGAGCTTGCTTCTCCCCTTGCCTATGTCTCTGCCTCTCTCTGTGTCTCTCATGAATATTACATACATACACAAATAAATAAATAAATAAATAAATAAATCTCATTTACTTACTTCATAAGGTAGTCTACTTTAGATTATCTATGATCTAACATTCACAAGGCTATACATTATACATTTAAAAGAAGGGCTCATTTTAATTTGTGATTTATGCCTGGTAGTTCCACTTCTAGCTTTATGCATGTGTTAAGTACCAAGATGAGGGACTCCTGGCTGGCTCAACCAGAGGAGTGAATGACTCTTGATCTTGGGGTTGGGAGATTATTTAAACAAATAAACTTTAAAAGGGGGGAGAGGCACCTGGTAGCTCAGTTGGTTATGTGTCCAACTGTTGATTTCAGCTCAGGTCCTGATTTCAGGGCTGTGATATGGAGCCCACATGTTGGGCTCTAAGATGAGTGTGGAGCCTGCTTGGGATTCTATTCCCTTCTCCCTCTCCTACCCCATAGTTTGCACATGCATGTGTGTAGTCTCACTCTTGTGCTCTCTGTAAAAAAAAAAAAAAAAAAAAAAAAAAGGAGAACCAAGTTGAAATCTATAGGCACTATAAAAATTTGAGACTTGAAAATCCTTGAAAATGGTAAGTTTCACCAGGCTCTTAGCTACAACTTGACTTTTTTGGGCTATTCAGAGCTTACTGAAAAAAATTATAGTAGTTATCTAACCAGCAAATATTACCTTGAAATAAGGGACCATATACATCCCAGTTTATGCAGGCAGTCGTAGATTTCCACTGCTCTCCTATTGTAATTGTTCATAGTGCCAGCTTTCACTCTCAAAAGTATTCCAATTTGCAGGATAAATTAATTTAATTTGTGTTATTCAGGTAGAATATCAATACATTATTTTAGTAAAATAATCTACTTCTAAAATAAAACAGGTGGATCCCTGGATGGCTCAGCAGTCTAGCACCTGCCCTCCGCCCAGGGTGTAGTCCTGGAGTCCGGAGATCGAGTCCCGCATCGGGCTCCCTGCATGGAGCCTGCTTCTCTCTGCCTGTCTCTGCCCCTCTCTCTCTCTCTCTCTCTCTCTCTCTCTCTCTCATGAATAAATAAGTAAAATCTTTAAAAAATAAAATAAAATAAAACAAAAATAAGATAATGAAGATTTTTAAAATTTATTCATCTGGTGAGTCTCTACAACAGAGTGAAAGATAAGTCCTAAACAAATTTACTTAAATTTTTACTGAAGTGTATTGTAATATGGTTGTGTTTAACAATAACAACAAAGAGTCCTTTATAGTTTAGAGATTCTTTTTTTTAAAGATTTATTTTATTATTTATTCATTCATTCATTCATGAGAGACAGAGTCAGAGACACAGGCAGAGGGAGAACCAGGCTCCATGCAGGGAGCCTGACGTGGGACTCGATCCCGGGTCTTCAAGATCACACCCTGGGCTGAAGGTGGCACTAAACCGCTGAGCCACCCGGGCTGCCCAGTTTAGAGATTCTTATTGAAATATTTGCAGATAAAATTATATGCTACTTGGGATTTGCTTCAAAATAATGGAGGGACAGGGAATAAGCAGTGGCACAGAGGAAAAAAAGACTGGTTTTGAGTTACTAACTGAAGCTGAGTGATATTCACTTGAAAGTTCCTCTATTGTTGTAATACATTTGAAATACTTATTTTTTTAAAACTGGAAAAATTACCAAGACTAAGGGTATAAGGTTTTTTTTTTTTTTTAAGATTTTATTTAATTATTTGAGAGAGAGAGAGAGAGAGAAAGAACATGAACAGGGGAAGGAGCAGAGGAAGAAGGAGCAGCAGACTCCCAGCTGAGCAGGGAATTCTGAGGGCTTGATCCCAGGACCCTGAGATCATGACCTGAACCCAAGGCAGATGCTTAACCGCCTGAGCCACCCAGGCACCACAAGAGTATAAGTCTTAGAGTAACTTTCTTTGGGGAAATTTATATGAGGTTCAATCAAGAGCTACACTTAATTTCTTGTATGTAACTTCAGAGAACCTCCAGTCCTCTGAAATCTTTTTCCAGAAAAATAAAGAAATGTATTTAATCACTCCCCTTTTCATACTTAATTTACCTCTTTTTGGTTTTCAAAGTTTTACTCTCAATTCTGGCTAGCCAACCTGCCCTTCCCCATTTTTAAATGAACCTGAAAGAAAGCCTGCTTGTTTTTAATTTACACTTTGTAAATAAAAGAAATTGGTCAACAAACTAAAAACAAAATGCAATAATATAAAACCAAATATGTTGGAATTGACAAAAATGGTATTTTAATATAGGTAGTCTCAGAGACAAGAGATCCACAGATATTATCTGACTTCTAGCAGCAGGATTATTACTACTAATAAAAATAATAATACTAAAATTCAGTTGTTTTTTAAAGATTTTATTTATTTATTTGAGAGAGAGAGAGCACAGGTGTGGTGAGGGGCAGAGGGAGAAGCAGACTTCTCACTGAGCAAGGAGCCCGATGCAGGGCTCTATCCCAGGACTCCACAATCGTGACCTGAGCTGAAGGCAGGTGCCACCCAGGCACCCACCCGCCCCAATATTCAGTTGCAATCAAATAATAATTTACAAAATAGAAAAACCATTTTTTCTATCTATCATATAATTTACGTAAGGAAAGGTGACAACAACCTAAAGAACTCTTAAAGAAATTTAGAAAGGTATTTTTTCTTTCTCTCAAATTCTTCAGTTGCAATTTACTTAAAACAAGTAAACAAGTCACTTAGTTAAATGAAAATGAAAGCAAGGTTGAAATGGATCAAGGGGATTATGCCCAGCTAAGAGAAATGGGACACAGCTGACCCAGGAACACTAAGAGGCATTAAGACTGGCTTGAGACAACACGCATAACAGAAAGTTCCAGAAGAGTCCTAAGTTTTTAGCTAAGGGCAAATAAAATCAATTTCCTTCACATCAGAAGAAAAGAATCTTCCACTTTAAAGGAGTGGGTCCTATCTCCCTTCATGTTATTAGCTATGTTTAAAAGCCCTGAATGCCATCTTCCTTTATTAGATAGTTATATACACATTATTATTAAGGTTGATTCGTAGAAGAGTGGGAACAGCCATCATCCTGAGAAGACTAAAGGAAATCTAGCTAAGTTTGGTCATGAAAAGAAATAGCAGGAACTTTCTGATTAAACTTTAAACCTCGATTTTCAAAAAACACGCCCCAGGTACAGTGACCATGTGTCTGAGTATGCGTATTAAGATATTCTCAGATTATTTATCTTGCTCTAATGTGATTCAATAGTATCCTCTTTTACTCTCAAGTATCCTGATTTAAATCACCTACCCAAAAACAATATTCACCAGAATCAGCTGGGATGTTTGTTTAGAATGTAAATTCTTGGGTGTCAGACTGGTAGAATTAAAATTTGAAGGGATCCTGCACAGGCATTTGCATCATTAACAGGTGTCCCAGGGGATCTCCCTCTGCCAGTGTCTCTGCCTCTCTCTCTCTTTCTGTGTCATGAATAAATAAATAAAATCTTAAAAAAAAAAAGAAGAAGAAGAAGAGAGGATCTCTAGTAGTGTTTCTCAAACTATCTGTGGGAAGTGCCTCACTCCATCCTCCAACTTGTCAAAACCTGTACTTTGTAAAATGCAATAAAAATAAATTACTGGGAAAACGACCACATGCTTAGATGTTGTGCCAATGTCAAAAATTACTATTTAAGTTTTTTAATGCTCAATTTCTATACTTCTTGAAGTTAATAGCAGGTTGTAAACTGACACTGATCCATGGACCACACTTTGTGTTAACACTGGTTTGGATAAACAAGGATTTAGGGGAACAAGAATAGGACTAAAGTCAAAACTTGAATATTATGTATGTATCCATCTTTTTTTTTTTACATTTTTTTTAAGATTTTATATATTTATTCATGAGAATACACAGAGAGAAAGAGAAAGGCAGAGACACAGGCAGAGGGAGAAGCAGGCTCCATGCAGGGAGCCCGACGTGGGACTCGATCCTGGGTCTCCAGGATCACGCCCCAGGCTGAAGGCGGCGCTAAACCCCTGAGCCACCCAGCGGCTGCCCTGTATCCATCTTTAAGCCAGAGTTTGGAGATTTTATTATGTCTAATGTATACATAGGAGGATTTTCAGCTGACTTCACTATTCACTTCACAGTGCTGAATGATAATCTTTTCTTAGAACCCAAGTCTGATAAGTTCATTTCCAACTGTTTTTAATGACACACAGGATTTCACTAACAAAAAATTCAACAAAACACTATGACTATACAAGCTGATGAACAACCTCAACTTTTAGCTTATCCCTGCCTTAAACTATGAAGTATATAAACTGTAACACAGAGTTTTCGTTCTTGAATCTTTTCAAATTATAAACAAACTACTCAACACCAAGCACTGAAGTTTCCCTTCTTTCTGAGGCTGTATGTTACTACCTCTTTAAACACTCCATTTATGGTCATACTTCCAAAATGTCTTGACACAATTTTTCAAATTTCAAAGAAAATGTACTTAAGTGATTTTCAAGGCTAATAGTAATTCCAGACATTTCATTTGTTCAAAAAATTAAACTAGGCATTTTTAAATGAAAGAATCAAAATGTCATTAGTGTCAGCTCTCAATTTACTGCTTTATTGATTATATCATATCATAAATTGAGAGGAAGTTGTCCCTTCATCTTTAATATAGGTCTATTATTGGATAAACTACAATCTTTACCAATAAGAAAGGAGAGTAAATAGAGGGATCGAAGGGTCTCAAAATACAAGCACGGAGTTAAAAAAAAAATGACTATGAGCCAAGATGACTTTATCCAGAAATGCAATAATTTGGGGATTATAAAACTACAGTACTTTTTTTTTTTTTGAAGAGTAGAGGAGGTCCTTGTTATTCAAAGAAGATCAGTACTAAAAAAAGGCCACTTAGAGGGGCGCCTGAGTGGCTCAGTTGGTTAAACATCTGTCTTTGGCTCAGGTCATAATCTTCAGGGTCCTGGGACTGAGCCCCACATCAAGCTCCCTGCTCAATGGGGATTCTGCTTCTCCCTCTTCCTCTACCAACCCCCCCCCCCCCCCGCTTGTTCTCTCTCCCTGTCTCTCAAATAAATGAATAAAATCTTTTTAAAAAAGGGGCAGCCCGGGTGGCTCAGCGGTTTAGTGCTGCCTGAAGCCCAGGACATGATCCTGGAGACCTGGGATCGTGTCTCCCTCAGGCTCCCTGCAGGGAACCTGCTTCTCCCTCTGCCTGTCTCTCTCTCTCTCTGTCATGAATAAATAAATAAAATCTTTAAAAAAAAAAAAAAAAGTCACTGCTCTATCTGACCTCTACTGACTGAGCCAGCTAAGTGCCCCTGGTTCATTCTACCTTTAAAATATACTTTAAATTTGGAGACTCTCCAGCCAGTCCTCATTTGTGCTGGAAGCACAATGTACCCATTCTAACAGATGTGAGATGATGTCTTAACTGTGGCTTTAATTTGCATTTCCCTGATCATTAGTGATGCCAAGCAGCTTTTCATGTACCTGCTGATCTTCTGCATGTCTTCTTTGGAAAAAAATCTATTTAGCTCCTTTCCGATTTTGTTAATCAGACTATTCGCTTGTTTTTGCCATTAAGTTGTACAAGTGGCAGCCCCGGTGGCTCAGCGGTTTGGCGCCTGCCTTCAGCCCTGGGCCTGATCCTGGGGACCCAGGATCGAGTCCCACATCAGGCTCCCTGCATGGAGCCTGCTTCTCCCTCTGCCTGTATCTCTGCCTGTGTCTCTGCCTCTCTCTTTCTCTCTTTGTGTCTCTCAAGAATAAATAAAATCTTAAAAAAAAAAAGTTGTACAAGTTTGTTACCTATCAGATACATGATTTATAAATATTCTCTCCCATTACATATAGGTTTTCTTTTTGTTGATTGCTTTTGTTATGCAAAAGCATTTTAGTTTGATATAGTTCCACTTATTTTGTTTGCTTTTTGATCCTATGCTTCTGGTGTCAAGTCCAAAAAATCATTGCCATAACCAAGGTCAAGGAGCTTTTCCTTGTGTTTCCTTCTAGAAATTTTATGGCTTCAGGTCTCAAATTTAATTCATTTAAACAGGGATGCCTGGGTGGCTCAGTGGTTGAGCATCTGCCTTCAGCTCAGGGCGTGATCCCGGAGTTGTGGGATCAAGTCCCACACTGGGCTCCCTGCATGGAGCCTGCTTCTCTCTCTGCCTCTCCCTCTCTTCTCTCTGTGTCTCTCATGAATAAATAAAATCTTTAAAAATAAAAAAAATAAAATGGATTAAGTTTAAATGAATTATTTTTTTTCAAAGATTTTATATATTTATTCATGAGACACAGGGAGAGAGAGAGAGGCAGAGACACAGGCAGAGGGAGAAGCAGGTTCCATGCGGGAAGCCTGACGTGGGACTCGATCCGGGGTCTCTAGGATTGCGCCCTGGGCCGAAGGCAGTGCTAAACCGCTGAGCAACCTGGGCTGCCCGAAACTTAATCCATTTTAATCCATTATGAGTTAATCTTGTGAGTGGTAAAAGATAGGAATCTAGTTTCATTCTTCTGCATGTGGTTATCCAGTTTTCCCAATACCATTTAATGAAGAAGCTATCCTTCCCCCATTGTATTTCTTGGAGCCCTTATCAAATTATTAGTTGACTGTATATGCAAGGGTTTATTTCTGGGCTCCTGATTCTGTTCCACTGGTCTGTGTGTCTATTTCTATGCCAGTACCATACCATTTTGACTACTTACAGGTTTGTAGTATGTTTGAAATCACCCGTGGGGAACCCAGTGTGGGACTCAATCCCAGGACCCCAAGATCATGACCTGAGCCAAAGGCAGATGTTCAATCACTGAGCCACCCAGGTGCCCTAGGGATATATTATATATTTAACTATTTTCTTACTGATGGTTATGCTATTTCAAAAAAATTTATATAGTTATAAATTATACGGTAGTGAAAATTCTTATATATATGCCCTTGTCCAAATCTGATTATTTCCCTACAACAGATGTTTAAAACTTGCATATAATTATTTACTGTTGTATAACAAATTACCCAAAACTTAGTGGCTTTCTTCTTCCTTTTCGCTTTTTAGAGATGGGGGAGGGGCAGAGGGAGAGACAGAATCTTGAGCAGGCTCCATGCTCAGCACAGAGCTGATGTGGGGCTCGATCTCACAACCCTGAGCCAAAATCAAGAGCTAGACACTTATCTACTAAGCCACTCAGGCACCCCAAAACTTAGTGGCTTTAAAACAATAACAGTTATTGTTATCTCTCACAGATTCTGTGGACCATGAATTTAGACAGTGGAAACAGTGGGGCTGACTTGTTTCTCCTCCATGATGTCCGGGGCTGCAGTGGATACTTGACAGCCAGAAGCTGGAATCATCTGAAAGCTCACCCACTCACTCATCCAATGGTTAATGCTATTGCCTGAGGCTTAGCTCAGGTTTTCGATGAAATTATCTACAAGTGGCCTACTCATATGACTGAATTCTAAGAACATGGATCTCAAGATAAAGAAAAAGGCAGGAGGAACCTGTATTCTTTTTATATTCTAGTCTCAGAAGTCACATCATATCATTTCTACCACACTCAACTGGTTGGAGCAGTCACAAGTCTTCCCAAATTCAAGGGGATAGGAAATGGATTCCACCTATTGATGAAGAGTGGCAAAATTCTCTGAGTAAGTGGGTCTAGAAATACTGCTGTGGCCATTACTTGAAAAAGAGAATCTGGGGATCCCTGGGTGGCTCAGCATTTAGCACCTGCCTTCAGCCCAGGGTGTGATTCTGGAGTCCGAGGATTGAGTCCTACATCGGGCTCCCTGCATGGAGACTGCATCTCTCTCTGCCTGTGTCTCTGCCTCTCTCTTTCTCTCTGTGTCTCTCATGAATAAATAAGTAAAATCTTAAAAAAAAAAAAAAAAGAAAAAGAAAAAGAATCTGTCATACTTTCTCTATTTCAAAGGGGAAAAGTCACCAATGCCTCTAATGATACCTTTATTTTACTTTATTTACTTGTCAGAGAAAGAGAGAGAAAGCACACAAGCAAGGGGAACAGCAGGCAAAGAGAAGCAGGCTCCCCGCTGAGCAAGGATTCCCAATGCAAGGCTCAATCCCAGGACTCTGGGATCATGACCTGAGCCAAAGGCAGATACTTAACCAACTGAGTTACTCAGGTGTCCTTTAAATCCGAGTCCTTTTTAAACAGTCTGTCCTATATTCTCCAGGCTATTATCAAATGAGAATATTTATTCACTTATTATAGGGAAAACATTAAAGTAGATAATTCCCAAATGTTTCAAAAAAAATTTAGGGTGCTGTATTAGAAGTTGCATAAACTGTTTTCTGATTTGCTAGTTGTTAAAAAACAAATCAGGATTTTTAAATAAAAAAGATAAAAATGCAAGAATAAACTATTGACATAAGGTGAACATTTTACAAATACTTGATTCAAAATAAAATGTCAATGGGGATCCCTGGGTGGCTCAGCAGTTTAGTGCCTGCCTTCAGCCCAGGGTGTGATCCTGGGGTCCGGGGATCAAGTCCCATGTCAGACTCCTGCATGGAGCCTGCTTTTCCCTCTGCCTGTGTCTCTGCCTCTTTCTCTCTCTCTCTCTGTCTCTCATGAATAAATAAATAAAATCTTTAAAAATAAATAAATAAATAAATAAATAAATAAATAAATAAATAAATAAAATGTCAAGTTCTCAGTTTAAAATGAAGATGTCATGGTACTAAAGATTTTCAAGTCCAGCTTTATTCACTTTGAACCTAGACCCAGAAGTCTAGGTTGATTTCAAGATTATATAACTCTGAGATCAAACTTAACAGAAACTCTCTTGATATGGTTGATGACCACATCCAAATTACATTCTGGACACTCTGCAAGAAAAATTACATAACAAAATATCTGTCTTTACCTCTCCCCTCTCCTCAAAAGTAAAAGTATAGCAAGTAATAATCTATTTTATTGTCAAGCAACTCAAAAAATGATTTTCTGTATTCTTCAAAAATTCACATAGCAAGGGGCACCTGGGTGGCTTAGTTGGTTCAGTGTCTGCCTTCGGCTCAGGTCATGATCTCAGGGTCCTGGGATAGAGCCCTATATCAAGCTCTCTGCTCAGCGGCAAGTCAGCTTCTCGCTCTCCTTCTGCCCCTTCCCACCATTTGTGCTCTCTCTCTTAAATAAATAAATAAAATCTTTTTTAAAAATTCACACACACACAAACATAAAAAAATAAATAAAAATAAAAAAATAATAATAAAGTAAAAAATTCACATAGGAAGAGGGGTACCTGGGTGGTTAAGCAGCCTACTCTTGATTTCAGCTCAGGTCATGATGTCAGGAACATGGGATTGAGCCCTGAGTTGGGCTTCACTCAGCTCAGAGTCTGCTTGTCCCTCTTGCTCTGGTCCTCCCCCTGCTTGCATGCTCACTCTCTCCCTCTCTCAAATAAATAAAATCGTAAAAAAAAAAAAAAAAAAAATTCACCTAGTAAGAGAGCCCAGTCTACCAGTATTTCAAAAGAAAGACACTGCACTGAGGTTTGATATTAGTCTGTACCTTCAGCTGAGACATTTTGGCATGATAGTCAGTATAAGAAACCAGGAGGGGACACAAGACACAGTACTCTGTTTTACTAAATCTAGAATGTTCTTTTCAGACCTCTTTTTGAGGGTGGTGTCTGGGTGGCTCAGTTGGTTAAGCCTTTGACTCGGCTTTTGGCTCAGGTCATGATCTTGGGTCATGAGATCCAACCGCATCAGGGCTCCAGCTCAAGAGTCTGCTTGAGATTCTCTCCCTCCCCTTCACCCTTCGCCCCTCCCCCTGCTTGCACATGCATGCTCTCTGTAAGATAAAAAAAAAAAAAAATTTTTTTTTTAGAGACCTCTTTTTGGGCAGCCCGGGTGGCTCAGCGGTTTAGTGCCACCTTTGGCCCAGGGCACAATCCTGGTGTCCCGATCAAGTCCCATGTCAGGTTCCCTGCATGGAGCCTGCTTCTCCCTCTGCCTGTGTCTCTGCCTCTCTCTCTCTGTCTCTCATGAATTAAAAAAAAAAAAAGACCTCTTTTAGGGGCATGTGGCTGGCTCAGTTGGAAGAGCATATGACTTGATCCCAGGATCAAATTTGAGCCCACATTGGGTGTAGAGATTACTTAATAAAAATAATAAAAAGGGGGACCTGGGTGGCTTAGTGGTTGAGCATCTGCCTTCAGCTCAGGTGATGATACCAGGGTCCTGGGATCGAGTCCCACATCGGGCTCCCCACAGGAAGCCTGCTTCTCCCTCTGCCTGTGTCTCTGCTTCTGTCTGTGTTTCTCATGAATAAATTTTTCAAAAAAAATTTTTTTTTAAATAAAAAAAAGACCTCTTTTCAAAGCCATTTTCTTCTCTTGAGCAACTTGTCCCCCAATAGGGATGCCAGAGCCAGTGCATCTTGTGCCAAGGAATAAGACCGAAGAGCCAATGGAAATGCGCTATCCTTCGCCCATTGATGCTAATAATAAACAGTGAAAACTCAACTGTCAGGGACCCTTGAGGACTGAGTCAATTTAGATAGACAATGAAGTTTTGTTTTGTTTTTTTACTATTTCATTAAATATTATGAACCTATATCAATACATATTTTTTTAAAGATTTTATTTATTTATGAGAGACACAGAGGGAGAGAGGCAGAGACACAGGCAGAAGGAGAAGCAGGCTCTCTGCAAGGAGCCTGATGTGGGGCTCGATCCTGGATCCCAGGATCATGCTCTGAGCCAAAGGCAGAAGCTCAACCACTGAGCCACCCAGGCGTCCCTATCAATACATATATACACACAAATATATACATACATACATATGTACAATTTTGAATAGAAGAAACATTTATAAATCTAAAATTCATACAGAATAGTCATTTTTATTTTTAGTTTTAGTTTTAAAATATTTATTTTAGAAAGAGAGAGCACACATGTACAGCGTGGAGAGGGAGAAAAAGAATCCCAAGCAGGCTCCCCTTTGAACACAGAACCTGACATGGGGATCAATCCCATGACCCTGAGATCATAACCTGAGCCAAAACAGTCAGATGCCATAACAACTGAGCCACCCAAGTACCCCAGTGAAGTCATTTTTAAAGGTTAGGATACAAAAAACTACCAGGCAATATATAATATGTCAAATGCCTCTTACATAGTATCCACAAGTGTTCCAGTGTTAACTCTACTTAAAAATAAATCCACACAATAGGATCTAAACTGTGATTAAAGAATACATTAGGGAACCCTGGGTGGCGCAGTGGTTTGGTGCCTGCCTTTGGCCCCGGGCGTGATCCTGGAGACCCGGGATCGAATCCCACGTCGGGCTCCCGGTGCATGGAGCCTGCTTCTCCCTCTGCCTATGTCTCTACCTCTCTCTCTCTCTGTGTGTGACTATCATAAATAAAATTAAATTAAAAAAAAAAAAGAATACATTAGAAAAGGTACTAAGGAAATATATCCAAGTATTAGTGATGAGTAACAAGATTCTAAATTATTTTATTCTTCTTACTTTCCTATTTTTTTTAACTTTTCCAATGACTGTATTACTTTGATAATTAGTGAAAAAATACACTTAAGTCAGTATAAGTATTTCATACACTCTGTGATTATAATGATATTCTCTTTCCTTTTAAAAATATTTTATTTATTTACTTGAGAGAGAGTGATATCATGAGCAAGGGGAAAGGGGTGAGGCAGAAACAGATTCCCCGCTGAACAGGGAGCCCAATGAGGGTCCCAGGACCCTGAGACCATGACCCGAGCAAAAGGCAGATGCTCAACCCACTGAGCCACCCAAGCACCCTACAATGATATTCTTTTAATTGAACAATAAAAACTGTAAGAAAATGATGAAAAGTAGTAGAAGGAAGGGACGCCTGGATGGCTCAGCGGTTGAGTGCCTGTCTTCTGCCCAGGGTGTGATCCTGGAATCCCAGGATCAAGTCCCACATTAGGCTCCCTGCATGGAGCCTGCTTTTCTTTCTGCCTACGTCTCTGTCTCTCTCTGACTCTCCCATGAATAAATAAAATCTTTAAAAGAAAAAAAATAGTATAAGGAAGAGTGTTTGGACTACAGATGGTTTTGTTTTGTTTTTTTTTCTATCTGCTTTGCCCTACATTCTAATTTATTTCACATTTTTATAAACTTTATTCAAAGAAAAGTAACAGATGCAAAGGCCATAAAAAAAAAAAAAAACAATCGCATTTGCAATAACCTTCCATATGGTAATCAGTTTTATACCTACTTTTCTCAGATCAGCAGAGCTATATCCCAAAATGACTCTTATGAGTAACACTGAAAAATTCAACCTCAAACTTACGTTACACCTATAAACCACCGAGAGTTACTAAGATGACACACAGACTTATGCTTCAGAGGATTAAAAAGACACTATGATAGGCAGGAGGTAGGCCCCCAAGATTTCTGGCCTATGATATATACACATCTTCTCCCAGTTATATCATCAAACAATAATGTAGGTACTTCTGTGAAGGAAATCTGCAAACATAATTAAGGTCCCAAATCAGGTGACCTTTATTTATTTATTTTTTTAAATTTATTTATTTATGATAGTCACAGAGAGAGAGAGAGGCAGAGACACAGGCAGAGGGAGAAGCAGGCTCCATGCACCGGGAGCCCGACGTGGGATTCGATCCCAGGTCTCCAGGATCGCGCCCTGGGCCAAAGGCAGGCGCCAAACCGCTGCGCCACCCAGGGATCCCTCAGGTGACCTTTAAATATAATTATCCAAGTGGGCCTGATCTAATCATATGACACCTTTAAATCTGGATCTAGAGATAATATATGTAATATTTCATGGATTTGAAGCATGAGAGATTTCATTTGCAAGTTCCACATTATTGGCTTGAAGATAGAGGGGACCATGTAGCAAGGAATACAGGCAGTTTCTAGGAGTGACCCCTGGTTGACAGACAGCCAGCAAAAAATACGGATTTCATTACTACCACCATGACGAATTGCCAACAACCTCAATGAGCTTAAAAGCAGATTCTTGGGATGCCTGGGTAACTCAGCGGTTGATCCCAGGATGCCTGGATCGAGTCCCATGTCGGGCTCCCTACACAGAACCCGCTTCTCCCTCTGTCTATGTCTCTGCCTCTGTGTGTTTCTCATGAATAAATAAATAAAATCTTTAAAAAAAAAAAAAAAAAAAAGCAGATTCTTCCCCAGAAACTCCACATGAAAACAGCCTGTTTGGGCACTTTGATTTCAGCCTTTGAGACCACCATGAGCAGGGAAGTCCATGCCATGATTGGCCACAAAATTTTGAGCTAAAAATTGGTTGCTGTTTTTAACCACTGAGTTGTGACACAGGAATAGAAAACTAATGCAGAATTCTTGAAGTCAAAATTCTTTTCTAAGGCCTTTCAACAATTACAAATACAGTGTTAAATACACAAGAAACTAACATAGGCTGTCTCTTAGAATTGCAAGAGAAGCCACAACTTGTAACTGTGCTATGATTCATAAAACAGATAAACTGAACCAAACCAAACCAAACCACAACATGCATCACAGACTATCTTAAGCTCAAACTGTTTTTTCCTCATTTTTCTCCTTTATCTATTCAACCCATCCCCCCACCTACCTCCTCTCTGGCAATCACGTTTGTTCTCTGTTCTTTTGTTTGTTCATTTGTTTTGCTTTTTAGATTCCACATATAAGTAAAATGATATGGTACTTGTCTTCTTTTTGGGGGGAGGTATTTATCTTTCACTGTCTGGCTTATTTCACTTAGCATAATATCCTCTAGGTCCATTCATGTTGTCTCAAATGGCAAGATCTCATTTCTTTTTTGTGGCCAAATAATATTCCAGTGTGCACACCCCACATCTTCTTTATCCATTCATCTATTAATGGACACTTAGGTTTAGAGTGCTTACATATCCTGGCTACTGTAAATATGCTGCAATAAACATAGGGATACATATATCTTCAAATTGGTGTTCTCATTTTCTTTGGATAAATACCCAGTAGTAGAATTACTGGATCATATGGTATTTCTATTTTTAACTTTTTGAGGAACCTCCATTCTGCTTTCCTTAGTGGTTATACCAATTTACATTCCCACCAACAGTACACAACGGTTCCCTTTCCTTTTCTCTAAATCTTTGTCAATTCTTGTTATTTATTCTTTTTTTTTTTTTTTAACTTTAGCCATTCTGACAGGTATGAGGTGATATTTCATTGTGGTTTTTTGACTTCCATTTCCCTGATGATCAGTGATGTTGAAGCATTTTTTCATGTGTCTGTTGGCCACCTGTATGTGTTCTTTGGAAAAATGTCTATTCAGGTCCTCTGCCCATCTTTTTAAAAATGTATTTATTCATGAGAGACAGAGAGAGACAGAGAGAGAGAGGCAGAGACCCAGGCAGAGAGAAAAGCAAGCTCCATCAGAGAGCCTGATGTGGGACTCGATCCCGGGTCTCTAGGATCACGCCCTGGGCCGAAGGCAGGTGCCCAACTGCTGAGCCACTCAGGTGTCTCTTCTGCCCATTTTTTAATCAGATTTTTTTTTTTTTTGGTGTTGAATTCAAACTCTTTTTAACACCAAACTTCAAATTCATATGTTCCAAGGTAAGGCCTCACACAAACTGATTTAATAGTTAACTGCACAGACACTAAGTCTAATCTTCTCTGTACTAGAATCTCATGAGTTCTAGGAACTCATCTAGTGTACAAATTCTAACTAATCCTTGCTCAGATTACAAACTTCCACCCTAAAATCTAACAACAGTCCCTAATCTAACAACAAACCTGCTAATCCTTGATGAGCAGGTTTTCCTAACTGTTCCCCCTTTTGAGAAGACTCCTCATTCCTCTGGTTCTCTGCTTGTTGCAGGAAGTTAAATAAAGCTAACTAACTTTTTTTTAACTACAAATAAATCCTTGATGATCACTGGTAGGTGGTTTATGGGTATCCTACTATTTAACAACTGGCATTTCCACTAAGATTCAGTTGACCCCCTTGTTTCTGGGGAGACCTATGACTTTGTCATAGTGTGCATGTATGTGACCACTTGATTTCTCAGCTGTTCAAGGCCATTCTGCCTGCAATAGTGAGGTATGTGAGCTTCAGTGATTTTGTTGAGCACTTCAGGATCAAGGTAAAAGTTGGGTCCTCTGACTATAAGTCTTACCAGATTATGCTGTTCATGAATGAAATTTGGCTTCTACCTAGTTAATAACATTCCTATCATCTGTCTGCTTGTTGAATATCTTTTTATTTAAGTAAGCTCTACACCCAGCATGGAGCTTGAACTCATGGCCATGAGATCAAGAGTCACATGCTCTACCGACTGATCCAGGCAGGCACCCCTTGTTCAGTAACTTGAGTGTCATTCATCTCTTAAAGGAAGTCCATAGCACAGGACAAATTCAGTCCTAATAAGCCTATCTTCCAGCCAGCTCCAAAAGCTGACACGTTCAGAAGGTCTCACCAGACCAGCATCTTTACATAAACTTTGTATTGAGTCATGTTTTCTAAAACTTCTTAAGGACTTTCCTTCGTCCTTATAATCTTGAGACATGTTTTACTTAGTTCTGAACTTGGAGCTGAGGTTCTGACAAGTCCTCAACTAATGAAAGCTGATCTTGAGTATCACTTCCTGTTTTCTACAAAAGCACCATCCTTACATCCAATCTACTGCAGGTCACATAAGAATTTTCTTAGTCTATATCTGTGTCCACTCCGTGCCTCCTCTATATACTTCCTTCATGCTTTCAGATGATGAATATAACCCAACAAATGGCATAATTTCACTAAAAAAAATTCTGAATTGGAGCAGCCCGGGTGGCTCAGCGGTTTAGCACTGCCTTCAGTCCAGAGCATGATCCTGGAGACCCAGGATCGAGTTCCACGTCAGGCTCTCTGCACAGACCCTGCTTCTCCCTCTACCTATGTCTCTCTCATGAATAAATAAATAAAATCTTTTTTTAAAAATTCTGAATTATAAACATCCTCTTGGGGAACTATTGACACAAACAAGATTGTTTGAGAGGTACCTTAAAAGAAAAAGGTGGAGTGTCTGGGTGTCACTTGAGTTGGTTAAGTGACTGACTCTTGATATTGGTTCAGGTTATGATCTCAGGGTCATAAGATGGAGCCCAGAATCAACCTTCTTGAGTCTGCTTGAGATTCTCTCCCTCTCCTCCACCCCACTCCTGCACTCGTTCTAAAAATAAATAAATAAATCTTTAAAAAGAAAAGAAAAAAAAGAAACAATTTTGACTATTCAACAGTATTCAACTCCTTAACATGGGGAAATTTCTAAATACTATTCAAATTCTAAAACTGCCTCCCTGAAAGAATTCCCAAACCCCAGGATAAAAAGGAGAAAGTTTAGGGGTACCTGGGTGGCTCAGTCAGTTAGGTGTCTGACTCTTGATTTCGGCTCAGGTCATGGTTTCAGGGTCCTGAGATTGAGCCCCATGTGGGTCTCCACCCTAAGCAGGGAGTCTGCTTCTCTTCGTCTCCCTCTATTCCTGCCCGCCCCCATCACAAGCTCCATCATTCTCTCTTTCTAAAACAAAATAAATCTTAACAAAAGAAGAAAGTTTATTGAAAAAAAATCAGCCTTGTGTAGGCCTCCCTAATGTCTATCAATTAGTCTATTCTGATGTACCTAGGAGATGCAAAGCCTGGTAAAGGCTAATTGGAATCACCCTAAAAAGAAATTAGAGATTAATCCTTAAAAAAAAAAAAAAAAAAAAAAACAGTGAAAGGATCCCTGGGTGGCTCAGCAGTTTAGCGTCTGCCTTTGGCCCAGGGTGTGACCCCACAGTCCCCACAGCCTGATCAAGTCCTGCATCAGGCTCCCTGCATGGAGCCTGCTTCTCCCTCTGCCTGTGTCTCTGCCTCTCTCTCTCTGTCTCTCATAAATAAATAAATACATACATACATACATACATACATAAATCTTTTAAAAAATAGTAACTCTTGTTTGAGCTTTTGTTGCAGATGACATGTGTATATGATCTCTGGGTTTTAAATGCTACAGTCACATATTATCATGCCAGATGATTTAACAAATGATCACCTAAGAAACAGAACAGTGGGGACGCCTGGGTGGCTCAGCAGTTGGGCACTTGCCTTCGGCTCTGGTCATGATCCCGAGATCCGGGATCCAGTCCCACATCAGGCTCCATGCAGGGAGCCTGCTTTTTCCTCTGCCTATGTCTCTGCCTCTCTCTCTGTCTCTGTCTCTCATGAATAAATAAATCTTTAAAAAAAAAAATGAAAGAAAGAAACAGAACAGAGTGGCCTGTGCTTATAGAGGTCAAAATTACTACCATCAAAAGCTTGATAAACATTCACAACCTATCTAACAATGATACAGATCTTTTTTTTTTTTTTTTAAAGATTTTATTTATTCATGAGACAGAGAGGGGCGGGGGCAGACACACAGGCAGAAGGAGAAGCAGGCTCCATGCAGGGAGCACAATGTGGGACTTGTTCCTGGGACTCCAGGATCAGGCCCTGGGCTGAACGTGGTGCTAAACCGCTGAGCCACCCGGGCTGCCCAATGATACAGATCTTAATTGATCACTTCCCCTAAATGATGTTAAGTCCTCCCGCTTCCTTAACAAATGATCAAAAGCAGAGACTGAGAATTGAAAGAGAAACCATAAATTGCTCACAAACACTCACAAAAACACTATGACTTATAAAACAGATATACTGAACCAAACCAAACCACAAAGTGCTATCTAAGCTCAAATCTTTTTAAACTTTAGCTCATTATATTGCAATACAATAGACAAATTGATCTAACTGTAACTTCTGAAGGACTCCTGTGTTCTAAAGCTAAGAACCATTGACTATTCCAGCAACTCACTTAAATTACAGATTCTAGCCAATCCCTGTCCAAATGACTAATTTCCACCCTAAAATCACTCTACAACTAACCCCAGCTTCTAACACCCTATGTATCTTCTTTGCAAACCCCCTCCTTCTGAGATGCCTCACAGTTATTCTGGTGTGTATTATTCCTTGCTGTAGCAAGCTAAATAAATGTGAACTTATTTTTGTTTATAGGTATATTCCTGGTGGTCTTTGGTAGTGGGCTTTAATATCCTCAAGGCAGGCAACTGGTGGCCCAGAATTAGGAATAGGAAGAAGACTTTATGATATATACCTTTTAAATTTTTATACCATTATTGAATTACCTATTTAAAAGAATAAAATGAGAACCAACAAATGTATATAAGTCTTTTATAAATAAGTCAACCAACACTAAAACTACCAATATTCAAGCAGCAGCAATTCATCCAGCAATAAGAATATTGCTGGCTGTCAGCAGTCAAAATTTACTACCTGTTTCTACAAGGCTAAAAAGATTCCAGACCACTAATGGATCATCAATAGGTCATCAACAGATCTTTGTGTCAAAATTCAAAATCTCCTCTTGTTTGGAAGTTAAATCTAAATCAGCCAGCAGTCAGAAGTGAAAATTAGCTTTGCATCTAATGTGAACAAATTTTTATTATACTATGTGGAACAGTATATGAATACCCATGTAGCAACAATTAACAACCTTCTGCTAATCTTCAAGCTACTCTTTATTTAAAGATTTCTCTAAATCAAAGATACTACATTATAATTCAACGCAAAAGAATTATTTATTTATTTATTTATTTATTTAAATATTTTATTTATCCATGAGAGACACAGAGACGGAGAGAGGCAGAGACACAGGCAGAGGGAAAAGCAGGCTCCATGCAGGGAGCCTGATGTGGGACTCAATCCCAGGTCTCCAGGATCATGCTCTGGGCTGAAGGCGGCGCTAAACCCCTGAGTCACCCAGGCTGCCCACAAAAGAATTTTTTAAAAACTAAAGAGCACACATGCACCTGGCTGGCTCAGGGGTAGAGCATGACCTTGGGGTCGTGGGTTCAAGCCCCATATTGGGCATGGGACCTATTTAAAATTTAAAAAAATAATAATAATCTAAAAAAAACCTAGAGCAGAAAAAAACAATAACTACCACAGAATAAAAACAAATCTCTTAGAATGTCAAAGATAACCATTTAATAAAATTTTGGTATATATCTTAACATTTTAAATATTTAAAAATGCTTTATAATTAGTTATATTATACAGTCCTATAGTCTCTTTTGAATTTTGTACAAGCTACTAAAATTTTCTCATACCAACAAATACTCTTCTATAATTTTCAGACTCTGCATCACGAGATAATGTAATTCACCTAACTAATCTGCTATTGCTTTTTTTTTTTAAGATTTTATTTATTTATTCATGAGAGACACAGAGAGAGGGGCAGAGACATAGGCAGAGGGAGGAGAAGCAGGCTCCATGCAAGGAGTCTGATGTAGGACTCGATCCCAGGAATCTGGAATCATGTCCTGAGCCAAAGGCAGACGCTCAACCCGCTGAGCCACCGAGGCGTTCCCTAATCTGCTATTATTAAACAATACAGTTATTGTTTTCTTCTTTGCTATCATGAATAAGGTAGCAACAAATATCTTTGTTAATACATTATGAACTCACACATTTATCAACCCTTTATATGTATTCATTTATGGGACATCTGGGTGGTTCAATAGTTGAGCATCTGCCTTCAGCTCAGGGTTTGATCCTGGGGTCCTGGGATCAAGTCCTGCTTCTCCCTCTGTCTATGTCTCTGCCTCTCTGTGCCTCTCATGAATAAGTAAATAAAATCTTTAAAAAAATAAAAATTAAAAATAAATGTATTCATTTATAAATTATCTATAAACAGCTTACCCTTTGCTCATTTTCTTTTTCTATGATTTGCAATTAAATATAAAAAGATGACTAAAAACATCTTTAAATATTAAACATTAATATTAAAGCTAGTAGTGGGACATATTAAAAGCTAGTAGTGGGAATCCCTGCGTGGCACAGTGGTTTAGCGCCTGCCTTTGGCTCAGGGCGTGATCCTGGAGTCCCAGGATCGAGTTCCACATCAGGTCCTTGCATGGGGTCTGCATCTCCCTCTGCCTGTGTCTCTGCCTCTGTGTGTGTGTGTGTGTGTGTGTGTGTGTGTGTGTCTCATGAATAAATGAACAAAATCTTTAAAAAAAAATAAAAAATAAAAAAAATAAAACTAGCAGTAAAATATAAATATTTTTTCCTTAAAGCATACTTTTAAAAGGCATTTCAACTCCAGGCGATATTTTATTTATTTTTTTTTAAGTAATCTCTACAATAAGGGCACCTGGGTGGCTTAGTGGCTGAGCATCTGCCTTTGGCTTAGGTCATAATCTTGGGGTCCTGGGATCAAGTCCCATATCAGGCTCCCCATAGGGAGCCTGCTTCTCCCTCTGCCTATGTCTCTACCTCTCTCATGAATAAACAAATAAAATATTTTTTTTTTAGATTTTATTTATTTATTTATGAGACACACACACACACACACAGAGAGAGAGAGAGAGAGAGAGGCAGAGACACAGGGAGAGGGAGAAGCAGAGACACAGGCAGAGGGAGAAGCAGGCTCCATGCAGGGAGCCTGACATGGGCGATCCTGGGTCTCCAGGATCACACCTGTGCTGAAGGTGGCGCTAAACTGCTGAGCCAACGGGGCTGCCCAAATAAAATCTTAAAAAAAAAAAAGTAATCTCTACATTCAATGTGGGGCTCCAATTTATGACCCCAAGTTCAAGAGTTGCATGCTTTTCCTGAGCCAGCCAGGCACCCCGACTCCAGGCAATATTTTCTTATATATTTCACTTTTTAAATTTTTATTTTTTAGTTTTTATTTTTTAGAGATTTTATTTATTTATTTGAGAGCAAGAGGGTGGAAGAGAGAGCATGAGCAGGGGAGAGAGGCAGGGAAAACCTCCATTGAGCAGGGAGCCTAATGTGGGGCTTGATTCCAGGACCCTGAGATCACGACCTGGGCAGATGCTTAACTGACTAGTCAGTTAAGCATCCCTATTTCAGGGATTTATCTCGCATCCCGATTTCACTTTTTTAAAAAAGATTTTATTTTGGGGCACCGACATGGCTTAGTCGGTTAAGCATATGCCTTTGGCCTAGGTCATGATCCCAGAGTCCTGGTATCAAGTCCTGCATCTGGCTCTTCCAGATAGCTCTTCCAAGTAGCCTGCTTCCCCTTCTCTTGATAGGGGTAGGGGTAGCCTGCTTCCCCTTCTCTTCCCCTTCTACCTACAGGTATCAAGTCCTGCATCTGGCTCTTCCAAGTAGCCTGCTTTCCCTTCTCTCTCTGCCTGCCACTCCCCGTGCTTGTGTGTGCACACGCACACTCTCTGTCAAATAAATAAAAAAATTTTCTCTACCAAAAAAATTATTTTACTTTTAAGCAATCTCTATACCCAAAGTGGGGCTTGAACTCACAGCCCTGAAATCAAGACTGACTTGATTAAATCTTCACTGACTCAGCCAACCAGGCACCCCAGGTGATATTTTAAAGTAAATTTTATCTTCCTAAAGCAAACTACTAATCCCTAGTTCATAGGGAATCTCCATTTACTTCCTTCTTTCAGGCTGTCAATACAATTCCACGATAGCCTATTAACTTATGATCTCATTTTAATCAAGGTAAGTCAGTGCTAGCTTTGGTAGCACATATACTAACCAAGGTAAGTCATTTGTACTAAATCCTGTATTAATTTTAGGGAATAGCTTCCATAGCTTTTTTTTTTTAAAATAAGCTTTATCAAAGCTTTATTTAGGTACAATAAACACATCCACTGAAGTGTATAAGTTGGTAAGTTTTGACACATGTATATATTTGTCAAAACCACAATCTCAAATCAAGATACAGAACATCTCCATTACTACCAAAAGATCCTCTCCTCTGCCTGCCCCCAGCACCACAACTACTGATCTGATCTCTGTCACGAGATAAATTTGAACTTTTCTAGTTTTATATAACTGGAACTGTCCAGTATACAGTCATTTATGTCTGGCTTTTTTCACTATGTTTTTGTGATTCACCTGTGCTGTTGCATATATCAGAAGTTTGTATCTTTTTATTGCCAAGTAAGGATGTACCATATTATGGTTATTCATTTACTTGTTGAATATTTTCTAGTTTTGGCTATTATGACCAACACTGCTATAAACACATATGTATAAATCTTTTGTTTTCATTTCTCTTGGGTAAATACCTGGGGGTAGAATGCCATGGTAGAATGGGAGGTGCATAACTAACATATTAAGAAACTGTCAAATAATTTTCCCAAGTAGTTTACATTCTCACCAGCAGTATATGAAAGGTCCACTAATTCCACATCCTTGTCAAAACTAGTAATTTTTAGTTTCGGCTGTTCTAATGGGTATGTAGTGGTATATTGTTGTAGTTTTGTTTTTTTTTTTTTTAAAGATTTTATTTATTCATTCATGAGAGACACAGAGAGAGAGAGAGAGAGAGGCAGAGACACAGGCAGAGGGAGAAGCAGGCTCCCTGCAGGGAGCCTGATGTGGGACTAGATCCCAGGTCTCCAGGATCACTCCCTGGGCTGAAGGCAGACACCAAACCGCTGAGCCTGAGCCACCCAGGCATCCCTCAATGTAGTTTTATCTATTTTTTTTTCAATGTAGTTTTAATTTGCATTTTCCCAGTAGCTAATGATGTTGAATATCTTCTTGTATGCCACTGGCCATCTATAAACATTCCTTTGTGACTCATCTGTTCAAATCCTTAGTCCATTTTTTAAATTCTGATTGTCTTATTTTTTTTTGATTGTCTTATTAGTGAATTTTATTTCATATATTATTGGTACAAGTCTTTTGTAAGATATAGTGTGAATATTCTCTCCCAGTCTGTGGCTTGTCTTTTTGTTCTTTCTTTCTTTCTTTCTTTCTTTCTTTCTTTCTTTCTTTCTTTCTTTCAGATTTTATTTGAGAGAGCGAGCACGAGCAGGGGGAAGAGCAGAGGGAGAGAGGGAGAGGGAGAAGCAGACTCCTCACTGAGTGGGGAGTCCAATACAGGGCTGGATCCCAGGACCCTGAAATCACAACCTGAGCTGAAAGCAGATGCTTAACCAACTGAACCCCCCAGGGGTCCCCCCACCTTTTTAAAGTAGGCTTTATGCCCAGTGTGGAGCCCAACATTGGGCTTGAACTCACCATCCTGAGATCAAGACCTGAGCCAAGATCAAGAGTTAGACACTTAACCAACAGAGCTTCCCAGGCACCCCATGCCTTTTCATTTTCTTAATGAAACATATTTAGAAGAACCAAACATTTTAATTTTGATATAGTCCATCAAAAGTTATCAGTTTTTATGGTTCATGTTTTGTGACCTAAGAAAACTTTGCCTACCCCAAGTAACAAAGATTTCTCCTATGCCTTGATCATTGCAGCTTTATAGTAAGTCTTTAAATCAGGTAGTTAGAGTTCTTCAACTTTGTTCTTCCTTTTGGAAATTGGTTTGCTTAATCCTCAGTCTTTTACATTTCCATATAAACTTTATTTTTTCTAAAGTTTACTTATTTATAATCTCTACACCAAACATAGAGTCTGAACTCGTAACCTCAAAATCAAGAGTCACATGCTTTATGGAATGAGCCAGTCAGGTGCCCCTCCATATAAGTTTTAAAACCAGCTTACCAATTTTTATTACAAAATCCCAGGATTTTGGGGGTGGTTGGGTGGTTCAGGTCATGATCTCACGGTCCTGATACAGAGCCCCAGTTCAGGCTCTCTGCTCAGTGAGGAGTATGCTTCTCCCTCACACTCTCCCTCTGTGCTCTCTTTCTCTTAAATAAATAAAACCGGGACACCTGGATGGCTCAGTGGTTGAGCGTTTGCCTTTGGCTCGGGGCGTGGTCCCAGGATCCTGGGATCGAGTCCCGCATTGGACTCCCTGAGTGGAGCCTGCTTCTCTCTTTGCCTCTGCCTCTCTCTCTTCCCCTCTCATGAGTAAATAGATAAATCTTTTTTTTTAAATTTTTTTTAAATAGATAAATCTTAAAAATAAATAAATCCTCTCAAAAAAAATCCCAGGATTTTGATTAATATTGCATTTCTTTTTAAAAAAAATTTTTTAATACTGCATTTCTTTATAAATCAGTTTGGAGAACTGACATCTTAATAATTTTGCACTGTCTGATTATGAACATGATGTAACTTCCTTATAGTTAGGTCTTAAATTTCTCTCAGCAATGTCCTGTAGTTTTCAATAAATAAATTTTATGCATTTTGTCACATTTATTCCTAAGTATTTTGTGGGTTTTGGAAATATTCTAAATAAAATTTTTGGAAATTTCATTTCCTAATTCCTTACTGATAGTATATAAAGATAAAATTGATTTTTATATATTCACCTTATATCCTTTGACTTTGCTAAATTCAATTATACTAATGATTATTTTGCAGATTACCTAGGATTTTCTATATAAACAATCTTGCGATTTATAGAGATAATTTTTTTTTCTTTCCAAACCATATGCTTTTTAGTTCTGCTTTTTACCCTATTTCAGTGGTTAGAACGACAGAAATGGCAAGCAAGGCCATCTTTGCCTTATTCCTAAGGGATATCTTAAGGGAAAAGCATTCACTATTTTCCATTAAGTATGAATTTGCTGTAGGTTTTTCTTAGATGATCATCAGTCGAGGAAGCACCCCCTAACTTATTCCTAGTTTTCTGAGGTTTATTTAAACCATGAATGGATGGTGAATTGTTGTCAAATGGTTTCTCTGAATTTATTGAAGTAATCATGTGAGTTTCCTACTTTATTTTGTTAATATGGTACATTATACTGATTGATTTTCAAGCCAACTTTGCATTCCTGGGATATACCCTACTTGGTAATTATGCTGCTATTATTAGTATATTCAAGTTGCTAATACAAGTTAGTTAAAAATCTGACGCTAAATGACTTACGCTTTGCTAACCATCGGAAC
The DNA here is from genome assembly GCF_018345385.1 of Vulpes lagopus. NCBI lineage: Eukaryota > Metazoa > Chordata > Mammalia > Carnivora > Canidae > Vulpes > Vulpes lagopus. The sequence goes on along the minus strand of NC_054831.1, from coordinate 16,575,928 downwards.
TAAGGTACTACAATACCTTATCAATATAGGTTTCAATACAGGTTTTAGATTTCAATTTCCTTAACTGTAGTTGCAATAGTAATAGTGATCCTGATGTTTACTGTTTGTATGCTAACTACACAACAGACATTAAGCTAACGGCTTTATATATATTCTCACTGAATCTAATAACACTCTATTAAGTATTATTATCTCTATTTGACACATGTGGCAGCCAAGGGTTAGGGAAGTTAGAAAATTTATCAAAGATCTCACAACTAGCAACTGGAGGAGGTGAAGTTTGATTCCAGGTCAGTTGATTCCAGAGACTAAGCTCTTATCCCTCTTCTGCTATACTGCTTTACCAAATACTCTCTTTTTCTTAACAAAGTAATATAACATAGCTTAGAATGAAAGTAAGTTCTCTGAGAGGCCACTAAAGTTTAAGTCCAAATGAGAACTATATAGGCATAACACACAACAAATATGCAAGACAGACTTTCATGGATACAAAAAGATTTTACATAATTCTATATAAATTAGCTAAAACTCTTCTACATACCAAAAAAAAAAAAAAACAGTCATTTAAGTTTAAGTGTCTGCCTTCAGCTCAGCTCAAGATCTTGGGAGTCCTGGGATAAAACCCCAACTCCTACTCTGCACTCAGTTGGGAGTCTTCTTCCCCTCCCTCTGCTCTTCCCCGCAACTCATGTGTGCACACACGCACTCTAATAAATAAAATCTTAAAAAGCATACAAAAAAACCCAAATACCAAAGTGAATGACTGTAAAGTGATTATTAATGGTCATTCTGAATTCACTCTAATTCTAAAATACGTAAAATCATTCAAAAACTTCAGGACTTCAAATATTAGTAAATAATTCATACCTGAATTGCATAAGGAATAGTAAGCAACTTGTGGCTTTATCATAAAAGAGAACAGAGATTTAAAAAAAATACTAAGTTTACCTTTCTGATGTCAACTTCAATATGTGAAACATACAATGCCACATGCTAAGACTGCACCCTTCTTCATAACAATGAAGCATTTTTTTCCTTTTATCATTCTACTTACTGTTGCTGACCTCCTTGATTTGATTTAAAAGTAGCAAACTTAGAGGAAATCCACTAATCACAATTAAAACTACCTTTCTCTCTTCCTAATAATAAAAGCTACAAAAGACTGGGTATAATTACCAACTCTCTCCTGTTTCTTTATGAAACTTTAACATTTTAGCTTCATCTCTAACAATACCAGTTGGGGGAAGTTTACAATGTTTACAATTCAAGTCTAATTATCCAGGATCATCTATCTATCTATCATTTATCTATCTATTTATTTTTTTATATTTATTCATGAGAGACAGAGAGAGAGGCAGAGACATAGGCAGAGGGAGAAGCAGGCCTCTTGCAAGGAGCCCGAGATGACTACTCAATCCCGGACCCTGGGATCACACCCTGAGCTGAAGGCATACACTCAACCGCTGAGCCACCCAGCCGTCCCCCAGTGTCATCCTTTTAAAAGCTGAAAGATTATATGATAGTAACTGAAAAACAAAACAGTCAATAATAATTCTATTTAAAATAGATCTAAGTTTCTATACTTAGCTTTTTTTTTTATACTTAGCTTTTTTGGAACTGGATAACAATATTTGTTAAAAATCTAAAGTCCAAATAAATAAATAAATAAATAAATCTAAAGTCCTGAAATCTGTAGGAGAAAGAGAGCTGGAAGGGTAAGTAAAGTTCAAAAATAGTACGTAAGTAGTTATATTTTAAGTTAAATAATCCAATATTTATCTGATACCTATTACATGTTCACATTGTGTAAGTCATTTAGAGATTATAGTTTTAACAGTTGGACTCTACCTTGAAGAAACTTTATGTTCTTTTTTTTTTTTTAAGATTTTATTTTAAAATAATCTCAACACTCAACATTGGGCTCAAACTCAACCCTCCAAGATCAAGTTACCTACTCTACCGACTGAGTCTGCCAGATGACCCTATGTTCTATTTAAGTAGACAAAATAATTCATATAAAACAAGATTTAATATGAACACAGAAGAGTTAAGTAATATATTAAATGGTATAGACTCTAAGTATGGAAGCATACAAAGGAGAGATCAGTGGTGGCTACAGAAATCAAGTCTCAACAGGAAGTTGAGACTTGAGCTGGGTTTCTCGAATTTCCAAAGCCACTTCCTCATGTTCAGATATTTGTCATGGCAGCATTCCACTCTTGGCACCAAAATAAAATAAATAAAAGGTATACTAAAAGGAAGAAAAGAAGAAACTATAGACATACACATAATATACTGTATGTATGGATATTTTTAATGAAATATTTCAAAAATAATTTAACATAAAATGGCACAGGAAATAAATGCCACAAATGTTGCTACCTACTCATACACCTACCATGTAGATTTAAAATATTAAGTTTGCCATATTTGTTCCAAATATTTTTAAGAACTAAAATATTGCAGATATAATGGAGCAACTTCCATCTGCTTCCTTCTACTCCAGAGGTAATTACTACATTTAAGTAGTTGTACATCCTTCTCATACTTATATAATTTGTTACGGATATATCTATACACAACATAGTATATTTTAAATTTTATATAAACAGCATCATACTGTGTATCCTTTTGTAACTTACATTTTTATACTCAACATTGCTTTTCAGATTTACCTAGAATGGGGCCACAGTACTCATTATTCTCCCATTTTTGTTTTTAAGTTCCACAGCTAATTCTGATGAATAACTAGAGCTGAGAACAATCTTTTTTTTTTTTTTTTTTGGCTTTTTTATTGATTATTTATTTATTTATTTATTTATGAGAGTGAGCAAGTGAAAACACCAGCAAGGGAGGAGCAGAGGGAAAGGGAGAAAGACTCCTACAGTGCAGGGAGCCCAACAGGGAGCCCCACTCAAGCAGGCATCCTGAGGTGTAGCTTGATCCAGGAACTCCAGGAACTCTGGGACCATGACCTGAACTGAAGGCAGATGCCCTACCAAATGAGCCACCCAGGAGCCCCTCACTTAAACATCTTGATTGTAGTGGTAGTTATGCAAGTCTACACGTGTACAATTGTATAGCGCTACACACACACATGCATGTGTGCACAGGTTCACATATAACTGGTGAAGCCTGAATAAAGTCTGTGCACTGTGCCAACGTCAATTTCTTGGTTTGGTATAGTGCTGTGGCACTGTAGGATGTTGATACTGTAGAAGACAGAGACCTTGGGGAGGATGTATAGGACCTCTCTGTACATTTCTTGGCAACATCCTGTGAATCTATTATCTAAAAGTAAAAAACTGGGGCACCTGGGTGGCTTAGTCAGTTAATAGTCTGCTTTCAGCTCAAGTCATCATCTAAGGGTCCTGGGATCAAGCCCCATGGCCAGCTCCCTGCTCAGCAGAGAGTCTGCTTCTCCCTCTCCCTCTTCTCCTGCTCATGCTCTCTCTCATATAAATAAATAAAATCTTTTTAAAAATTAATAAACATACATGAATTTTTAAAACTAAGTTTCTTTTCTTTTTTTTTAAAGATTTTATTTATTTATTCATGAGAGACACAGAGAGAGAGAGAAAGAGAGGCAGAGACACAGGCAGAGGGAGAAGCAGGCTCCCTGCAGGGAGCCCGATGCAAGACTCGATCCCAGGTCTCTAGGATCATGCCCCAGGCTGAAGGCAGATGCTAAACTGCTGAGCCACCAGAGCTGCCCTTTAAAACTAAGGTTCTAAAGTACACTGAAGAAATTCTGCAACCTTTTCACAGGCAAAATCAGTTCAGTATCATGCTACAATGTACATCCACTATATAAATAACATTTTTAGGTAAATAGACCTAACATCAGATGCAAATCTGCATAAAAGAGAAAGAAAACATTTCTGATGGCCACTTTAATTCTGCAGTAAGTATAAAAGATAAATCTTAAAAGTTATTGGCCTATAAGCTATTATTTTTAGATTACTGTGTGGTCTTACCCTCATGGGACACTAGGATTTACCTAAATAGCTATCTCTGTTCACTACAAATAACCCTGCTTTCATTCCTATTTTAAGCCAGCAAGCCTGCCCTACTTTTGCAGACTTATTTCCTAATCTACTCACCTGCTTTTCCAATCATGAACCAGTTAAACACTGCTGAAAAGGTTATATTAAATATTATTGAAAGTCATACATAGCTTTCAGATCCTTTCATAATCTATTAGAACAAGTAATTTTATTTCAGTGATTGGATACAGCTCTGAGATTATTCTATTCTTTAATAGTCATAGAGCACACTTTCAAAGTATTGGAACTAGCCCTCCTAGAACCAATTAAGTAATAACCACTATCGGTGATAGTCTGAGAGAAGCAGTAAGTTTATGGTGACATCATGTTTTCAATAAAACAGTGTACAACAGTAAAAAATAAGTAGACTTATTTCACAGATAAACCCACCAATTACCTTTACTACTCTGGCCATTAATTAAAGCTACCGTATTTTTTTTTAAACTACCTTATTTTTTAAAACTTTATTTAGCGGGATCCCTGGGTGGCACAGCGGTTTAGCGCCTGCCTTTGGCCCAGGGCACGATCCTGGAGACCCGGGATCGAATCCCACATCGGGCTCCTGGTGCATGGAGCCTGCTTCTCCCTCTACCTGTGTCTCTGCCTCTCTCTCTCTCTCTCTCTCTGTGACTATCATACATAAATAAATAAAAAATTTTAAAAAAATTTTTATTTAGCATTTTACTTTATCCTATTTTATTTTTAAACCTCCACAAAGCCTTCAATCACAAAAACAAAATGTACCTATGGATATACACAAAAATCCACAAATTAAGTCTTACTTCTTTAGGTTACTGATCAACAGATTAAAAAAAAAAAAAAAAAAAGATCCTACAACTATCCTATAAATTAGGCTCTATTATGCCTTTTCTTCAGATAGGGAAAAGGAGCCACCTAGTTGTCCCTCAAGGCCATGTTCTAAAATCAGTCTCTCTCTCTCTTTTTAAAGATTTTATTTATTTATTTGAGAGAGAGACAGCACAAGAGTGACCATGGGCAGGGGCAGGAGAGGAGGGGAATGGCAGAGGGAGAGGAAGAAGCAGACTCCCTGCTTCAGCAGGGAAGCTCAACATGGGGCTCCGTCCCACAACCCTGGGATCATAACCTGAGCCAAAAGCAGATACTTAACAGATTGAGCCACCCAGGCACCCCTCTATACAGCCTCTTAGTAGTAAAGGAGAAAAAGCTTCAGATGTCCTCTTAGCTAATTCTTGAAAGATAAAAAGGGGCTGGTCAGGTTGGGTCATAGTATTCTACATAAAAATAATGCAAAGAGGGAGGCCTGGGTGGCTCAGCGGTTAAGTGTCTGCCTTCAGCATCTGCCTTTGGTTCAGGTCCTGATCCCAGAGACCTGGGATCCAGTCTCACATCAGGTCCCTGCATGGAGCCTCTGCCCATGTCTCTGCCTCTCTCTGTGTGTCTCTCATGAATAAATAAATAAAATTTAAAAAAAAATAATAATGCAAATAACCCATTCACAGATACAAAATTTCATGACATTCTGGGGAAGTAATAGTAAAGTAAGTTTGGGAACAGGGGTATGAAATGGGAAAAAGTAACACAGGATTAGAGATTTAGCATGAAGGGAACTATTTATCAACAAAATTAGAGTTTATCCTATGGGCAGAAAGTGCTCTTGAAGGATTTCATGCACAAGAATAATCATTTACATTACCTACAGATCATGATGGCACCATGGACACTAAATTAAATCGCCCTAGCAAAAGGCTACTGCAATAGTATAAGCAAGAAGTCAGAGAGGGAGATAACGAGAAGGTTCTGTACAAACCAAAAGACCACAGAACTGAGTCTGGTAGAACTGGATGTGAAGTGAAAGGGATAGGAAAGAGTCTGGACGGACTCCCAGGCTTGTCATCTGAGCCAGTGACTAAATGGGTAAGTGGTGCGATTAACAGGGATGGGAAATACATTTAGAAAATCCTTTCTATCTCCTCTGCTTTTTAGTGCTTTTTAATACTTATTTTATTGCTCTACCAACTTTTTCTTTTTTCAAAATCTCTTCAATGAAATAAAAACAAGCCTGTCTCACTTTCACAATATCTGCTTGTATGATGTTTAAATCATCTGTAATCCTGAGTTAAGTTTACAAGCCAATTAAGCCTTGGGTTTTGTTTTGTTTTGTTTTTTAACATATAGCCATCAAAATAATCTTGCTGTTCCCTCAATGGAATCATTGTCAACTGCCCTAGCAGTTTTCAGCTATCCTTCTTCCTCATTTCACCTCTTAATTCTTTAACATTTCTAATTTTACCTACCCCATCTACTCCTTCATCAAGTACACTTTGTTTTTCTACATCCTTACTTCTGCATGTTTTTCCAAACCCTATGTAGCTGAAACAACTTCTTTTTTGCTAAATAAGTTACTTCCACTTCATATCAGGTATAACATACTTGAAAACTCATTTTTCTTCTTATTAGCTTTCCCTAAGACACTACTGAATCCTTTGATATGATGGTAGCCTTTCCCAAGTCTACCTGTTTTGATACACTTCTTAATTGTTAATTCTTTTTTTTCCTCTCCCTAATTTTCCGTTTTGAAAAACTGTAGTCCTATCAAGAGAGTAAAAGAATAGGGGTGCCTGGCTGCCTCAGTAAGTGGAATCTGTGACTCCTAATCTCAGGGTTGTGAGGTCAACCCCCACATTGGGTGTAGAGATTACTTATAAATAAAATCTTTTTTTTAAAAAAAGAAGAAAGTAAAAGAATAGTAACATGAATACCTATTTGCTCCTTATCTACATTCAAAATGGTGAACATTTTGCTACTTTTGCTTTCTCTCCCAATAAATACGTATTTTTTTTCTGAACCATTTGAAAGCAAATTGCTGACATTTTAACCTAAATACTTCATCAGGTATCATCTAAGATCATTCGTCTTTACAAGCACAATACTATATCATCAGACCCAAGACACTCAACACTGATATAATATTATCTAATATATATTCCATATTCATATTTCTCCAGTTGTCTCCAAAATGGCCTCTACAACTTTATTTTCCCAATTCAGGCTTGGCACTATACTTGACAGTCATTTCTCTTTCATTTCCTTTCCTCTAGAATAGTCTTTCTGCCTTTTATATTTTTCATCAGCTTGACATTTTTGAAGAGTTCAAACCAGCTGTCTTATATAAAGTCCCACAAATTGGATTTGTCTGATTATTTATTATAACCTGATCCAGGTTAAATATTTTTAGCAAGGATTACATAGGTAATTCTTGAATGAATTCTAAAATTATCTCCCAGTGTTTATTTCACTTGTTTTACTTCCATCTCTTGGGCTAACACTGTCTACACTGCACAAAACATCATGAATTGTTTGCATTCAATAAATCTAATAATGATCATGGAAAATACACATTGCCTTGGCTAGCTTATACAACATATCTGTCACCTCATCTAAAGATTATAGTTACCAAGTTGTATCCTCTTCTAATAATAAACAAAGACTCAAGAAACTAACAGATTTCTTGATAAAAATCTAGTTTGCACCAAATAAAACTGAATAGATAAAACTAAAAGTACTCTGCATGTATTTGAATAATTAAGTAGATTATAAAGATAACTAAGATATCACCAACCATGAGTTGTAACTTTTACATCTCAGTTTTGCAATTTAAAATGCAGCTAAAATTTAACATGAAAACTTTAAAACATAGTATTCTGTATTCTGTTCATGATTATATCAAAGAATGATTACCAGACACCCCTTTATTTCCAGTCGTCCTGTAGCAATTAAGTAGCAGCAAAGCCCCAAAATGACTGCAAATACCAAGAATTAGCTGAATAATTTTGTATGTATGTCTAGGTATGTCTAAAATTATTTTCCCCAAAATGTTTCTTTAATGAAAAGATATTTTATTTTTTTAGTTTATTTATTTATTCATTCACGAGAGAGGCAGAGACACAGGTAAAGGAAGAAGCAGACCCCCTCCAGGGAGCCCAATATAGGACTCAATCCCAGGACCCCGGGAACCACGTCCTAAGCTGAAGGCAAACACTCAACCACTGAGCCACCCAGGCATCCCTGGAAAGATATTTTATTTATTACCAAATACCACTTAAAGGAAGATTTGTTTTTTAAAGATTATTTATTTATTTGAGAGAGAGGGAGTGTACAAGTAGGAGGGAGGGCAGAAGGAGAGAGAGGAGAAGCAGATTCCCCACTGAGCAGAGAGCCCATTGTGCGTTGTGCAATGTGCATGCCTGAGAGCACAACCAAGCCTAAGGCAGGCGCTCAACTGCTGAGCCACCCAGGCATTAATTTTTAAATCACCTTAGGTACTGAATCCTTACCATTTTTTTTTCAAATGATTCAAAAACATTTTTTACTTTTACTAAAATGTAGTAATGTTACTTTATGGGAGAAAGCTTTATTACCAAATGTCCAATATAAATAAAGCTTTAATCATAACCATTAACATACAGGTAAAAAAGAACACCTTATTCCTACTCCAAGAATTAAGTGTTTACATTAAGATATCCTTTCCAAGGTTTGAGACTTCCACTCAGAGGTATGAATCTCAAATAGCACAGATTTCCAATGTTTAAATAGTTTGGCAGCTTGGTAATTACAATGCTAAAACTAAGTATAACTTAAATAGTGTTGACAAATTCAACAGATATACACTATCTGACTTGTCTATGTCAAATATTTATATTTGAAATGTTTCTTCCAGATTGACACTGTATCAAATGATTGAAAGTATAAAAGTCCAAAATATGAATAAAAGCACTTTCAAACCATTCCATACTGATTGAAACCGTCATGGGTATTTAGGTAAAATTATAATATTTATGTTAAAATGATATGAAAACATTTTCCAAGTACAAACTTTAATATATGTGACCTATTCTCCTTTGAATTCAAAATATACTAACACATAGAAATACATGAAAAGTTTTAAGAGCACTTATTTCCGGAAGGGAGGAATAGGACACCTTTGTTTTCATTTATTTATTTATTTATTCATTCATTCATTCATTCATTCATTCATGAGAGACACAGAAAGAGAGAGAGAGGCAGGCAGAGACATAGGCAGAGGGAGAAGCAGGCTCCATGCAGGGAGCCCGATGCAGGACTCAATCCCAGGACTCTGGGATCATGACCTGAGCCAAAGCCAGTCGCTTAACCACTGAGCTACACAGGTGCCCCAGGATACCTTTGTTTTCTTCCCTTTCTGCCTTTCAAATTTTATAATTAGCAGGATTAAACTTATATGTTTTTTAAGGATTTTATTTATTTATTCATGAGAGATACAGAGAGAGAGAGAGACAGAGACATAGACAGAGGGAGAACCAGGCTCCCTGCAAGGAGCCCCCATGGGGGACTCAATCCCGAATTCCAGGATCATGCCCTGAGCCGAAGGCAGACATTCAACTGCTGAGACACTCAGGCGTCCCTAAGCTTATATTTAAAAGAAAAAAAGGAAAAAAAAAAAAAAAAAAAAAAGAAAAAAAGGGATCCCTGGGTGGCGCAACGGTTTGGCGCCTGCCTTTGGCCCAGGGCGCGATCCTGGAGACCCGGGATCGAATCCCACATCAGGCTCCCGGTGCATGGAGCCTGCTTCTTCCTCAGCCTGTGTCTCTGCCTCTCTCTCTCTCTCTCTGTGACTATCATAAATAAATTTAAAAAAAAAAAATTAAAAGAAAAAAAATTTTTTTAATAAAAGAAAAAATAAAAGAAAAAAATTGAGATGCCTGGCTGGCTCAGTTGGCCGAACATGCAACTCTTGATCTCAGAGTTGTGAGTTCAAGCCCTATGTTGTGTATAGAGGTTAGTTAAAAATAAAATCTGGGCAGCCCGGGTGGCCCAGAGGTTTTGCACCGCCTTCAGCCTGGGGTGTGATCCTGGAGACCAGGGATGGAGTCCCACATCGGGCTCCCTGCATGGAGCCTGCTTCTACCTCTGCCTGTCTCTCTCTCTCTCTCTGTCATGAATAAATAAATAAAATCTTTAAAAATAAATAAATAATAAATAAAAATAAGATAAAAATAAAATCTTTAGGGATCCCTGAGTGGCGCAGCAGTTTGGTGCCTGCCTTTGGCCCAGGGCGCGATCCTGGAGACCCGGGATCGAATCCCACGTCGGGTTCCCCGTGCATGGAGCCTGCTTCTCCCTCTGCCTGTGTCTCTGCCTCTCTCTCTCTCTGTGATTATCATAAATAAATAAAAATTTAAAAAAATAAAAATAAAATCTTTAAGAATAATGAGAAAAAGAAAAAAATTATTTTTTAAAAGATATTATTTATTTATTCATGAGAGAGAGAGAGGCAGAGACATAGGCAAAGGGAGAAGCAGGCTCGATGCAAGGAGCCCGATGTGGGACTCAAACCCAGGAATCTGGGATCACGCTCTGAGCCAAAGGCAGACATTCAACTGCTGAGCCACTTAGGCATCCCAGAAAACATTAAAAAAAAAAAAAAAGAAAAAAAACTTGGGATGCCTGGGTGGCTCAGTGGTTTATTGTCTGCCTTTGGCTCATGATCCTGGGGTCCTGGGATCAAGTCCCATATCGGGCTCCCTACAGGGAGCCTGCTTCTCCCTATGCCTATGTCTCTGCCTCTCTCTCTGTGTCTCTCATGAATAAACAAAAATCTTTAAAAAAATAAAAATTCAAAAAAATTTAAAAACCGGGGCACCCTGGGTGGCTCAGTGGTTTAGCACTGCCTTCAGCCCAGGGCCTGACCCTGGGGACCCGGGATCGAGTCCCACGTCGGGCTCCCTCCTTCATGAAGCCTGTTTCTCCCTCTACCTGTGTCTCTGCCTCTCTCTCTCTCTGTCTCTCATGAATAAATAAATAAAATCTTAAAAAGAAAATTTAAAAACCAAACCCTTGGTAAACACATTCTCATAATACAGAAAAAGGCAAGAGAGGATAAGAGCTGTATAAATAAATGAGGCATAGGTACCAAGGACTGAAACAGTTCAGGGTATACTTGTGAAAATAGCAATTTTTGTCCATACTATTCTTAAAATCTTTTAAGAAAGCTACAGCCACAGTCTTCCAATTGGCAGGATATACAAAAATCAGTAGCCTCTGTGTGCTACAAATGACCGTACATTTTGTGAATATGTACAATACACTTGAATTCCAAATGAATGGAAGAAATGTATCAGCATCTTACTGAAAAGAAATCTGACTTTTTGTGAAACATCATTTGACCAACAACAATGGATTCTCCATATCTGTCATGTAATTCCTAGTGAAATTTCTTTATTGCTTCAGAAAAGATTCAGCACAGGAAAATAAACCTTTAAAAAAAATCACTGTCAAAGGAAAAAATTTTCTTAAACAGGAAAAGAACTTGGAAGCCAGAAAGGAGAAAAATGAAAGAAGGAAAGGAAAGGAAAGGAAAGGAAAGGAAAGGAAAGGAAAGGAAAGGAGAAAGAAAGAAAGAAAGAAAGAAAGAAAGAAAGAAAGAAAGAAAAAAGAAAAAGGAAAAGAAAAAGAAAAAGAAAAAGAAAAAGAAAAAGAAAAAGAAAAAGAAAAAGAAAAAGAAAGAAAGAAAGAAAGAAAGATCGATCAAGCTGAAAGACCTTCACAATTCAGTCATTTGAGTTTCTGGGGGTTTTTTTCTGCTCTAGATAACAGCATTGATGCCACAGTGTATATGGACTATTCTAGAGGCACACAGAACTGTTACTTTAAAAACAAAAAAGAAACAAATGAGCACTTGTTGGTATATACTGCAGATGGCTCTCCATAAACACTTAACGAATGAGTGAAACCCTAAGAATTTTTATATTTTTAAACATAAAACAAACACCTTCGACTGCTAGGGGAGAAACCAGCTGCCAAGAAAGTACTAGACGGAAATGTATTGATCTCTTCATGCTGTTACACATGAGATTCCACCCAGATATCCTCTAAATCATATGAAGGGGAGGGGCGCCTGCCTGGATCATTCAGTAGAGCATGAGACGTTTGGTAGAGCATGAGACGTTTGATCGAGAGGATTGTAAATCTGAGCCCCATGTTGGGTGTAGAGATTACTTAAAAATAAAAAAATTAATTGTAGAACAGGTATTTTCCTGACTGGAACAGTTTTCCAACTATGTTATAATTTCATATACTTTCTAATTCTTGCTTTTTCAAGCATTGATTTCTCAAAAAATGTTAATGAGGGGCACCTGGGTGGTTCAGTTGGTTAAGTTGATTTCAGCTCAGGTCATGCATGATCTCAAGGTTGTGAGATGGAGCACAGCGCAGTGCTCCACACTCAGCCTGGAGTCTACGATTCTCTCTCATTTCTCTCTGCCCCTCCCCCAAGTCATGCCCCCCCCCCAAATCAATCAATCAATCAGTCTTTTAAAAATGTTAATGATTTCTCTACTAACCACTTATGTAGAAACTGATCTATTATCAAACTATCATGTTTCATAAAACAACCTGTCTTAAGCTTTTCATGTCAGTTATATCATTTGCATGGCTCTGAAGCTTGACAAAGATTTTAGTAACCCTATTTTGCCAGTGAGATTATTGAAGCAAAAAAAGGGGGGGGGGGAGTTTAAGTAAAAAAGGAAGGTAAAAAAAAAGGGCAAGGTCACAAGTAAGCTCCAGATGCAGTAAAACCTAGGTTTCTTGACCATCCATCTAGTCCTTCTTCATTTTAGGAAAGTTGCTGTTTAAAGGACACTTAAAATACTAGTCATTCCCTCCCACTCTTCTTCAAGATTTGTTCAAAGAAAACAATTAAGTAGACTTTAAAGTTAACAGGAAATGACAGAACCAAAAATAACTGGGGTGTGGTCTCACCTCTGAAAAAGATTTCCAGCTGTGAATAAATGCAGACAACTCTGGCCAGACAAGATAACATCAGATCAGGATTTAGTACCCAATACAATGGACCTTAGCTACATATACAATGACACCTTTCACTGAACAAATCTCAACTATTTCAAACTCTGCAAAACCCAGAAAAAAAAGCAACATAAGTCACGGAGAAGCCAAAATTGCTACGGTCAAGTTCTTACACTACAGTTTTTATATTTAAGATAAATCCACACATTCTAAGTAATGGCTTGAAATTATTATATTTCATTTATTTAAGAGTAATCTTATAAGTATACAACATGCAATATACTCCTAAAAAACAAAAATTATACAGATTATAAGGGTGTTTACTTAACTGTGAGCATGCCTAGCAGTAAGACAACACCTGCTTTTTAACTACATTTCATTTTACTTTACTTCTATACTTCAGGGTCTGAAAGGGTTATTTTAAAATTGAAAATTTCCTTTATATCTCATGGCATCTTACGGTGGAAATTACATGCTACAATGGTGATCAGAATTTGAGATTCCTGAAGGTCTGAGGGCTGACACTAAGCTTCACTGAGATCCTATTCATTCTGACTTGACACACAATTCTGGTTTATCTGGTTTCCCTGCCTCCTTCAGCTTAGAAATAGCAGATTAGAAGGGCATATTTTGACAGATAAAGAACAGTACTGCAGGATATAAACTAAAAACAGACAAAAGCATTATTAAATAGTATAGCAGTAAGGAGTCATTTTGGTACAGGAGGAAAGTGCCAACACCCTTCTACAGCAGAATGCACCAGCCATGTTAACATCAGAGGACAGAAATTAATGTACACAACTGACCTTGATTTATCCAAAAAGGTTATGTTTAGTATATTCTTTATCTTAAGAGAAGTTTTATTATACTCTTTATGGGTTATATACTATAAAAACTGACATTAAAATGGCCAAAATTATTTAGCTGTTAAACGGCTGTCAGTCATATGAACAATTAATTCACTTAGACCCTTAATAATATCAGACAAACTGAGTAGATAAATTTCAAAAACCCCATTACATTCACTGAATATTACATAATATAGGTCATCAGTGTTTATGATCATCACTTAGGATCTTGACTTTTTAGAGGGGGGAAAAAACTTAGTTACACGCAAAAATTTAGCAGTGCAGAAGATCCACATTTATGATGATTCATGTTTTAGGGAGAAAAAAAATCTAAGTCAAACACTAAAATCCTGTCTCTTCACTGAACATTCAATAGGCTTTCCCACTTAAAATACTTTTTTTTTTTTTTTCCATTTTGGTGATTAGAAGGAGAAAGGAAACTAATCTTGGTGACAGGATACATTTTGATAGTTTTGCCCACTCACAGCCAACCCCTTTATCCAGAAGCCACTAAAACAGCTGGTCGAAGCATACTCCCTTCTTATAAAACCAGTGCTTTCAAAACCGGTAGTTAAGAGAGAAGAGTCTTTACCTAAGTGCTACCGCCCGAACAAAAGAAGTGTGTAAAATAGTGGTCATGTTTAAACCAGTATCCATAGTTTAAGAGCAGAAACAGGGGGATCCCTGGGTGGCTCAGTGGTTTGGCTCCTGCCTTCAGCCCAGGGCATGATCCTGGGTCCCGGGGTCGAGTACCAGGTCAGGCTCTCTACATGGAGCCTGCTCCTCCCTCTGCCTGTGTCTCTGTGTGTCTCTCATGAATAAATAAATAAATAAAATCTTTAAAGAAAAAAAAAAAAGAGCAGAAACAACTGCAGTGTAACACCCCACAAGTATCCGTAAGGAACAACCTAATTTTTGGTGAGACCTCTGAACCAGAGAACGTCCTTCTCCAAGTCTCTACAGCCAAAAACTAAAAACACCATGTCAAGAGATCTGTAAATCCCTCTAAAGCATCACAAAATGGATTTAGTTGTGTCTATTTCACCAATGGTTTCTTTTCATAACAGCAGTAATTTAGGATGATCTGTAGAAAGTGGGCCAAAAGGTACTTGGTAAACCTCCTCAAAAAAAAAAAAAAAAAAAGGTGGGGGAAGGGCGAGATGATCAGGTCCTAAAGGGGAGCGGCTGAGAGAGATCGGACTTGGAAGAATCTACCTCATCACCCTAGATGGCTTCACCAGTTAAAAGGCGAGAATAGAGGAATTGAAGGAAAAAAAAAAAAGATGGGGGTCCCGGCCCTCTGGGGTGGCGGGGGAACTCCCCATCCCACCTGCAAGTCCCACACGACGGCGGGAGGTGGATAAGCCATCCCGGCGAGCTCCGGCCTGAGGCGGCCTGAGGCGGCCTGAGGTGCGAGGGAAGACGCCCCGGGCCTGCCGGCGGGGATCCCCTCCCGTCCCTCACACCCCCTCCAGGCTGTCCTCCCGGACCCACGCACTACGGGTCCCCGCCGCCCTCCGTCCCTCCGCCGTCGCCCTGCCGTGGGCCGTTTCCCGCGAGGGGACGACGAGGGCCCGGCCCGCCCGGCACCTTTGATGACGCGCTCGGTGGTGGAGAGGTGGAGGTTCCTCCCGGACATGGTCCCCTCGGCCTCCTCCCGCCTCCCGGCGACCTCCAGACCAGCGCCTCCGCCTTCGAGTCCCGCGGGTGTCAGCTCTCCGGGGCCAGTCGGCCCGCCGTGCGCCGGCCGGTGCTCCTCCCGGTGGCCCAGGTACCAGAGGGCGGTGGCCGCCGCAGCCCGGCCTCGAACCCCGCGGACAGGATGCGGGCCCACTGGCCGCTCCCTCCTGAGGCGCCGGGTCGGGAGCGCGGGCGGCTGAGGGAGGGAACCTGGGCGGCCGCAGCGGCTCGCGACCCGGCCCCACGTGCGCGTGCGCGCGCTCCCGCACCCGCTCTCCCAACTTCCCGGCGGCCCGCGCGCGCGCGCGCCGCCGCCGCCGCCGCCGCCGCCGCGGCTCCCAGGCCCAAGCCGAGGCCCCGGCCGCCCGGGCCCGCAGCACCTGCCCCCCCGCCCCCGGGCCCCGCACGGAAAGCCCGGGCGACGCAGCGGCCATCTTGTGACCCGGTCGCAGCCCCTTGGGCCGCGAGCCTTCCCCTGGGGCCACCCTGCCGGGAGCCCTTGCCTTCCCCGACCTCCCCGACCTTCCTCAGCGGGGGGCCTCCCTCCTCTCCTCCCGGTCCTCCTCGGGCTCTGTCTCCAGGCGCCGCGGTCAGCCCGGCCACGCTCCTTACCTCGGTTTCTCCTCTTTGCATTCTCCAGGCCCGCGGAAGCCCTGATCTCAGTGTTCGCGGTGGTGCGGTGCAGCTAGTACAGGAGGAAGCCCGTTGGTGCCCATGCTACTTCCAGCCCAGTACTTGGGGAGCACGAGACCCGGCTAGGCCCCGTGGCCTCCCCACTTGCTTTCCTGGCCTCAGAGAAGGGAGCCGCTGGCCTGGACCTCTGATGTGCAGGGAACTGACCTTATAAGCCCTGCGTGTCACCTTTGCTAGAAGCATCCCCCTCCTTTTTACCCCTTGATGCAATGACAGCACCCGCTGGCCCCGCTCATGCACTGGGGAACACGATGGGCAAGACTAGAGAGTCCTAACGATCTAGCTTGTCTCTGGGTTAAAAACTGACCGCTTGGGACGCCTGTGTGGCTCAGCGGTTGAGCGTCTGCCTTTGGCCCAGGTCGTGATCCTGGAGTCTCAGGATCGAGTCCCACGTCCGGCTCCCTGCATGGAGCCTGCTTCTCCCTCTGTCTATGTCCCTGCATCTCTCTCTCTCTCTCTCTCTCTCTCTCTCTCTCTCTCTGCCTCTCATGAATAAATAAATAAAATCTTAAAAAAAAAAAAAAACGACCTCTTCTTTCCTTCTATTGTGAGCCTAGAACAGAAACTGTCTTACTGTGACTATCTTCCCTCCCCGAGTATAGTGCAAAGTCAAAAGCATTTTTGAGTTTTAGCAATGATAATGTAATAGTGAAACTGAGACCCAAGGAAAACAGGCAATCCAGTCTTAACAGTTACTGTGGGGGCAGTAAGTCCTATGTGGTTACACACATTTAAATTAAATAGAATTAGAAATTTGAATATTCAGTTCCTCAAGTGCACTAGCCACATTTCAAGTGCTCAGTAACTACTCGTGGCTGGTGGCTACGGTATTGGACATGGTAGCATAGGACATTTCCATCATAGCAGAAAGTTCTTTTGGACAGCTCCTAGCTAAGAGATCTGAAGGGCTAAAGCCTCTATCTCCACTAATATAGTAGATTTATGTATTGGGAGGAGATCTGGGGATGTATATATATATATACTGCAGTCATTCCCTGAATTATGCCTTGGAATTTTGACCTAAAGCCATTCATGGCAACCCCAACAAGGCAGGAACACTTTGAAAGCTGGATTTAATTTGGTTCTGTTTTCTTGGGTCTTGACATCAGGTTTCTACCCAAGAGAGTTGTTCAGATATCCTGAGGAAGTTTTTCACTTAAGAAGTAACGAGAACTCCACACTTCTATCAAACAGAGCAAACCGCTAAATGTCAAAAATAAATTGGTCCCTGCAGCATGGTAGATGCTAAAATTCATCTGGAAGAACATAAACAGGATAACTAAAAACAAAAATGTCAAACATTGCAAAGCAATGTGAAGAGATGGATTTTTCAATAATAATGATAATAGTAATAGTGGAGGGACACCTGGGTGGCTCAGTGGTTGAGCATCTGCCTTTGGCTCAGGTCATGATCCTGGAGTCCTGGGATCGAGTCCTGCATCCGGTTCCCTGCAGGGAGCCTGCTTCTCCCTCTGCCTGTGTCTCTGTCTCTCTGTGTCTCTCATGAATAAATAAAATCTTTAAAAAAATAGTAGTGGAAAAATTACCATTTGGATCTCAAGTTGGAACCACTCCATAATATCAAAATATTTTATTTTTTACTTTTTAAAAAATGTTTTATTTTTAAGTAATCTCTACACCCAATGTGGGGCTCAAACTCACAGCCCTAAGATCAAGAGGTGTGTGCTCTACTGACTGAGCCAGCCAGGCACCTCAAGGATTTTTATTTTACTAATTTATTTTTTTAAGATTTTATTTGTAAGCAATCTCTGTAACATTAGAATAAAGTGAACCTTGTTAAAAAAATAAAAATAAATAAAGTGAACCTTGTTTAAAAAGTTACATATAAAAAAATAAAAGGAAAAACTATCTAGGGCAGCCTCGTTGGCTCAGCGGTTTAGAGCCGGCTTCAGCCCGAGGCTGATCCTGGAGTCCCAGGATCGAGTCCCACATCGGGCTCCCTGCATGGAGCCTGCTTCTCCCTCTGCCTGTGTCTCTGCCTCTCTCCGTGTCCAAAAGAACTTTCTGCCTCTCTCCGTGTGTCTCTCATGAATAAATAGATAAATATTAAAAAAAAAAAAAGAAAAACTATCTAGAAGAAAATAAAGTTATCTTGGTTAACTAGGTTAATTGTGGTAACTCCAGGGATCCCTGGGTGGCTCAGCGGTTTAGAGCCTGCCTTTGGCCCAGGGTGTGATCCTGGAGACCCAGAATCGAGTCCCATGTCAGGCTCCCGGCATGGAGCCTGCTTCTCCCTCCTCCTGTGTCTCTGCCCCTCTCTCTCATAAATAAATAAATCTTTTTTTTTAATTTTTATTTATTTATGATAGTCATACAGAGAGAGAGAGAGAGGGAGGCAGAGACATAGGCAGAGGGAGAGGGAGAAACAGGCTCCATGCACCGGGAGCCCGACGTGGGATTTGATCCCGGGTCTCCAGGATCGCGCCCTGGGCCAAAGGCAGGCGCCAAACCGCTGCGCCACCCAGGGATCCCCTCTCTCATAAATAAATAAATCTTTAAAAAAAAATTGTGGTAACTCCAGAGCTAATAATACATGCCAACAGATGCTGATGCTCCCTTCCCCCACTTACCAGATCAAACACAACCTAGTTAATTCAGATAAGGGCTTTCAAGGCTCAAAGGTAACGAAAGGGGAGCACCTGGGTGGCTCAGTCAGTTAAGCATCTGACTCTTGAATTTGGCTCAGGTGATGATCTCATCTGTGGGATGGAGACCCACCTCACCTCAGTCTCTCTGTTTAGCAGAGTCGGCTTCTCTTCCTCTCTCTCTCTGCCCCTCCCCATGTGTCTCTGTCTCTCTCAAAAATCAATCAATCTTACTGCCCCCCCCAAAGAAGTAATGAAAGTAATCACAAAAGAATATTGTGTTTGACTACTTGAAAAAGATAAACACAATCAAAAAGCACAAAACCAGGAAGATATTTGCATCTCCTAAGTCAGGATAAAGAACTTCCACTATTCAAAAGAGATCTACAATACAAGTATGGGCAAAGGCCATGAACAATGAATTCATAAAAGAGTAAAAGATAAGGCACTAAACATTACAAAATGTTCTACTTTGGGCAGCCCGGATGGCTCAGGGGTTTAGTGCCGCCTTCAGCCCAGGGTGTGGTCCTGGAGATCCGGGATCGAGTCCGGCCTTGGACTCCCTGCATGGAGCCTGCTTCTCTCTCTACCTATGTCTCTGCATCTGTCTGTCTCTCTCTCTCTCTCTGTCTCTCATGAATAAATAAATAAAATCTGTTTTTTAAAAATGCCATTTTTCACATAACAAATTAGAAAACCTTTTTATTTTATTTTTTTTAAGATTTTAATTTATTTATCCACTAGAGACATAGAAAGAGAGGCAGAGACATAGGCAAAGGGAGAAGCAGGCTCCATGCAGGAAGCCGGATGTGGGACCCAAACCCAGGACCAGGAGCATGACCTGAGCCAGAGGCAGATACTCAACCACTGAGCCATCCAGGTGCCCGGAAAACATTTTTAAAAGGTGACACTCTACAGAGCATGCAACTCTTGATCTTGGAGTCATGAGTTCCAGCCCCATGTTGGGTGTAGAGATTACTTTTTTTAAAAAAAAATGACACTGTTGGTAGAATTACAAATTAGCACAATTTCTCTGGAAAGGGATTTGTCAGTATCAGTCAAAGAAGAGCTTGGATATGGCTGATGAAGATTCTCTAGGGGCAACTGGGTGGCTCAGTGGCTGAGCATTTGCCTCTGGCTCAGGTTGTGATCCCAGGGTCCTGGAATTGAGTCCAGCATTGGGTTCCCCACAGGAAGCCTGCTTCTCCATTTGCCTATGTCTCTCTCTCTCTCTGCGTATCTCATGAATAAATAAATAAAATCTTAAAAAAAAAAAGGATTCTCTCACTATCATTAGCCATCAAGGAAATGCAAGATAAACCATGCTGAGATACCACTTCATTAGGCTGAATAGTACTAAAGATTCTCAGTACTAGGATACTTGGCTGGCTCAGCAGAGTATGTAACTTTTGAACTCAGGATCATGAGTTCGAGCCCCTTAAAAATAAACAGACAGGGATCCCTGGGTGGCGCAGCGGTTTGGCGCCTGCCTTTGGCCCAGGGCTCGATCCTGGAGACCCGGGATCGAATCCCACGTCGGGCTCCCGGTGCATGGAGCCTGCTTCTCCCTCTGCCTGTGTCTCTGCCTCTCTCTCTCTCTCACTGTGTGCCTATCATAAATAAATAAAAATTTAAAAAAATAAAAATAAACAAACAAATAAATAAAATGCAATGTGGAACACCTGGGTGGCTTAGCGGTTGAGTGTCTGACTTCAGCTCAGAGCATGATCCCGGCTCTGGGGATTGAGCGGTGCATCGGACTCCCTGTGAGGAGCCCGCTTCTCCCTGTGCCTATGTCTTTGCTTCTCTTTCTGTGTCTCTCATGAATAAATAAAATCTTTAAAAAATAAAATAAAATGCAATGGTTACAAAAAAAGATTATACCAAGTGTTGGCAAGAGTGGGAGCAACTGCAACTCTATTATGTTACTGGTGGGAGGGTAAAATGCTAAAACAACTTTGGAAAACAGTTTGGTAGTTTCTTATAAAGTTAAATATACACCTACTCTATGACCCAGTAATTATACTCTTAGGTATTTTACCTGACAGCAATAGTTATCCAAGCAATGAAATGCTGCTTAGCTAACAAAAGAGGAATAATTACTGATACATGCAACAATATGGATGAATCCCAAAAACATTGTGGTGAACAAAAGAAGCAAAATACAAAATAGTATATACTATATGATTTCATTTGCATAGGTGATGACTACATGAAATATGATATTGGATGGAACATTGTGCTTTATGAAAAACCAATATTTGTTTGTTTGTTTGTTTGTTTATTCAAGTAATCTCTACATCCAATATGGGGCTCAAACTCACAACCCTGAGATCTAGAGCTGCATGAGCAACTGCTGACTCAACCAGCCAGGTGCCCCAAAAAACAAACATATTTTAGGTTACTAAGATACTTGGTATCATGAGAAAAGCCTCAGGAAATAATGAAAAGTGAAAAAGCTAGAATATAATAACGCACAGTATGGACCCCATTTGTTAACAAACAAGCAAATGTGTGCATAAAAAGGTTAGAAGGAGATATCAATATATTTGTATATTTGTACACTCAATAAACATTAATCAGATGCCCACTATGCCAGGTACTGTGCTAGGTGGTAGGATGAACTGAAATTGACACAATTCTTTTTTTTTTTAAGATTTATTTATTTATTTATTCAGAGAGAGCGAAAGAGAGGCAGAGGCACAGGCAGAGAGAGAAACAGGCTCCATGCAGGGAGCCCAACTTGGGACTCGATTCCGGGTCTCCAGGATCACACCCCCGGCTGCAGGCGGCGCTAAACTGCTGCGCCACCCCGGCTGCCCAAATTGACACAATTCAATCAAACCCCCAACATTAAAAAAAAAAAAAAAAAAAACAACCAACATTGTCTGATTTAGAAAAGAATGTTAATAGCCATCTCTGGGTGGCTAAGGATGACTTACGTGAAACAAATGAACAGTAATTTCTGTGGTTTACAAATTTTCCCTGGTGAGAATGTTTTACTTTATAACTAGGTGAACATAAAGAAAAGTGCACTTTTCTTTCAAAGATAGATTGTCCAGGCCTATTTCCAGTAGTGTTACATATTCATTTGGGGGTACTTTCTGACTTCTCTGATCAAAACAACTCAATGAGGGTACCTTGGTGGCTCAGTCGGTTGGGTGTCTGCCTTCAGCTAGGTCAGGATCCTGGGATCCAGTCCCACGTGGGGCTTCTTGCTCAGAGGGGAGTCTATTTCTCTCTCTCTCTCTCTCTCTGCACCTCCCCCTGCTCATGCTCTCTCTCTCAAATAAATTAATTTTTTAAATTCATGAAATTATTCTCTCTCAAATAAATTAATTTTTTAAATTCATGAAATTATTCTCTCTCAAATAAATTAATTTTTTAAATTCATGAAAATATGAAAAGAACACTCTAATTAAGCTCCTTCCCAATTTTAGATAAGTGAGGCTTAACTTTATTGATAGTAGTGATGCTTTTAGTCATAACCTTAACAGTCCCCAGCAACAATTAGATGTTGTATTTCATTCAGCTTATACATCATCCACCTCGCCAGCTGTGGTATTTTAATCTACAGTAACAGTGGTGAATCTGATTCTCTTTCTTTTCACTTTCTGCATTGGTTAGGATTAACTAAATATTTGGAATCACCAAGATTGATGGGTAATTGGCATTTCTACTCATCTTTTCAAAACTAGGTTTCCGTCTTACAGAGCTTGGGAGATTTGGTATATTTCGTGAAACTCCCTAAGCACTTCATAAACCTTAATTAACGAGCAGCTCTTCTGAGAAATAATTACAAAGCTTTAACAATGCACAGGGAATTCTAGTTTCCATTGTTGTATAAAAGTAACCTGGTTTCAGTTTCTATTTGTATGAAGCCATTAAACTTCTGGGTTAAATGCAGGTTAAGAGAACTATATAATGTTTTTTAAACTAAAATAAAATGAGTGTTTCTAAAATAGCTACATAGAAAGGGTATCTTATAGTATATAATTCCTAATTTTATATGAAAATCCCTACATAGGGGTACTTGGGGGGCTCAGAGATTGGGTGTCTGCCTTTGGCACAGGGTGTGATCCCAGGTCCTGGGATTGAATTCAGCATCAGTCTCCCTACAGAGAGCCTGCTTCTCCCTCTGCCTATGTCTCTGCCTCTCTCTGTCATGAATAAACAAATAAAATATTTTTTAAAAAAAGAAAGAAAAGCACTACATAATTTTTTAAAAGTAATCTCTACACCTGACATGGGGCTCAACTTGAAATCAAGAATCCCATGCTCCATGAACTGATCCAGCCAGGTACCCCAATTAGTAATACATATTGTATGGACATCATATAAGGTATTATATTTAATTCATATCTTCCTATGAGTACGTTTTAATTTTGATTAAATTACCTTGATTAAATTTTGATTGGATTATCTTGGCATGGAACTTCCACAGTCTTGAGGTCTAAAACAATTAATGAATCCAAATTAAGAACACAGCCTAAAGCAACATCCTACTAATTATAAGAGCTCAATATGAAATTAGGAATCTCTTCAGACACTTGTAAGTAAAAAATCTTCATGAAAGTCCTGCTGACTGGTAAATATGTATTTACAGGTTGATATTCAGGCTATTTTGGGGGCAGTGTGTAAACCTCTTAGTGTGTTATCCCTTGTTCTTCCTGGGAGACCCCCCATACTGTGAGAACCATGATATGACAAGGAGCCCCAAAACTGCCATCATCCCCTATTACTTTTTTTTTTTTCCCCTATTACTTTTGTTTGCATCATTCCAAAGCAGGAAATAATGGTGGCAGTCATTACTGGTTACATAATATAATCATCTAGAACAATAGAATTTAATACCTCTTTCACACCTGAGCCCCAGCATTCCACAGGTAGGATGCCAAGGTAAGTGGCACTGACATTCATCAAGTTGTTTGGGCCAAAAATTTAGAATGAGGGGGGCGATTAGAGGGGGAGACACCCTCCTTCATGAGACATATCCTGTCAACTGACGCCCCCTACAGTCCATTTTCTCACACAACAGATCTTTCCAAACTTAAAACATAAACCCAATTTGTATCATTCCTCTGCTTTAAAATCTTCAAGGGTCTGGGGCACCTGGGTAGCTCAGTCATGAAGCATCTGCCTTCAGCTCAGGTCATGATCCCGGGGTCCTGGGATGGAACCCCGAGTGGGGCTCCCGCTCAGCAGGGAGTCTGCTTATCCTTCTCCATCTGTGCCCCCACCATGCTCTCTTTCTCTCTCATTCACTCTCTATCTCAAATAAATAAAATCTTTAAAAAATAAATAAATAAAATAAAATCCTCAAGTGTCTCTTCCTTTCCCCAAAGTGGCCTGACTCCAGTCTACTCTGAACTCAGCTCAGACCTCTTTCCTCTGCCTGCTGCAGTTCAGACATGGTGGCCTTGTTTATACTGTATGTACTAGATTTAGTTACAAACTGGCCTCACACAGACCAAGTTCATTTCTGTCCCAGAGCTCTTGCATTTACTACTACTTTATCCTACTTTATCTGTAGCACTTGTTTTTTTGTGTTTGTGTCTACCCTCACTCCTCAAGGGGAACATCTTTGTCCTGTTCACTGCCATTGTCAGTGCTGTGCCTAGCACAAAGTTGGAGCTCAATAATTTGTTGAATGAATGAATATCTTACCCTTGTCTGGAGCAGTTCTTAACCTGTGGTGCAAGGCTTTCAGATCACTCCCTCCTCATCCTGCCCCCAAATATAAATGAAATTAAGGTTCAGAGTATATTTGCAAGTGGTTTAGGGTGTGTGTGAGAGAAATGTTAGAAAATTTTCAGATTCTGAAAGGAATCCAAACAACAGAATATTAATGTTAATTACCACTGGTATAGAGTTTTAATTAATAAAGCACTGTCTCATACATTTTGTTCTCATTACATTTACGGAGATAAATAGGATGGAAATGACAACTTCTACTTCATAAATAAAGGCACTGAGGTGCAGTTCACCTAGCCAGTCAGTAACAGAATTGACACATCCATTCTTTTGGCCTAAAGATCTTATGCTTCTTTAGGTGAAGACATAAACAGAATCCAGAACCATGGGGGAGCAGTCTTGTATTCATTCTTGCTCATCTTCATTTGCTTCAAAACTTTCTTGTTTAAATTAGCATATAAGGCTAAATTAAAATTTTCTTTTTTTTTTAATTAAAATTTTCAATGAAAAATTATTACCATCAGCTAGATCAAGGCAGTTTTCAACAAAATTTTAATGCATGAACCAAGGATTGCAAATTAGTTTTGTTAGGCTAAGTAGAGCATAATTAGGAAAATCGGATTGCAGGATTAAATATAACAAACTTTAAAACCAAATAAAAACAACATTGACATCTCTAATGTTTAGATTTTATCTACACTTTTAATTAGGATATACGACTGAACCATCTATATTAAAAAATCAATTTAATTTAAAAAAATCAATTTTTCTAGGGGCACTTGGCTGAGCAGAGTCCAGAGATAGATTCTTGACCTTAGGGTCATAAGTTCAAACCCCACATCAAACGTGGAGCCTACATTCAAAAAAAAATTTAAAAATCAGTTTTTCCAGAAAAGAAAAATCTAAATTTTTTAAAAAAGATTTTATTTATTTATTCATGAGAGACACATGAGAGAGACAGAGGCAGAGGGAGAAGCAGGCCTCAATGCAGGGAGCCGGACGTGGGACTCGATCCTGGGTCTCCAGGATCACACCCCAGGCTGAAGGTGGCGCTAAAGTGCCGAGCCACCCGGGCTTCCCAAAAAATCATTTAATCTCTTTTTCTGCTCACACAATTTTTGAGAGAAGAAGGGGGAAAAAATCCTACATTAGGGATCCCTGAGTGGCGCAGCGGTTTGGCGCCTGCCTTTGGCCCAGGGCGCGATCCTGGAGACCTGGGATCGAATCCCACGTGGGGCTCCCGGTGCATGGAGCCTGCTTCTCCCTCTGCCTATGTCTCTGCCTCTCTCTCTCTCTCTCTCTCTCTCTGTGACTATCATAAATAAATTAAAAAAAAAAAAAACAACCTACATTACTTGGAGAATTACTACAAAATGTTTAAACCATGTGAATTTGGTAGGCTAAGAGATTTCTCCTCAGGGGCCTCACCTATAGGATACAACAAGACACCGACTTCAAAAGAATTTATTCTTGAGGTTAATAAACCTCAAGAAGTTGAGAAGTTATAGGAAATATACCACTAGAAAGAATTTCCTATCCTGGGAGGATGTGCTGGATCAAAGAGACTTTTTTCACCTCCTTACTAGCATCTGTAATGAAAGACGTAAACTTTTATTTTAAGCAACAACAAAAAGTCTTTATTGAATGAGCTCTTTTCCCATCCCTTAAAACCCATAGGGTTAACATCATGTTTGGAAGGAATTTCCACTAAACTGGCTCCGGTGTCGTTCTTAGATTTTGTTGCATTAAAATATGTTAGCCGGGACACCTGGATGACTCAGCGGTTGAGCACCTGCCTTTGACCCAGGTCATGATCCTGGGGTCCCGGTTTTTTTTTTTTATTTCGTAATTTTTAATTAAAAAAATAATAATAGTAATTTTTTATTGATGGCATTTATCCCATGGTTTAACATGTTAATTATACTGTAATAAACATGGCTTTTTTTTTTTTTAAACATGGCTTTAATATTAAACTTTTCCTTATTATCCAAAGTCACCTCAGTCCATTTCAGTAAATATAAAAATATATGCTTAATACTTTGTACAATACTGGTTTTTGGTCCAAACAAAACTGGATCAGAAAAGCCAATAAATTCACTTTAAGAATCCCCAATTTTTTTTAAAGATTTCCAAATGGATTTAGGCAACTTTGAATAATGGGATTTTACATAATAAAATCTGAGACAAGACTAAACAAAGAACAAACAAATTTTCTAACACAAAATTAAAATTTCAAGTTCACAGATTTATGTTATGCCAAAAAAGTACAGAAACAAAATTGTATTTACACAAGTTTCATAATAAAATAATGAAAAAGGCAAGACAGGTGATAGGAGAATGAAAATATAGAAATAGCATATAATTATTAAATGGAGAACGCACTAGATCTAATAAGTCCTTAGCATGGACCATTCTTTAATCAGGCTTCCTCTATCAGAAAATTTTAGTGCACAATACACCCAACTCACTCACTTCACACATACACCAGCACAAACTCAGCATAGAAATCATTCACTTCCACATTCTCTAATCTATACAGAATTCCTCCGATATAATTACAATTGCGGTGCATTCCACAAACGCACATCAACGCACAGAGTGGTGCAGACACAGAGGTTCTATCTATACACAGCCATCCGCGGAGCGGGCTCGGTCCCTGGGTTCAGCCAGCCTATGCCAATCAGGGAAGAATGTGCTGGATTCTATTTTTGCTGAAGAGTCAGTCACCCATCTAGCTATTATTATTATTATTATTTTTAAGGGGAATGGGAGAGGTAAGGGCAGGGCTTCTGTAAAGAAAAAGGAGGAAAGTCCCCAGCATCGGGATCCTTGCAGGGAGCCTACTTTTTCCTCTGCCTGTGTCTCTGCCTCTCTCTCTGTGTGTCTCTTATGAATAAATAAAATCTTTTTAAAAAAACAAAGTTAGTCAAGCAGCGCACACATCCTTTCCCCCAGGACTTGGCCCCAGTCCCCCGATGTCCATCCCTGCCTCCTGGGCAGCCGCATGCACCAGAAGGCAGGCCGTAGACCCAGCTCCCAGGCCACCACAGGCTTCAGGCAGAAGGACAACCCCATCTTCTGTGCCGGCAGTCGTGGAAGGGAGGCCAAGTTCACCAGCTCACAGCTAGCAGCACAGCGTAGTGGTAGCAGACGGCCACAAGCTGATTTCCTCCAGCAAGGCCCAGGGCAAGTACCCCTGAGGGGTTTCAGAGGGTTCCCCTAGGCGGCTGCAGGGCCTGCCTGATAGCTGTGGCAGACTGTGACAACCACCAGGTCAGCACCCTTTGCCCTGAGGGCAAGTTGAAGACAGATTGGAGGCACACCTCGGTGGCTCAGTGGTTGAGCATCTGCCTTTGGTGTGGGTCATGATCTAAGATTTTATTTATTTACTCCTGAGAGACACAGAAACACAGGCAGAGGGAGAAGCAGGCCTCCTGCAGGGAGCCCGATGTGGGGACTCGATCCTGGACTCTGGGATCACACCCTGAGCCAAAGGCAGACGCTCAACCGCTGAGCCACCCGGCGTCCCTGAATGAATGAAATCTTAAAAAAAAAAAAAAAAAAAGACCGAGATTGGAGCCAGCCACCTCCTGGGCCCCCAAAGTGGCCACATCATGGTGGTTGACAGGTTGTGTTTTCACCTTCCAGCCCAAGGGCATTTGGTAGGGCCCGGTTTTGTGGCTTAAACAAGAATGGGATTGTAGTGCAGGAGTTTCAGAATCAATCCCGTGAAGGTGGAAGAGTGTGGGTGGAGAGTTCCTGTTCAAGCTTATTCCCCAGGGAGTAGCTGCGGATTCCGGAGGGACTGGGGCGGAGCCAACAGCAGCATCCAGGTTATTCTGCACCCTGGCCCCTTCCGGTTCTGTATCAATGGTCTGCAGAACCCATGCGGGGCGCACAGGGACTGGCACCAGCCACGCGGTGGTGGCTTTTGCTAATAACCACGGATTCAAGGCCAGTATGTATGGAACTGCACAGGGGCCCCGCCTTGCTCGCAGACAGATGGATGTAAGGGTGATGGGTCAAGGTTGGGGCCAGACTTGGCTGCACTGAAGGTGGGCTGTGGGCAAGCCTGGTGCCTTCATTCTTCCCCCTCCCAACACGGGGGTTGCAATTTTTGTATTTGATTCTACCTTTGGTGACTGAATGGGCCTGGACTGTGGTCCAAGAATGCAGGCAGAGCTTCACCCAACCCTGCCCCGACCCCTCGGTCTGCACCCTTTCCCCCAGCTTAGGGCCAAGACAGTCTCTCTGGGGCATTAGTCCCTCAGGTTGTCTTCCTACCACCCCATCCACATCGACAGAGATGGCAATACCCCGTTTCTCTTATTAAATGTATACACATACACAAAGCCAACCGCAGGATGATACAGATTTTTTTTTCATTTTGTTTATTTATTCATGAGAGGCACACAGAGAGAGGCAGAGACATAGGCAGAGAGAGAAGCAGGCTCCTCACAGGGAGCCTGACCTGGGACTTGATCCCGGACCCCGGGATCACACCCTGAGCCCAAGGCAGACACTCAACCGCTGAGCTGCCCAGGCGTCCCGATGATACAGATTTTGAGAGCACATTTCGCATTTACAATTACTTCATCAAAAGAAGACTTGTCAGGGATCCCTGGGTGGCGCAGCGGTTTGGCGCCTGCCTTTGGCCCAGGGCGCGATCCTGGAGACCCGGGATCGAATCCCACGTCGGGCTCCCGGTGCATGGAGCCTGCTTCTCCCTCTGCCTATGTCTCTGCCTCTCTCTCTCTCTATCTCTGTGACTATCATAAATAAATAAATAAATAAATAAATTTAAAAGAAGACTTGTCAGAGGTCTCCACTAAGAATTGTCTGATGGGCTATGATGTGTGTAGTATCTGTAAAAACCCATATGGATTATTATTTTCTAAAATTTTATTTATTCATGAGAGACACACAGAAAGAGGCAGAGACACAGGCAGTGGGACTCTATCCCAGGACCCTGGGATCACACCCTGAGCCCAAGGCAGACGCTCAACCACTGAGCTACCCAGGCGTCCTCCCATATGATTATGAGTTTATTCTTAGTGCTCCAAAAAACTAGAAGCAAACTACAGAGAAAAAGAAAAAATCCAGATCCCAGTGGAAGAAAAAACTACTTCTTGGCTTGTGACTGTCGGTCAGAGAACAATTTGGGGTTATTCCTTAACTGTGTCGTGAAATCTCACCTACTGCCAGGGTCAAAGATTGCTGTTCTACAGGGACATGGTCTATTAACTCCCTCCCTTCGTTTAAAACAAACCATGAGGGGATCCCTGGGTGGCTCAGCGGTTTAGCGCCTGCCTTCAGTCCAGGGTGTGATCCTAGGGTCTCAGGATCGAGTCCCACATCAGATTGAGTCCCGCATCGGGCTCCCTGCATGGAGCCTGCTTCTCCCTCTGCCTGTGTCTCTGCCTCTCTGTGTCACTCAAGAATGAATAAATAAAATCTTTAAAAACAAACCATGAGGAATGCCTAACTGGCTCAGTCAGTTAAGCATGCGACTTTTGATCTTGGGGGTGTGAGTTCAAGCTCCAAGTTGGGGATGGAGCCAACCTCCTACCCCCTCAAAACCATCAACAGGCATCCAACAGGAAGGGGCTGTGATGTTGTTGGTAAGAAAAATGTTTTCTTGGCCATCGACTCTAAACATACTTCTCCAAGGGCTGATAAGGACCTATGGATCTTTTCCAACTACCAGTATTTTGTATTTTATTTTATTTTAATTTATTTATTCAAAGGTTTTATTTATTTATTCATGAGAGACCAGAGAGAGAGAGAGAGAGAGAGAGAGAGAGAGAGAGAGAGGGGCAGAGACACAGGCAGGGAGAAGCAGGGTCCATGCAGGGAGCCTGATGTGGGACTTGATCCGGGGTCTCCAGGATCAGGCCCTGGGCTGAAGGCAGGCACTAAACCGCAGAGTCACCTGGGCTGCCAGGTGCCCAGTATTTTCTATTTTAAATGGAATGTTAATTCACTTTATTCCAGAGGGATGAAAGGAGTCTACTTCTGGTGGGATTCGAACCTACCATTCTTCAGAAACCTAGGTATTCCACACTAAATCTAGAGTGCAAAAATCTTTAAAACAGATGAGCACTGGGGCGCCTGGGTGGCTCAAGTTGGTTTAATGTCTAGCTCTTAATTTTGGCTCAGATCATGATTTCGGGGTCCTGGGGTTGAGCCCTGAGTTGGGCTCCACACTCAGCTTGTCGCTCTCCCTCTGTGCCTCCCCCTGCTTGTACCCTCTAATAAGTAAGTAAAATCTTAAAATATAAGAGCATTGGGATGGGACCCCTTGCTGGCTCAGTGGGTGAAGCATAGGACTTTTTTTTTTTAATTTTTAAAAAAGATTTTATTTATTTATTCATGATAGTCACACAGAGAGACAGAGAGGCAGAGACACAGGCAGAGGGAGAAGCAGGCTCCATGCAGGGAGCCTGATGTGGGATTCGATCCCGGGTCTCCAGGATCGCGCCCCGGGCCAATGGCAGGCGCCAAACTGCTGTGCCACCCAGGGATCCCGAAGCATGTGACTCTTGATCTTGGGGTTGTAGGTTTGTCCCCACAGTGGGTGTAAATATTACTTAAAAAAAAAATACAGCTGAGTTAAGTCAATCGGAGAAGGACAAACATTATATGTTCTCATTCATTTGGGGAATATAAATAATAGTGAAAGGGAATATAAGGGAAGGGAGAAGAAATGTGTGGGAAATATCAGAAAGGGAGACAGAACATAAAGACTCCTAACTCTGGGAAACGAACTAGGGGTGGTGGAAGGGGAGGAGGGCAGGGGGTGGGGGTGAATGGGTGACGGGCACTGAGGGGGGGCACTTGACGGGATGAGCAGCACTGGGTGTTATTCTGTATGTTGGTAAATTGAACACCAATAAAAAATAAATTTATTAAAAAAATACAATCTTAAAAAAAAGAGATGAACATTTTGTTTTTGCATGAACCAAAAACCCTTTGCCCACATTTAGTATCTTTACTATTTCTTGAAAGAGGTTTTGCTTAAGTCAAATCTCAGCATCACTGAATGATAGAGTATGTTTTTAGAAGTAACATGATAGAAGAGCATTCACCTTCCACCAAAAAAGTCTTAAATGGCCTACCTGGTTAAGAGCATTACAAAGAATGGGCTAAGATCTGTTTTAACCCCCTGAAGGACTTGTTTATGTTTAGCTCTCTTCTACACAGACCACAAATTCAACTCTCAAAAACTTGTTTCTAAATGAAGGAGGACTAGAGGTACCTGGCTGGCTCAGTTGGTAGAGCATGTGATTCTCTTTCTCAGGGTTCTAAGTTTGAGCCCCACATTGGACATTTACATAAAAAAAAAACTTTAAAAATATTTAATTAGAAAAAGTAGATAGAGTCAGGTAGCAAGGCAGAAGCAAAACCAACACCAAAGAGAAAAACCCCACTCAAACAATTGCCAGTGGAAAAAGATTATTTTTACAGACCTTTCATTGTTTTTCTTCATTTATTCCTCCTGTGTGGCAAGTGCTGAAATCCCACCAAGAAACCAGGGGGAGGGGCAGAGAGGGAGAAACAGATACCCCACTGAGCCAAGGTGGTGCTCCATCCCAGGACCCTGGGTTCATAACTTAAGCCAAAGACAGCTGCTTAACCAGCTGAGCCACCTAGGCACCTCCTTACTGCTCATTTTTGTTGCGGAAGAAACATTACTGATCTCTGGCCCTGTGACTAAACTGGAATAAGAAGGGTTTAAAACTTTAGGTCCCATGACAGGATTTTCTCCTGTAACCCATACAGGAGATGTGGCTCAAATCAACCAAGCTTACTCTACAAATTTCATTCAAGTGATGGATGTGCACAAGGGAGAAGAGCGTGGATGGAAAGCTCTCCTTAGTAAACAGAAGTTAGGGATGCCTGGGTGGTTCGGCGGTTGAGCGTCTGCCTTTGGCTCAGGGTGTGATCCTGGAGTCTGGGATCGAGTCCGGCATCCAGTTCGGCATCGGGCTCCTTGCAGGGAGCCTGCTTCTCACTCTGCCTCTCTTTGTGTCTCTCATGAATAAAAAAAAATAATAATAAAATAACGATAAATAATAAAAAATAATAAAATAAATAAAAATCTTAAAAAAAAAAGGAAACCCAAGTTCTTCTGTGATGCAACATTAGCAAAGTCAGGCTCCATCAAAGATAAATGATTTTCTTTTCATTCTTTAGAAAGATTTATTTTTAAGGAATCTCTATACCCAACATGGGGCACAAATTCACAATCCCGAGATCAAGAGTCACATGCTTGGGGCACCTGGGTGACTCAGCAGTTGAGCATCTGCCTTCAGCTCAGGGTGTGATCCCAGGGCTCTGAGATCTTGTCCCACATCGGGCTCCCCCTAGGAAGCCTGCTTCTCCCTCTGCATGTGTTTCTGCCCCTCTCTCTGTGTCTCTCATGAATAAATAAATCTTAAAAAAAAAAAAAAAAAAAGGATTGCATGCTCCACTGAGCCAGCGAGGTGCCCCTAAATCATTTTAAAGCAAGCAGGTTATGGTATCTAAGGTTCTGTCTAAAACCCCCTTTGCAAATAGAATCAGAATTGGCACACAAAGCTTTAGACATTGGTGAGACACTATCGCCACCTTGTGTCCCCCAGTCTCCCTTACTGTAAAAGATCACACTTGTGATTCAGCAGTACAGAATATAGCTTTTATTTATAGAATCTTACAAATAAAACATTTACAGTCCACATAAGTTATTTTCTTTTCTAATTTATCCTCATTAACACCTGAGTTATTGAAAAAAAACACTGTGATGGAACTGCAGAACTGTAAAAGATGAATAAAAACCTAACCTCTCTCTTTTGCAAAAATCAGACAGCTTCTTGTTTTTAAGCAGATTTCCAGAATACTACCATCTCTTTGGAATGGGACTTCCTAAAGACAGGTCTTAGGACACCTAGAGACGCCTCCTCTTTTAAACCCAGGACAAAGAACCTATGAGGAAAAGCCCCGAGTTGACACTAGAAACAAAAGATCCTAAAAGATCCTAAACACCTCTCGAGGGGAGGACAGAAGGCAACCTGCTGGCCAGGGCAAGGGTAAAAGCAGCAGAAGCCTGCTCCTGGGTCACTGCTCCTGTTCGTGATACAGGCTTTCCTCGTTGACATTAGGAGCTGGTCACCTGGGGAAAGATGTCAAAGGTGCTAATGCCAGGGGTGAACAAGTTCTCAAAGCTTGCTACTCTTCAGACTTCTAATATGTACAAATGCTTAAAACAGCAAATCCAATACTTCAAAGTCAAAAAGGAATTGCCACATTTTCAATGCTCGAGGCAAATCTGCTGCCAATGGCAACACAGACTCGATTGTACTATTTGCGTGCCTCCACCCCTCCTGAGTTCCAGCCAGGACTGGTCTCTGGACCAATTACAGTTTAAAGAGAATTTCTCTTTGAGGCAGCTGTCTATGAAAGGAAAAGTTCTTAAGTTAATATAGATGTGCATGAAAAGGGAAAGCACCCTACTACTTCATACTTGATTTTTAAATTTGATAACAATTACATGTTCAAGCTCTTCTCCTAAAACTAGGATCCCACTACCTCTAACTTAGTATTCTACTCCAAGAAGATCGGTATTTGTAAGGAATGACGGATCTATAGGGAATGCTAAAATTATAAATTTCATATATTAATGTGAATTAGGGAAAGAAAAATCTCTGTAAAGTCTTAAAGTTTGTTACTGGCTGCTAGCTCCTGAAAGCAAAGTCAGACACAGAAAAATAAAACAGAGAAGACAAAGAACCGTTTTTAAAACAGCAACAACGATAATAAAAACAATAATATAAAAAGTTAGATTCCAACATTCGAGGAATTGGTTCTTTGGTAAAATTGGACCATAATCCTATCAGGAGTCAGGCCTGATATTTACTCGAGAATCTTGAGAACTCAAGTTTTCCTTCTTCTTCAGCCCCTTCTCAAATCTCTCCAAGTCAACAGGCAAGAGAAGGAGAAAAACTTATAAAGCATTGCCAGCAGTGTTCCCGCTCATACTCTTTTCAAGACTATTCCTGATTTGAGGGCCATTTCCCAAGAAGAGGAAAACCAAAAGAGATGTGGCTTTTAATTATTGTGTTGTGGAAAGTCTTCCTGTGTAAGAACAGAAAAGCTCACAGGTGTGGGCCATGACCAGCACACCTGTGAGTCATGCACACAAATCAGTTAGTGAGCACAGCCCCTGGGCTGCAACTGTGGGCACCACTAAAAAAGGCTTCTGGGGAGACTGGCTCCCCAAAGTGGCTAAGAATCTCACATTATCAATATGATAATAATAAATCAATTCACCTAGTGAACCTGGAGATGAGCTCCCCCTGAAGCCAGGGTTCTGAGGCAACGGCTCCACAGTGCCTGGGGCTGGCCTACAGTCTCACAGACAAGCCTATCAATCCATCTTCTGAAGAGGGTTAGAGCAATTCATGTTCCGTTCAGTCTAGGGTTCGCCCTTTCTTGCTTGGGGTGAGGGAGGAAGGGGAACCTAAAACCCACTCGTGGCATCACCAGGAAGCTCCCATTCTGCAAGCATCTGCAGTGCCCCATCTGAGCACTTGGATCTTCCAACTCAGACTTCCATGACTCGTACTTTTTTATTTACGAAATCCTAAACTGTGCCCGCACTGATTCCATTTCTGATCACCTTTGTCTAAGAAGCATGATCTGCACCCGATTCTGCAAGTGATTGGGTTGCCACTTTGCAGCAGAAGTGGTGACCAGGGGAGGGAAATTTGTGCAGTCTCCCCTCAAATACAAGACTGGGTGTGCTCAGAATGTGCTTCTATGGAGGCAGATAAAAAAATCTCTCAGAAGGGAGAGGGGAGGAAGGGGAGGTGGAAATCATAGCAAAACCAACTGGTATCTTGCAGGTCTCCATTCTTGGCCTTCCATTCTGTCAGTGCTAATGTGAAAGAAGGGGAGGTGGTCCAGGCAACTGGCCCCATGCAGCGGCCCACCAGCGGGGAATGAGAGCTCACCGGTAGAGTCATGAGATCGCAGCTGCAGCATGTCAGGGGGACAGGTAACCATCATGACAGGGCACAACCATCACTGCTAACCACCCACCTCGCACGCAATGATGATTCTTACGCTCCTCTCCTGCCCTACACGTGTTCCAACTTTCAGTTCTTTCTGAGAAAACAGGCAACTGGACAGACTTTGAAAAAAATAGGAGGGGTTTTTGTTCCCTGGACCCTTTCTCTGTAAAAATAGGTGAATCTACTTCAAAATGGGTCATCTTGAGGTCCAGGACACACATTTAGATTCATGGGCCCTGAAACCCCAGATTTGCCTCCCATTACTATGAACCAAGTCATGAACACTGGTGGTATTTTTGCATTGAAGGGCGATGGTACAAAACCTCTCAGTGCTGGTTCGAAGAGAAAGAGGCCAGGGTAACCAAAGAAAAAAGTTAGGCTTGCCTGCTAAGTAAGCTGCATTCAAGGTTCCAGGGTCAGTCTGAGAAAGGGGAAGAGAGGGGAGAGAGGCACTACCTAGACACTGGTTGCCAGGGCAGCTTATTCCTAGGACAGAGCATGTGTAAAAACAGCTGACATCTGAATGTGGGAGTACAGTCCGTGTCACAGTCTTTAATACAACTGCCACTTCGGAGGTGCGTCGCGGGTGCCGAGTCCTTGGGCCAGGGACTGGGCGGCCCAGAGCCAACTTCCAATCCCGCCGGCTCCTGGCAGGGCCCTACCCAATCTGGATCTGTCCTGAATACATAGTGAGGAGCAGCATGATGGTGAAACCCGTCAAGAGGCCCAGGTTCTGGATGACAAAGGGGATCAACACGCTCCCGTTCCTTTCATCCTCTTGGCAGACCTCATTCATCTCAGGGAACTGAGAAAGAGGAGAAAAACAAGAGAACTAGAGTTCCTTTCCCAACCTGGGGAGTCCAGGACAATTCAGTGAGAGACGGATCACACGGACGGACTCATCGTTATACCTATCCTAAGAATATCTGTATTAAAGTATGTTATGTATCATTCAAGTGTTATATTATAGGGAAAGAATATGTAAATGAGATATATGTATATTACATAGAAATCCTTCACAAAAAAACGCCAGCAGCAGTAGCCTTATCAGCTTTGGTCCAAGGTGACTACTACTACTTTTCAACTACTGAGGTAAAAGTATCTGTGCATGAAACCCTGGATAGGTTTAGATGTTGGCTAAAAAGAACTGCTTTGATAAAAGTCAACTTTTTGCTGTGGACTTGAAGAACACTCGAGAAGATCTTTTTGTTACTAAAACGCTGCTGCCACCTCTTAGGGAAATTCAGCAACTGTGTGAGGAGCCAGAGCTTGGAGCTATGAGATGGCTATGACTCAAGGCCCTGGGCTGCTGGCCAGCAAAGCAGGTGACAATGAACAGACTTCCTAGACCTCCTAATTCAAGTAATGCAAAAGAATATCCTCACTGTGGGAGGGGCTCCCCAAAAGAGAGGAGGGAATTTAAAATGTTTCCAGGGAGTGAGGAGGGGTCATGGTGGTCAGCACTCTCATCACTGTACCAAAAGTATTATTTTCAAAGGATGTGGGAAATAAGTCATGCAAACATGCCAGAGAATGTCATGCCAACAAGAAATCAACCTCCATCTACAAAAGATGTAACCAATCAGGTATTTCATTAGCCAACTTAAAGCCACTTAAAAGGGTCACGCCAACGTTAGTGGGTACAGTACCACGAATGTTGGCGGTCACCGCCGAAAGCAGTGACACTCATCAAAAGCCTCCAACCACAATACATCCTTCTTGAGCCAGCAATTCTAGTTCCCGGAAGAGGTATATCCTCTCACCAAATAACACTGCCATGGAATA
Source organism: Vulpes lagopus (assembly GCF_018345385.1). Taxonomy (NCBI): domain Eukaryota; kingdom Metazoa; phylum Chordata; class Mammalia; order Carnivora; family Canidae; genus Vulpes; species Vulpes lagopus. The sequence continues at coordinate 16,538,702 of NC_054831.1, read as the reverse complement.
GAATATGCTTCTAAAGGGTACGCAACGTGGAAAAAATGTCTAGGATACATGAAGTAAAAAAGGAAAGCAGAACATAAAAGTATATATTCAATGTTCATTTCTTTTCCTTCCTTCCCTTCGTTTATCTGTACATACTTATTCTGTAATACTTAAGTATTTAAGGGAGGAGTGTGGGATTAAGGTTAATCATTTTCTTTAATGACACACGCTGGTAAGTTTTTTGTCCTTTAAAATCCAATGTCTTCTTTAAAAGTACTGAACTGTAGACCTTAAGTAGGTGAATTGTGTGGTAGGAGTGATTCCTCAACAAAGCTGTTATTAAAAACAAACTCATGTCCTCTCGGCTGCCTCCCGCCTAGTGAATAACCCAGTCCCTCCCATGGTGCCTACATGGCATGAACTATGGAAGACTTACCATATCAGCCAGAGCAATATACAAGAACATTCCTCCAGCCAGTGCAAAGATCCAGTTGGCAGAGAAGTGGCTGCCAGCCAGGATGCCAAAGGCCAGACCCACGTAACAGCAGCAGGCAGAAAGGAAGTTGAAGAAGAGAGCCTGCTGGATACTCATCCCGGCATTGAGCAGGATGACAAAGTCTCCTAAGGGGGGACAAGAGGAAAAGGTGGGGAAGAGTTACTCTAGGTCACAGACAGAGAACGTGATGAGGACAAACTGTTTCAGCTATGCATCATGTCTTGGGGAAAAAAAAAAAAATCAAGACAGCCTCAGGCCTGAGAATGCAATGACAAGTCCAAGGCACCCTTTCCTCTTCACATCTAGGAGCTTTCTCCATTTACAAAAGTAGCCATGCATTTCCAGCCTAGAGGCTGAAAATAACACACAGGATTTTCAACATAGATAAGCAACTAGCAAGAACCTCACTGCTCTTTAGATGGATGGTGAAATAGGAGCTTCTTTCCTCACAACTACACTGAATGGTATTCTCAGAAAACCAAAGTGACACTGAGAGAAGTTAAATAATTTGCCCGAAGTCACAAGCCAGTAGATTGGCAAAGCCAGGACATGACCTTGAGTTTCTGAGCCTCTGAAGTCTGGGCCTTTTACATTCTTGCTCTGATAAAACTAAGGACTTCCTAACTCCCGGCTCATCTACTTCTTCCACCCACTGACCTCTAACAGACATCTCAACCTAGTAAGATTGATAGGATGTAAGAGATAACCTTAAAAAGAGAGAGAGAGAGAGAGAGAGAGAGAGAGAGATAACCTACTGTGAACACTTAGAATACACATGGCACAAAGCAAGTCCTTTTCACTGTTTTTGCTCCTTTAATCCTCATGAAAAATCTTTGAAGTATTATTATTAACCCCATTTTAGAGGTGAGGAAACTGAGCCACAGGGAAATAAACACCTCTATAAAAATGTCCATCATTTTTGGGGCACCTGGGCCTCACTCAGTTAGGTGTCTCTTGATTTTGGCTCAGCTAATCTCTGGGTTGCAGGATCAAGCCCTGTGTCAGCCTCCATGCTTAGTGTAGAGATGGCTTGAGATTCTCTCTCCCTCTTCCTCTAGCCCCCCCCCCCAACTCTCTCTCAAATAAATAAGAAGGGTGCTGTGCCAACAACCACAGCAGCGCAGGTACAACGGGAATGGCACAGTGCAGGCATTCTTACCTAGCTCATGTGGGAACTCCTCGCAGAGGATGGCCACTGAGGTACTGATGCCTTGGAAAACAGACACGGTGAAGGAGGCACCAATAGCCAGGCCATCAATGAAATTATGGAGGCCGTCGCTCAGCGTGATCATCCAGGCCAGAGTGCCGATATCAGAGTAGCGGACGCCTTTGAGCCAGTAGCAGGCACTCTGGGAAGCCTGCAAGTCCTACAACAGAGCCCATCCCCATGGCCCCCACGTCAAAGGGTGGAGGATGGTCCTTCAAGGTAAGCCTGAGCCATCAAGGCCATTACTAGTTAAAGGCTCCCACCCAACAGCAGATGGCCCACTGACCTGGACAGAGAGTGAGCCCACGATGACCTTCTCGTCCATCACGGGGGCCTTCCCATCCAGCTCACTGCTACAGTGCTGAGGAATCATATGGTCCAAATCCCCATTCTGCAGCTTCTCGGTTACCCCCTCCTCCTGGTCCTTCTTGGAAGGAAGTGTCTCAGAGGCGTAATGGCTATGTCCATGATGATGCTGGAGGGGCCATCAGGAGGGATCAGCATGACACTCACCAAAACCACAAAGCTTCCTGAGCACTCACTATGGATAGGTGCTCCCAGCACTGGGAAGACCTCCTCCTCCTTCCCACCATCAGAGAAAACACAAGCAGGCAATACACACAGGAAAAGGAAAGTTGTTATAGGAAGCTGAACCCAGGTGAAGGCAGGGCTTGGTGTAGGACAGAAATCGAAGCTGTGTCCTCAGAGCCAACACCTGTTCCAGTGAGGCGGCTTTGCTTGAAAAGTTTATAGCTCCTCCTTTGCAATGGCTCATTTTATTCCATTCGGCAACTATTTGGAGGACAGCCACATGCCAGGCACCAAAGATACCTTTTCGGAGCTATACTACAGTAATGATCCTGTTTCTTTGTAGTGGTACTTCCTACACCATGACTATACATATCAAGCACCTCCCTCACCTCCTAAAGGTACAAAAGGTGCATTAAAGAAATAATCTTGAATGAAACAAGGGAATAAACTGCTGCTGCCTAGCAAAGGCACACACACAGGCCAGACATGGACATCCTCGCCTGGTAAGGTGAGATAGGAGATCTGTTCCTGAAATCTGTCCATAGCAGGTAAGTTCACTGCACTGGTGCTTATAAAATAATACCACTACTGAGACATACAAACATTTCTAGGATGGATGCATGCCTAGGAGCACGGTTTTTTTGTTTTTATTTTTATTTTTTAAAGATTTTATTTATTGATTCATGAGAGACACACACAGAAAGAGAGGCAGAGACACAGGCAGAGGGAGAAGCAGGCTCCATGCAGAGTCCTCTGTGGGACTCGATCCCTGGACCAGGGACCACACCCTGGGCTGAAGGCAGCACTAAACCGCTGAGCCACCCGGGCTGCCCAGGAGCACTGTTTTTATTTTTATTTTTTAAAGATTTTATTTATTTATTCATAAACACAGAGAGAGGGGCAGAGACACAGACAAAGGGAGAAGCAGGCTCCATGCAGGGAGCCCGATGTGGGACTCTGATCCCAGGTCTCCAGGATCACACCCTAGGCTGCAGGTGGCGCCAATCCGCTGTGCCACCGGGGCTGCCCAGGAGCACTGTTTTTAACCAACAATTGGGCCTCACCTCATTTTTCTGCTTAAGAAGCATCTTCAAGATCTTCTCTGTAAAAAAGAAAAGATAAAAGCCCCCAAACACCACTGCAGACTTGGAGACATAATAATCTTCGAGAGGGTTGAAACCAAAAGCCTGTGGACCCAGGAAAACAAAATGAGTTTAAGAAAATAAAAAATCTTCACAGGTCCCCGCTCGTCTCTTAACTTTCTTATTCTAGAACTGTGGTTCTAGAAGAGTGGTCCTCAGTGGGGGTAGCTCTGCTACCTACCAGTTCCTTCCCTTCCCAGCAAAATCGAACTCCTGACTTTCCTTCAAGCCACATCACCATGCCTGTTAGGTTCTCTCTAGCTTATTTTCAGATGCAAAAGACCGATCCTCTTTAGAATTTTACTGTCAGGAAGAACAGCCCTTGGATATGGTTTTCCACTTTTAGTAAAGACTGTTTTCGTTTTTCCTGGTTTTCTGCTACAAGGGCACAATCTGCCTGCAAATTCCATCCTTAAGGAGACACTTGTGTTTACTTTCATTGTTATCTAATGTCCCTCGCTGATCTGCTTATAAACAAAGAGCGATGGTGTAATTACGCTTTCTAAAATGGGAAATCCATTCCCCAGTTAAATAGTAAGAATTTCGGCATCTTCCTGACCACAGACCTCCCAGTGACCACAAAGCCAAGAAAGCAAACTGTGTTGCTGCACATGCCAATTTGGGGAGTGGGAGGGGAAGGGGGGGTTGTTTCGGGTTATTTCTGCAAACTTCAATGACCACGGGGGTGGAAAAAAGCAATCTACTGGGAAGAGGACTGGAATAGGAATTGGGAGAATTCCATGCTCAGTGACGCTACTGACTTGTGGTAAGATCTTGGGAAGCTGGCCAGTGAAGGGCTCTCTCCATTTTCAGACCGGAAACAAGCCTCTTGAATAAACCCACCTTCTCATGTGGATAGGTCAAAGATGAAAGTGATCCTAAGTACCAGGAACACTAGACTGCTTAAAAGGTTAAGTGTTTTTCCTTTCTGTTTTAAAGGGGCAAAATCGCATCTCCACTTGCTTGTGTAGCTTCCTAAGAGATGTAAAGGTTAAGTTGTAGAGTAGAAATGGCACATGGAGGCCGACTTTCCAGGAGAGGCACAGCATCTCAGAAGAGTGGAGTGGAAACCGCCAACTAACAGTTCTCCACAAAGGTATGGCCATAGGAGTTATGAAACCTGGCCTCTAGGATATGTGCTCTTGTTCCGTATCCGTTAAATGGGTAAAACGTTACTAGATCTCTAGACATTAGCTGATCTACGAATCAATCAGGGAGAAAGAAAATCACCTCTTAGAAAACACAAGGTGCTCTAAGAAGCAGCAGGCGGCGTCATGTTTGTGCCAGACTCTGGCTATGCCCAGGCCTGTCAGACCACCACAAGGAGACACCGCCCGCACACTACCACAGACGCTGCACCAAGTCAGATGAAGCTTCTCCACGGCTGCCTGCCAAACCCCACAGGGACTAAGCTCTCTGGAGATTTTCTCAGTAACCTAGGGAATGGGGCAAAGGTGCCATTAATGTACGTGAAAACCAGGCTGCTTTATTCAGATTACCTTTGCCCCAAAACAACCTACTGCAGGGAACTGATCTTTTTACTGAGACCTATGGATTCTGTTGGTTTCTCTGCTTGTGCCACAAGCTCCAAATTGGGAGCCATAAAGCAATCTTAACTACACTGCATCTTCTCACCCAGCAGTTAGAGAGTACATAGCAGGCACCCAGTTGCCTTACAAGTATTAACTCACGTAGCCTTCACAACGTCATCGTGAGGCCCATCCTATCATTTGCCCTGTTTTGTATAGGAGGAAACAGAAGCCCAGAGAGGTCCAGTGACATGCCCAAGGTCAATGAACTTGTCAAAGGTGGAGCTGAGATCCAACTTAGCTCCCAAACCTACATTATGTGGTCTTTCCTAACTCGAGATTCAATCTCAGCTTCACCTTCCGAAAGGAAAGGACCTCCTTCCTATGCCTTGCGTCAAAGTGGAGGGTCCTCCCACTGTGCCCCACAGTCCCCCCCAGAGACTGGCATGCTCCTGTGTGAGAAAGCCCTGGCTTGTCATACCTCGGGGATGAGCTGGAAGAGGGCGTTGGAGTAGAGGGTTCCAATCGCCAGAGCTATGAAGTAGAGCAGCAGCCTCTTGTAAAAAGTCTTCTTCATGAAGGGCACCACGCTGGCCCCCATGAGGGAGCAGAGGGAGATGACGGTCACACAGAGGAGACCATATCCCCACACTGCCGTTGGGGGAGAGCCAGCCCCACCCGGGACAGGGAGCAGGGCAAATGCCCCATTTCACAGCAACCACCATTTAGGGGAAACACAGGGTGGAAAGGATGGGGAGGCAATGAGGAAGGTTTGGGTGGATATTAACAAGGAAACAAAAAGAAAAATCAGAGAGACAAGTAGGGAGGGAGAGAGAAACAGAAAATTTGTTAGTGATTCAGGTCTGATGAAATTTCCTTCAATCAGTTCAGGAGAAATGAGGAGGAACTCAAGGTGGCCTTGGAACCCTGTGGCTGCCGCTTCTGGTGGCCCGAGTGACACCTGGAGGTGCACCTGCCAGCTGCCGTGGCTACAGGGTGGGGCGTCGCCTCGTCACACAGCTGAGGTGTGCTTGGGCCTATCCCCAGGCAGCCCATGGCAGACTTTGGACTTGAGGGCTCTCTCTTTAATAGGAAACAAGATCAAGGGGACAAAGAGAGCTCACGGTGTTGCCGTGTTTGCTTTCACATCCGGACCATTCAGTACCACCTGGACTCGGTCGGCTTTGTGCAAGATACAACAGGTCAGGGTGCAGGGCGGCGGGAGAGAGAACAGGCAAAGCCTGATGCCCATCAAATTCAGTCTCTTAACTTCTCAGGGTTTGTGTTTCGTTTCTTTGTTTTTCTCCCCAAGTTTGTTGCCATTTGCTCTGAGAGTGCTCCAACATACAGGGCAGAGTTCCAAGATCACCTTGTCACAAAACAGTATTTCCTCTGTCATTTCCCAGCATCCCACACTCTAGGTAGGATGAAATGGAGCCAGGATGAGATGCATGCCCCTGTGAACCACAGGGGCAGAGAATGTACAATTATTACATTTCCATTCAATAAGCAATACGGTATTTTATTTCAAATCTTTAAAAAATTAATAAATTCAATGTCTGGAGCTGAAAAAAGAAAAGCCCAAGATGAGGCCTCCCGTGACAAGTGTTTGTTAGATTTACATGGGATTTTGAGGTAACAATGAGATGGTTCCTCTTAAGCCAGATTTCTTCCTTCACTTAGAACCAAGAAAGGCCCAGGAATCCTATTGGCAGCTCTTCTGGGTAAGAGTCTTGATTGGGATAAGCTGGGCAGCCACTGACACCGGCTCTTTTTATGAAAAGCGGCTGCCCCTATTCCCAAAGGCGGCCCACAGAGTCACCCCGACCACATGGGCACAGCCTTGCCAGAGCTGACAACGTGGGCAGACCATCAACTTGGGTCATCTTCTTTTTTTTTTAGCTCCTCACTGGTCACAATTAAAAAGCAAAATTAACAAATATTACAAAACAGTCAAGTAAGGGCACCAGGAAGTCAGTCCTATCCCAGGAAAAAGTCAAGATGCAAGGTATAAAGGACTGAGAGCCTCTTTTCTTTGTCTCAGAATTTTAATTTTGTTTTGTTAAATAAAGTTTTGGTTCTGTTTGGCTCTCTATGCTCTGAATTGTGGCCTACTTGGAATAAAAAAAAAAAAAAAAAAAAGGATCACTTGCTTTTGAAGCCAATTTTATCGATCAGTTTGTAGCGTCTTTTCCTTCCATCTCTTTCCATATGGGGGATCTCTGGGTGGCTACACCGGAGTACAGCCAGGGCCTCTACTTAGAGCAGAGAAGGCACAAAGGACCAGGGCTCAGACAGTGACCACCAGCTGCAGCGCTCCTTCTGAGCCCTGCAAACCGGGTTTCAGAGAGGCAGCGACCAGGGAAAGGAGACGGAGAGATCTCGGACAGGGAGGGCAAATTCGGAGTGCCTTGCATCTGACATCACCTGAAGAGGCCACAGGCCAACCTGGGTGCCCCAGGAGCAAGAAGAAGGCCCTTGAGATCCAGAGTTTGAAGACATATTGGTGTCCCTTGATATGAAGGAGAAGTGAATTTTCCAGGTGGTAGCTGCCAGGTGCCTCAGGACAAGGGGGTGGGACAGGGCCATGAAGCAGGGCGGCGCAGTGGCCAGCCCCCAGGGAGAGAGGACGCACAAATTTCTGTTCTACTGCACCTCTGGGATGAGCTGGAAGAGCGCGTTAGAGAACAGCGTTCCAATGGACAGGGCGATGAAGTATGTGAGCACACGGCTGAAAAATGCTTTCTCCGTGCACGGCAGGACGAGGACTCCCAGGAGAGAGGCCAGGTTAATCAGTGAAACACTGAGGAAGCCAAAGCCCCACACTGCGGAGGAACAAGAACAGACGGGGGCCTCTGTTACTGAGGGTGGGGGTGTTCCTGCTGCCTGGGGAGGCCCGTTCTCAGTTCAGCTACGAGCGGGGCAGACAGAGAACACCAACCCATCAGCACGTGTTTGTTGAGTCCATCTCTGGCGGGATGCTGTGGGGAAGCCTACCAACAGCACAGCAGAGTCGCTATCAAAAGCAGCTTACCTGTCAGATGGGAGAGGCAGGTGAAAACAACAGGAAAAGTTTAAAAACCGGGAGGGAAATGATGACAGCAGGAAACAATGAGCACAAGGCAGGCAGCACGTGCTAGGCACCAAGGGGTGGGCCGCGGGCACCAGCGAGGCAGGATTTCAGGGCGATGCAGGCCCGTGAAGTCACACAAGCTCATGGCCACGGTGAGTCCGCTGTGGCTGGAGCAGAGGTACTGGGCAGGGCGAGGGAAGGGAGGTGGGGGCCAAGGGCAGCCAAACTGAAAAACGGAGGCATTAGTCCCTTGTAGTTACAAAAATGAAAAAGTGGCCAAGGAAAGCATCATCCACAGGCTGGTCCAAAAGGCCAGCACTGAACGTTCAACAGCCACACCACCGGGTCCAAACAATATGCCAGGGCATCTTGTGAGCGCGGGAGACGCCAGTGTAGTCATTCCTCTAATCCACTCCCCCAGTGTGGACGAGCTGCTCACTGGTCAGATCTGCCGCGAGCGGCACCGTCCATTAGCCCGGCAGTCCACGCGAAGACCTGCACGGCCCCCGGCCCCTGCCTTCTTGCCCCAGCTCACCTTCAATCGCACTTGGCTTCCCCTCTTCTATCTGCTCATCCTCCTCGTTTTCCTGGTTCTCAGAGGAGCAGGCTCGGGAATCCAGCTGCTGGAGGATGGTGGGACAGAACTCCTGGAACTCGTTCCTTCCGATCCGTGACTGGTTGCTCAAGTTGTGGGCAGCAAAGAGGTCTCCAGAGCTAAAGCACTGAGGCAAAGGGGAGAGAAGCAGGAAGCCTCTCAGGATCCAAAGTCATACGTCGCCCCTTGTCGCCACGGACTTGGCCTTGCAAGCATGGAAAACAAAGATGGGACCTGTCCCAATCCTGGGGAGTCTGCAGACTCATCTCACGGGAGGAGAGCAAGGTAGTCCCTAAACTTGGAAAACTTAGAAGTATAATCTCAGGCATCAGTCACCCAGTGAAAGTCACACACCTGACACACACGCACTAGAACATGGCTGCCCACGAGGTCTGGGAACAGCTGGTTTCTAATCTTTGTGAGCAGGGTGTGTTTTTTGGAAAACATGATTCTATTTGCATACCTGAAGATATAGCTTCATCCAGATACCAAATCTGCCCGCACATCACAACAGCCTGAGTAGCTATTGTATCAAAGTGCCTATTTGAGAGACTTCTCCAGAGCTACTGAGCTCCGGCATCTAAGGAGGTCTCCATGACCATATACGTAGTGTTAACCCCAGCCTGAAGAATGTGTTGACAGTGATTAGGGAAAGAAGGAAGGAAAAAATAAAGATTCACTCTACCGTGGAGCAGGCAAGGGCTGGTACAGGACATGAACACTCAGTCCCCTTAGGAGGCGGTTAGGGAATGGTTCTCACATACCGTTCTCATGAAACACTGCAGTTTTACTTCTAATTATACTTTATATACTTACACATCAGTCTTTATCTATCTGAGGTGGTTTAATACGGGTCAGTCTCTAACAGCCCTCTGGATGTGCTGACAAGTGAGAGCTTCTGGGCCCACAGAGCAGAGGGCTGGACTCTAGTGACCTCAAGACACTGTTGCCAGCCAGGAGGGCCTCTGGGGTCAGTCTGCAGGAGCCTATGCGGGCAGCCTCCTCCCCAACTCTGACATTACCTCCAGCCTGTGGTTCTGTGTCCAGGCTACCTGGTCCCTTACCTCTACAAAAAGTTGTCCTTCAAGATGAAGTCCCTGGACACCTAACCCACGGACCTTCCTTGATTACCATAGCACACACACCCCCCACTCCCTCTCTCGTTTCTGAGCCCTATGAAGAGTGTCCAACTCACAGCATCTAACTTATTTATTTATTACAGAGAAAGAGAAAGAGAGTGAGAGAGAGAGAGAGAGAGAGAGAGAGAGAGAGAGGCAGAAACACAGGCAGAGGGAGAAGCAGGCTCCATGCAGGGAGCCCGACGTGGGACTCGATCCCAGGACTCTAGGATCATGCCCTGGGCCGAAGGCAGGCGCTAAACCGCCGAGCCATCCAGGGATCCCCTAACACTCCATTTTAAAAAAAAGATTTATTTATTCATTTTGAGAGAGCACGAGAATGAGAGTGAGCGAGCACGGGGGAGGGGCAGGGAGAGGGAGAATCTCAAGTAGACTTCCTGCCAAGCGTGGAGCCCAAAGTTGGACTCAATCCCACAACCCCTCCCATGACCCCAAGATCATGACCTGAGCAAAGTCAAGAGATAGATGCTCAACTAACTGAGCCACCCAGATGCCCCTAATACTTCAGTTTATTATCAGATAACTTTGTCCTCAGCTGGTTAAGCTCTCCATCTTGACAGCAAACTCTTCGACATGACTCATTTTTCTCTATTTCTCGCAGCACTCAACCCCGGTAACAGAGCAGATATATAAAGACACTGCTGGCTGACTTACATTTGGCTGCCACAAATAGCCTCAGACTATGATTAGCCAAGATGACATGGAAGAAAGAACAAAGAACAAGAAGCCAAGCTTGCGTCTTAGTCCTGAGCTGTCCAGGAACTCACTGTGGGACCCCTGGAATTCCCTTCTAAATAATGAAGACCTTCCGCCTTCTGTTGGAGGTACTGTGAGGCTCCCCTGCAACTGCAGAGAGGCCTTGTAGAGCATAAACCCTGTGAAAAATGCTCAGCTTGCTGGCGGGGCCAGGTGATCCCACTGCAGCTGTGAGGAAGCAGGTGGAGGACTGAGGAGCCTCACTGGCTGCTTCCTCCGGTAAGGGCTCCAAAACAGCCACGTGGAAGGACAGGAGGTGCTGCTGGGGACCCAGACTAAAAGGGAAGAGCTGGCCCCTCTGCTCTGCCATCAAGGCTCGTCTGTCCCAAGCTGCTTGGGCTACTCATGCCTGATGGGACTGTGACCCCCCACCCCGAGGGTAGACAGTGCTCAGCAGACCTGACAGCCTTACCGTTGAGAGGTTCCTCTGTCCATGCAGGGTGTGGGTGACATTGTCCCGGCCTACCCCCACATCCAGGTGGTTGAGAAGGGCCTTCAGCTGCTGCAGAGTGAGGCTGTCACCCTCCCCATAGCGATGCAGGAGGTCTTGCAGGAAAGAGACTGCACTGATGGTTGGCGTCCCCGTGGACAAAGCGTGAGCTTCAGGAACAGCACTCCATAAACTGAGCAGGATCAGCTGGAAGCAGTTAAAGGCCTGTGGGTGTAGCAGCTTCATGGTGACAAAAAAGCCTGCAAGAAGGAGAGGCAGGTGAGTGAGAGGCTCCAGAAACCCATCCTCTCCTCTCACTTCCCCACCAGATGCACCAGACCCGGCAGCCTCAGCTCCACACAGCCTTCTCTCCCCTCTGACTCTTCACCCTTCTCTAAAACCTCTGCCAAACTTTTGAGAAAAAGCATAAAATAAAAAAATGAAAGGACAAATCAACAGGTTTTTTTGTTTGTTTTATTTTTTATTTATTTATGATAGTCACAGAGAGATAGAGAGAGAGGCAGAGACACAGGCAGAGGGAGAAGCAGGCTCCATGCACCGGGAGCCCGATGTGGGATTCGATCCCGGGTCTCCAGGATCGCGCCCTGGGCCAAAGGCAGGCGCCAAACCGCTGCGCCACCCAGGGATCCCCCAAATCAACAGGTTTGACTAAATTTAAAAATTAAAACTGTGATTATGCTATAAAAATTATCTTTTTAGAGATACTTAAATCACAGATTAAATGATATCTGGAATTTGCTTCAAAATAACAAAGGAGGGGGTATTTGCACTAAGAGCATAGATGAAACAAGACTCGGCATGAGTTAATAACTCATGAAACTGCTTGATGAGTGAATGGGAATTTATTATATCCATCCCCCCCCTTTTTTTTAAAGTAAGCTCTACACTCAATGTGGGACTCAAACTCCCCAAGATCGAGAGTTGCATGCTCTGCTAACTGAGCCAGCCAGGCACCCCTATACTATTATTACACTTTTGTACATTGGAAATGCTCCAAAATAAAAAGTTGCCTTAAAAAGAAAACACACAAAAAAACTACAACTAAAAGGGAGGGGGGGAGTACACCAAACATGATGGGTTTATTTCTATACCACCTAAATTAGAGAATAAAAATGAAAGAATACTCTCTGGTTTGTTAGGAATACACACTTAAGGGGGCAAGAGAATGGGCGAAACAGGTGAAGGGGATTAAGAGGGTGCCAACTTCCAGCTATAAATTAAGACAGGGGGATGAAAAGTACAGCATGACAGGCACATGATGTGATGAGCACTAGGTGTTATACTATATGTTGGCAAAAATTGAATTTAAATAAAAATAAAGTAGTAATAGAAACCTCTTAAAAAAAAGTACAGCAAGGGGAACATAGTCAACGCTACTATAATAAGTTGGTGTGGTGACAGGTGGTGAATACACTTATCGTGCTGAGCACCGTGTAACATAGATAAACGTCAAATCACTATGGTCCACACCTGAAACTACTAGATTGTATGTCAACTATACTTCAATTAAAAAAAATACAAACTTAAAATATCGAGACTTGAAAAGTTATAGGACAATAAACGGGCTCCCTGCTCATCCCTTTCCCTCTCCCTCTGCTCCTCCCCCTGTTGGTGCTCTCTCTTGCTTGCTCACGCTCTCCCTCAAATAAATTTTTAAAAAGCCTATAAAATTGATACTAATAAAGCAATCCAAAAATAAAAAGGTTATAGGCAGAAAGTTATGGTCAGGTGAATTATATCAATTCATCCAATAGTATGGAGTTTAATGTTAAGCAAAGAAACAGAACGATCATGTAAGAGGCTGTGAGAAGGAAGAGGGAAATACAGGCCTGAGAGATAGCAGGGGTGATGATGATTTTCTTTCGTTAATCATTTCCCTCAGTATAGTTATAATTTAATTAGGGAAATAAACACCAGGTGGGGAAAACGAGCCTCCTATTTAATCTAGGCCCAGGAACCCAATCACTGCAGGGGTTTCCATGCCTCCCAGGCTTCCGGGGCCTGGGCACGCCTCACAGTGGATCACTCCACCTCCAGGCCATTGCTGGTGACATTGGAGCCAGAGCAGAGTGCTTAAGAACAGGTTTGTTTGCACCCTGGTTCTGTCGCTTACAAGTGGTGCAATGTTGGCCGATAAATTTAACCAGAGTCAACATTCTGGAATCAGAGCAGTGATGCAGGAACACCCATCTGGCTCAGTCGATGATGGAGCCTACCACTCTTGATCTAGGGCCCCATATTTGGTGGCTAGATTACCTAACAAAACAAAATCTTAAAAAAAAAAAAAAAAAAAGTAGTAATGCAGCTTACCCTGGCCTTTAGTGTCAGAAAACCTGGTCTGAATTTCTGTGCCACTGTGCTGGCCAGATTAAGTGGCCTTGGGCAAGTTACTTGGGCTCTCTACTTCAGTTTTCTCTTCTATAAAATGGGTACATACCACACTGGATTATTGTGAAAATTTAATGACATGAGCTACGGCAAGTCACCAAGGGCCTGACCTATAGAAAGCACTCAATCAAATGTTATAATTTTTTTTAAGGGATTTTTTTTTTTTATTCATGGCCTAGTTCTTTTTTTTTTATTCTTTTTTAAAAAGATTTTATTTATTTATTCATGATAGACATAGGCAGAGACACAGGCAGAGAGAGAAGCAGGCTCCATGCTGGGAGCCTGATGCGGGACTCGATCCCAGGACTCCATGATCACGCCCTGGGCCCAACGCAGGTGCTGAACCACTGAGCCACCCAGGGATCTCCTCAAATGTTATAATTTGATTATAATCAGCAGAGTTCCTCCACTTTGACTCCCATCCCAGGTCCTGAGCTACGCCTAGAACTATCAGGAATACCCCTGTGGCTAACTTTACTCCAGGCCCATAGAACACACATCACACAATTCTCCCAGGGGACATTCCAGGCTTTAGCTTCCACACATGGGACATGCACAGATCTGGAAAATCTCACCCTTCAGTGGAATGTCCTTTGAGTTACACAAAAGAGTGGATTAGCCATCAGAACAAACGGCGGTTTTGTAAAGTGTTACTTTGAGGTTAACAACTCTCAAATCTACAGAGAACCAGAAGTTCATACAGTGAGCAGGTGGGATCTTAGGCCAAAATGGCTAAAATCCAATGTACAAAGCAAATGGTTCTCTACTTGAACACCCTGTCATCTGTCTGAGACAGGTGTTGTACTATCAAAGGAGAGCAGGGCTGTGGATTTAGCAAAGGAGGGCAAAGAGATGATGAGGGCAGCAGCTGGCTTCACCAGCGCCAACCCTGCTAATAAGCACCTGACAGCCACAGATGCCTTGAAAAGAAGTTGGGATGCTTATCTTCATCTAATAGATGAGGAAACCCCGTTTCAGAGATTAGGAAACGTGATCCATGGCCAACAAGTTGAGCAGTGAAGCTAGAAATTAAATTTTTCATCAACTGAAGCCAGGTCTGAATGAAAGTTAAGTCCATGCACTCTGAACCACTTCCCCGCTGTATGGAGACATAAAATACATGCCCTGGCTCCCCGAGGAGGCCTGAAACATCATCTCGCAGGTCTCCTAGGCAGGGCTTCCCAATCTCTTTAAAGATTTTTTTTAAAGTAACCTCTACATCCAACGTAGGGCTCGACCTTACAACTCCAAGATCAAGAGTCGGCACATGCTACTGCCTGAACCAGCCAAGCACCCCAGCTCTTCCCAATTTCTACCACCCTCAGCAAGCACCCCAAATCCAGGCATAACGTATGCTGAAGACCTGCGCAAGAGACCCCCTAGGTACACCTTAGAGGCCAGGCAGTGTTACGGGTACCTTCCTAATAAACAACGGTTCCCACTTCAGTTACATTTCTCACATTTATCTGCAGCAACCTCAAAACAAACACAAAATCACTTCAAGTGTGAGACACCCCACAGAACTTTAGCAGCTTTACCTGGATTGCCATTCATTTCAAAGTCAGCATTTACAAAACATTTGCTCTTTGCCAACTCCCTGGCCAGCTGGCACAGGTCCCCAAGTGCATGAGTAGGTTCAGTGAGTGGGACCTACTGCCTGACCCAACACTCACGACACAACCCACCCCTCAGAACATCTAAAAACAACTGGAGGGCAGGAAGAGGTCCTGGTCCAGAGATCTTGGAGTTGCTAAAAGACACTTCAAATCCAAGTGACCCTGGCCTTTTGGTAGACACAAAAGGGGAGCCTTCTGCTCCAATAGAGATTTTTTTTTTCTTTAGCTCCCAGTTATTCTTTTTTTTTTTTTTTTTAAAGATTTTTAAAATTTGTTTATTCATGAGAATACACGGGCGGGGGGGGGGGGGAGAGGGAGAGAGGCAGAGACAAAGGCAGAGGGAGAAGCAGGCTCCATGCAGGGAGCCCAACGTGGGACTCAACCCTGGGTCTCCAGGATCACCCCCTGGGCTGAAGGCGTAGCTAAACCACTGAGCCACCCGGGCTGCCCGCTCCCAGTTATTCTTAGGGGAGAAAAAAAGTTTATGAAAGATTCTTTGGAGCAAAGAAAGGAGAGAGGAAGAGAACACATAGAGTTCTTGATGCAGATGGATGGTGCTGCTGAGCAGGGGTCATCGTCACCTTGTGGGCCCAGCTGCAGGACAAGCCCAGTCTCTGATGGCTATGGAAATGGGCAGGCCCCTGGGTGGGCCACTCAGGTCTTTCCAGGGAGCCAAGCCAGCTGCGCTCAAGGACACCTTCCAGGAGTCCTAAGAGAAGCGCACAGGGCAGGAAAACAAGCTGGAAAGAGACAAAGGTTTGAAATGTGCTCTTGGCTCAGAGGACCAGGCTCTCCCACTCAAGAGAAGTTGGAGTCTCTCCACTCCTTTGTTCACTTGGCCTGGGTTCAAAGAAGTCAATTATTTTAGTGCCTTTAGGTCTGCCTCCAAGGCGCCAGACCCAGACCTTCTAGGGGGAAGTAAAAAAACCCCAGGGAGAAAGTCAGTGAGAGACGCTTGCTTTCAGACCCTCTGTGAACCTTCAGGTCTCTCTACCATCTTGGGGGCTCCTAACTCCAAATTCCACCTGCCTGCCATCCATCCATCCCTTCACTCGGCTCAGAAGTATCTTATCCTAAACACGGCATTTCTGTGCTGTGGACAGTTTCACTGTTGTATTTACCACACTGTTGGTTTTCTATGCCCACCTCCCCTGTCAGACATGAGCAAACATTGATTTCTCTCTATGGTGATACAGTGGTACCTTTTCCTGATGCCGGATCTTCAAGGCCTCCCAACATCCACTTCCTTCTCTGACTACCAGCTGGCCCACCGTTCTCATTCTCAGATCCCTCTGAGCTGAGGAATGAACAGGGAAGAAAAGAAAAGAAAGCTCCAGAGACAACTGTATCCGAGGCCACTGGCAGGGAAACTAATCCAAGCCATTAGCAGGGAAATGGGTGAAAGATGTTTGTAAGCACACCTACTTGGGCCTATCCTGTGCCCCCTCAAAGGATGGGTTATGTAGGAGTACCACGAATTCTAAAGCTAGAATTCAAGCTGATGTCTTAGCTGCAGATTGAATGGCAGCATTCAGGGCAAGGGCATCTCAACTGGGTTTTTACAAAACGCTTGACTTAAAATTTTACAAAGCACTTGACTTAAAAGGTTGATTGTCCATACCAAAGCAAGCAAGCAAGAATAGCCATGGGGGTTGGAGGGGTAGCGGAGAGCGAGGGGGATGCCACAGTGACAGAAACAATGGCTCCCCAGAACCTTTGGCCCCACCACTGGCTGGCCTCAGTGAATCACCTTAAGCTTTCCTCTCAACTGTCTTCTCCTCCACCTAAAATCCAAAGGATGTCAAAAGAAGTGTCTAGTTCTCTTATGTTCCTCTTGGGGACAGACAGTAGGGGGTCTCTGAGGTACCTGTGACCTCAGCACATCCAGGGCTCCAGGGCTATGAGTGACCCAGCTAACTATGAGGCAATTCCCCCCCCTCTGGGGATTCTTTCCAGGTCAACAGTTCACTTCTGTAGAACAGCTTTTGATAGATTGGTCTTTCTCCAGTAGAACTGTCTCCCCAGGGGAGACTCCTCACTAATGGTTAACTATTGAGGGGTAAACAAATGCAGATGGCCCCAGGGGAGTCAAGGGGGCAACATTCCTGCACCTCTATTAGGAGAGGTATACAAAACCCTGAAACTTGAAGACAAAGACAAAGCTAGGGGGAACAGAGTGGGTGGGGAAGGTCTTGAGGAATCAAGAACACTGGGCATCTGTCTTCAGAACACTGTACATCTGTCTTCCTCATCCATGAAATACCAAAGGAAGTGCTGGCTTTGGCAGGAGAAGGACCACTGGGCCTGAAAGCCAATTTGCAGGGACTCCACTCAACACACTCCTCTCACTGGGTCTGTTTCCTAAGTTCACAAAGAGGAAAAGAAATCTTCAGAGTTTTCTCAATATTAAGAAAGATAAAGTACATTGAAACATTATATGAAAATAAAGACCTGAGTTCAGATGGAGAACTGAAATGGTTTTCACAATTTTCCTTCCCCTAAATCATTAACATTTGAGTAAAACATGAGCAAAACCAAAACAAAACACCAAGAGTAACCAAACAAGAGGGTAGACATAGTCTAATATAGTAGCTTCAAATCCAGAGGCAGGTTAAGAAATCCAAGAGGCACCACCCATGGCCCATCTCTGATGCCTGGCCCAGCCTCACAGCCATTAGCAGGGACAGGGGAGCAGAGCTAGAGTTCTCACCTCCCCCACATCTGCAGAGGCAAACAGTTGCCAATCCCTTTTCCTCTCCAATTAAGGAGTAGTGGGAAAAGCTGCTGGGAAAATAAACAGGTGACACTGAAACAAGAACAATGAGTGACTCTCTTTTGAGGGACAATGGGAGCTCCAAGGCCATAGACTTAACTGGAGAAATGATCCACATCCAGTGGGTATACCTCCCCCTCCAACACCAGTGGGACATACCTCCCAAATCTGTGGGCTGAGCCATGCCACAGGAGCTGCTACTAACACCCAGAATCTGGGACAGATCCATCTGCCCCATCTCATCCCCACATTCCTACTGGTGCAAGGCTCAGTAAACAGGTGAGAAATACGCAGCCCTTAACATTGCTGGTGCTAGAGTAGGGGGCAAGCCAGCCTCAGTGTAGAGTCATGGTCATGTTTTAGAGCTGACAAAGTCCAACAGCACTAGTGTGAACATGATGGAAACATAATGCAAAAGACAAAGACATCAACCCAGAGTAAAACATAACTCCAGAGAAGCAATTCTTCCCAACCGCCTCACACTGCACAATGAATTAAAACATTAATGCAATAAAACCAGAGCTCAAAGATGAAATTACAAAACCAAATGAGATCAAAGAGAATGCAGGCTTCCTAAAAAAAGAACAAAACAACATCACTAAACAATCAATAAATAAATTATAATAAACATAAAACAAAATTCTACCAGTAATTTAAAATAGAAACACTGACAAAAAGAGGGTCCAAGATAACCACAGTAAATGTAGATGGAAAAGACAGATTCAACTCACTGATGTGTCCCAATGGGAGGTGGGGAATGAGGGGTGCTAGTGGCTCAAGTGGGCAGACCTTGCAACTCTTGGTCTTGGGGTTGTAAGTTCAAGCCCCAGTTTGGGTGCAGGGATTATTAAAAAAATGAATCTAAAAACAAAGCAAACAATCAAAAAATGTAATGAGAAGACAGTGATACCAAACATAGGATAACTGGGGTTCCTAAAGTTCCTAAACCCAAGACTGGATTCCAAGGTATGTTCAAAGATAAAGGGCACAAGATTTTCCTGAAACGAAAGAAGCAACAGAACCTGAAGACTGAAATAATAAACTACCTCCCACAACAATCTGAAGCAGAATGCTAAACTTGAAAGATGTTTTCAGGCATCAAAAAGGAACTTTTTCCCCAAAAAAAATTTATTACAGAAATTGTGAAACATATTAAAACTTCTCTGAAGAGGCAGAAAATACAGACTTCCCTCATCTTCCCCAGAGCAACATTCAGTATCAGAAAAAAATGCACCAATGTTTACATCAGTGGGAGAGAAAAGAACCAGAGATATTGTTCCCGGCCAAGATGTCACACAAATCTAGTGAGGACAACAGGCAGAAATTCTCAAGCATGAAAGAAGTCAGAGGCTATAGTCTCCTTCCTAGAGTGTGAAAACAGAAGAATGAAATGCAGCTAATATAGAGAAATAAAGATCTTAGGAAAGCAGATACCATGGTAAAAGTACTGAAGGTAAACATTAAAGTAAAACCCTTAGAAAAATAAACCCTGGGGATTATGGTGACAGTACAGAACCTAAGTGTTATAAAAATGGACAATTTACAAGACGAGACAAAAAGATGAGGACACATTTGAAAAAAAAAAAAAAAAGATGAGGATACGAAAATGTGAAAATGCTAATGTCCTCATCTCTCCTAGCAGTAATAAATACTATCTACAACAGTTATTATAGATATGACTCAGTTTTTGTTTTTAAACCTCTTTTACGAAATAATCTCTTGGTGAAAAAACATATTTCTTTAAAGCTTAATAATTCCCTTAATTTTACTGCTTCCTTTTCTTCTGTTACATTCAGGGAAATTTTAAATACTTCTCTGTAAGATTATTTCTTTCTCTATACGCATTTATCTGTGAGTATGCCTAGAAGATTATCCAGCAGAGTATCTACCTAATAGTAGTGAGGACCATTTGAATGGTGGGATTTGGAGTATTTGGTTTTAGTTTTTTACTTCAACTCACTGATGTGTCCCAATGGGAGGTGGGGATAAGGGCAATACACGTAAACATAGGTGGTTATTTTTATAGTCAAGGAGTTAGGGTGAACTTTCTAAATATGGCATAAAACCTACAATCTATAAAAGCAATGATCAGTACATCTGACTACAAAAACCGCCCCGTGTTCTATAAATTAGTATACTCCCAGTATTCGTGCTCAAACTAATAGTGATACAGTCGTCTGAATGAGAAAACCAGTACCTCACAGCCTGGTCCTCGGGGAAATACCCTACTGGCTCTCTGGAGTTCAAAGAATTTTTGAGAACTACCATCCAGTATGCAGCCCCCCACCCCATTCACCAAAAGAACCATGTCCAAGAAGCCACCCTCCTCTGGGGTGGGCTGAAATCCCCTCCAAGTACAGTGCAAACACAGTGGCTTAAAAGCCAGCCCTCCTCCTCGCCCAAGAGGCCCAGGTCTCAATGGGCCCATTCTTCTGCCCCCTCCAGGCTTCTGCTCTCCTACACACCCTAAAAGGATGTCTTCTCTTCTCCCAGCTCCCACTCCCAGAACCTTAGCCTGGAGCTTTGGCTCAACCAAAGGCCACCCAGAAATCAGGCCTGATTTCTGCAAACAGTGCAGGAGGTCTGCTGGGTGGAGGGGCGGGAGGAGGGTGGTGTTACCTAGGGGCAGTGGCCCATTTACTTTCCCCAGAAAAACCCCTTGTTGCTGGGAGGGGCAGGATAAGAAACTTTATATATATATAAAAAGTGGGGACTCAGAAGCAGGGAACAAAATTAGAACCAGCAGCCTGCTGCTCATTGAGTAATATTTACTGAGCCCCCACTGTGTGTGTGCCTATGGGAGGGAGATTGAGAAAGTCAGAGCCTGGAGTCAGGGCCCAGTGTAGACAGCTGAGGCGGGGTGGGGGGTGGGGTGGGGTGATGCGGCTAGCGGCTTGACTTAGCCACCTGCTGAGCCCTGAGTGAGGGAAATGACAGCCAGGCCCTGAGGGCTGGACCAGTAGGGGAGAGAGGAAGTGCATTTTGCCAGGCTCCTGCATTCAGCTGGAGCCTGGACTTGACAAAGCAGAGAAGTCTTCCAAAACTAACTAAATGAGTCAGGCGGCCTGGGGAGCAGCAGCCAGTAGGGGCTTCCCCACCAGAGGCTAGGTCAAGAGTCACTGCTGTTCTCATCATTCATCCATCACCACTTCCCAGATACTTGGTTGCAAAATTCTGACCTGTTGTCCCTTAAGTCCACTCCTGTTTGTCAGACCACGGGGCCCAACATGTGGCTTAGGAAACACGGTGCTCACATCCACCACTTACGTCACCTGCCTGAAGCAAAACTCCCTAACTTGTTATTCAAAGTCAAATAAATAAGAAAAATGTATGATCTAGCTGCTAAATCATCAGACAACATGACAAGCTGGGCAGACCTGGGTTCAAATCTGAGGCCTGCCACTTATTTACCATGTGCCCCCAGTACAATTAAGCCATGAGACGTCCCACCTCACAGGGGCACGCTGATAAGAAAGAGAGCTTAGTCTGTTCCTTCTCTTTCAACCCCCAAGCTCTCAGGCCAGTCCCTTCACCTACAGCTGACTCCTGCCTAATCTCAGAAGGCAGTTCAGTGCGGGCACCTGGGTGGCTCAGTCGATTAAGCGTCTGACTTCAGCTCAGGTCGTGATCCCAGGGTCCTGGGATTGAGCCCCATGTGGTCTCCCTGCTCAGCACAGAATCTGCTTGTCCCTCTTCCTCTGCTTGTCCTCTCTCTCTCAAATAAATAAATAAAATCTTAAAAGAAAGAAGCTTAGTGCTCTCTTCTTCCAGGAACACTCTTTGGACACTCTTCTCCAACTACCTTAGACTCATCCTCTGGTCTCCCAGGGATCCCTCCCAACAGATTTTTTGCTCCTTGAAGGCCAGGAGGGCCTCCCTTTACTCCTCCCCAGAACACAGTACCTGGACCAGTGCTGGGCACACAAGGAAGGGAAAGCAGAAAATCTGCTGGAAGATGTGAAGTCCAATGCCCCTTCTATTATTTTTTTAAGACTTTATTTATTCATGAGGGGGGGGGGGGCAGAGACATAGGCAGAGGGAAAAGCAGGCTCCCTGAAAGGAGCCCAATGTGAGACTCAATCCCGGAGCCCAATGTGAGACTCAATCCCAGGACCCTGGGATCATGCCCTGAGCTGAAGGCAGAGTCTCAACCACTGGGCCACCCAGGCGTCCCTCCAATATGATGTTTGCCTGCATTGTCCTTACAGCTTGATAAGGAACAGGGAGCTCAGTGCCCCCTTCCAGAGACATTCTGTCTCCCCAACCTGGGGCCTTCAGATATTATCTAAAGTCAGTGGCCAACACCACTTACTACTCTCCTATTCTCTAGACTAAACAATCCCCATTCCTTCAATTTCATTTATATTCATTGAACTAAAAGCTAGCTACATCTACCAGACTTTTAAAAACTGAGCCCAAGAGTTCATTTTTTTCAATAAGTATTCATTGCATACTGGCTTTATACCAGGAATCACACTAGGTACTGAGGATGCCTGGTAGCTGTCCTCAGGGAGTAGGGAAAGCAAATAATTCAGCAACTTACAAGAACGATGATGACAAGGGTCATCATGTTGTTCAGGGTTCAGCCAGGAATTTAAACAGAAAGGGATTTTGTGGAACATACTGAACGGCTTGGAGAATCATGGGAAGAGGTGAAGAAACATACAGCACACTGTAGACTGAGGAGGACTCCCCAGATCACAGGGTAGAGATGGATCACCAAGGAGGAGCTGCCTCTCCTGCCATCAGGTGGTATGGCATCAAGAAGCTCCCTGCTTCAGAACGATGTCGCCCCTGCCATGATCTATACCAGCAAAATGGATGTCCTGGGTTGCATCCTGAGGAAGAGGATATTCACACATTTAAGACTGGATCAAGGGGCACCTGGGTAGCTCAGTGGTTAAGCATCTGCCTTTGGGTCATAATCCTGGGGTCCTGGGATCGAGTCCTGAATTGGGCTCGCCACAGAAAGCCTGCTTCTCCCTCTGCCTATGTCTCTGCCTCTCTCTCTATGACTAAATAAATAAAATCTTTAAAAAAAAAAAAAAAAAAGCAGCCTGGATTGAAGGCAGCTAATCAGTGAATCCAAGTCACAGTTGAATTTTAGTGCAAGTGAGTTTCTGACTCTACTTTTAGTAGGTTCGGAACATAATTATCCAAAGTAGTGTGCTTGAGATAGTGAAAGGAGGCACTGTGAATAAACACATGGCGAGAACACGAGTAAACCAGAGTGGCCTGGGCACGGAGGCCTGGTTGAGTGAGGCGGGGTACAGGATGCTACGGGGAACACGGTGGGGCGATCAAATCTAGCATCAGAAAAGGCCTCCAAAAAGAAACATTATTTTAGCAGAGACATGAGGGCATGTAAAAGTGGGCCAGGTAAGGTCATGGCGGTGGGGGTGAAGTAGAATGTTCTGGAATGTAGCTGCAAAGATGGCACACAGAAGAACTTACAAGTTCAGTAAAACATGTTAAGGTGGCTGGACCTCATTTCCAGTAAAGAGGTGATCAGATTTGTGGTTTTAGTGTACCAGTCTGGTTATGGTCTGGAGAACGGACTTGAGGTGGTCAAGCACTAAAGCTGGGAGACCAAGAGGCGCTCTCGAATATGGGTGGAAGAACACAGCACTCAGTTTGTTCTCAAGAGCAAAGCGTCTTTCTCCTTACTTCAACCCAGCCTGGTGTGCTTCCCCTGCCCCTGCCGGCCTCCTAGTTTTCCAGTAAAAAAGCCAAATGGGCTCCTCTCTAGCAGCTATTAGGAAGGAAGAAGCCACATCATTGTCTTCATAACCAAAAGTATCAGAGTGAGTTCAAAAAGACCAACCTACCTCCTGCCATCATTTCCTAAATCAGGGTCAAACAGGTCTGCACAACTGTCCTGCTGTCACAAGAGCGCCATTTATAAATGCTAACTCCAACTCCCTGCAGCAACACTGCAGGCAAAATTCGCCACCAAGAGCCTCTGCCTACAAGTCTCTTATGCTGTCTTCTTCCCCAAATGGGTAAGAGTGATCTTCTGAGCCTCAGGCTCCCTCTGGGAGGTGAGGTGGGCCCTTACCAGACAGTGAGCCTTTATAAGACCCTGAGCTACACCCAGCAGAGGCACGCTTGGTTTTCCTGATGCAGTGAACCTCTCTCTACCAGGAGCCAGGACCTGGGCAGCTCCACTGCTCTATAGCAAAGACTATCTCTGGGCAGCCCTGGTGGCGCAGAGGTTTAGTGCCGCCTGCAGCCCAGGGCGTGATCCTGGAGACCCTGGATCAAGTCCCACGTCAGGCTCCCTGCATGGAGCCTGCTTCTCCCTCTGCCTGTGTCTCTGCCTCTCTCTCTCTGTGTGTCTCTATGGATAAATAAAATTAAAAATCTTTAAAAAAAAAAAAAAACTATCTCTGCCTTGGGGCCAGCTGCTCCACCCTCCCCTCCTCTTCAATGCTCTTCTGCACACTACCTCCCCCTATAACAGCCCTTCCATCCTTAAGCCGGCTCACGCCCCTGACTCCTCGTCAAAGACTCTGACCATGCCAATCTCCACAGTGAGATGCTGAACTGTGTGATAATTTTTTCTAGAAAACTGGTTCTCAAAGTGTGGCCCCTGGACCAGCATCATCATCATCACCTGGGAACTTGCTGCAAGTGCAAATTCTCGGCTGCACCAAAGCGGATGAGTCAGCAACTCTGGGGTGGGGCCCAGCACTCGATTTCTTCAAAGAGGACAACCCCTTCTTGCCCAGCTCCTGCTCCTGCGTGTGACCAGAGGCCCCAGTAGAGAGGCACAGATTTCTCAGCAGAGTCATAAATGAGCCCTATTTTTATGAAAAAGAGGATTATTGGGGAAAAGAAAGAAAAAACCCCTTATTTCCAAATTGGGGAAAGTGACAGGAAAGGGAGGGACACTGAGTAATTACATCCCTGAATCATATTCCTCCACTTTCCCTCCCACTGTCCCAACTGCCCACATGGCTCATCACTGACCCAAGGTTACTGGCAGTCACCATCTAATTATTGAGGCAAAGGCTTTCCCACATCCTGCTTCCTCACTGCAGGCCTTGCCACGTGACCAGAGAACCCCTCTTCCTATGATTCCTAAAGAGAAACCAGAGTCACCCACAGCTTCATGCTATATCTGCTTATAGACTCCATCTCATTCCCTCCACTCCCCTGCACCATGCCATCCTACCTCATGCTAAAATGCTACCTTCCCAGCACTTTCTTCCACCCCACAGCAAGCTCAGTCCCTCCGCCTAGTTAGGACTAAGAGTCCCTGCAACTAGACCCTAACGCTTGCACCATCACCTACGTTTATTCTCTGGCCTGGACCCTGGGTTCATATCGGGAATGCCCTACCCACACCCCACTTCACCCCTGTACCTCCTGTCTTTGCAACCCACAGGCTAGAAGTCTGATTAACACCTGCTAGAAACACCTGTCAGAAAGTCTGCATGTGTTTCAAGCATTCTCTTCATAAGGGCCTGAAGGGCCTGGATGTGGAGGAGGAAAAAAAAAAAAAGGATGACATGCAGGCAGCAAAGCTCCCCCTCTGACCCACCCTAAATCCTCCTAGCACAGGTCCCACCATTCGGGGAAGCACCCTCACCTTCCTCTGGTTCCTACCACTCCTGTCTCAACTGTGTTCTGTCCTTGAAGGCCAACCGGTTCTAATACTTTCGACTACCTTCCCAGGTTGCTTGTGTAACAGTCCTAGGTTGGTAGAACCTACATAAGCACCTGCTGCATGAATATGTAAATACAAATGCATATATATGCAAATGTACCATCTTGTCTGGAGATTACAGAGATAGGCTTCACTGAAGATGCCCCACTTACAGCCGTGGGGTCAAGGGCAGGAGCAGGTGAGAGTGTATTCCCAAAGCCCACTTCAAAGGGGCAAAGGAAAGCATGAGGATCTGACCCTTTGCCCTCCGGATTGTCCCTTCTCTGCCAGAGCTCTACAGAGGCTGTCAAGAGCACACAGATGGATTCCAGAGCAAAGGAAACCAGGTTTCTGGCTCTTATCACAAGATACAGAACAGCACCAACAAAAGACCCACATGGGCAAAGTTCCCCTTCTGTAGGTTAAAACATCCCAAAGACTGTGGGTACAGCAGCAGTCTGGACAATCCATTGCAGAAGTGACTTCCCTAAAAACACAACTATTTATGCATGCATCTCCACTTTCCCTTCCACTTCCCCACTTCCTATAAACTGCTTGCCTATTAAAAAGGGATCAACATTCTGACCAGACTTAGAGGCTTAACCTCTCCAACCAACCCTAACCCAAACCCCAATCTTGAGGGGCAACTGGATTACCCCCTGGAAAGTGTTTCTGATTTTGGCTTGCAACTCAGGTGAGCTGTAGTTTGGGTGACTTTCCACCCAAAACAGAGAGGGGGGAAGAAAAGAATGATTCGAGGGCAGCACTACTCACAATAACAAAAACCTTGGAGGCAACCCCCAAAACCCATCAGCAAGAGTAGATGAATAAATGAACCAATTCTCACAACAGAATAGTATACAACAAAAGTGAAATCACCCACAGTGGCATTAACATCAAGTGTATATTACAAGACGTTAATAACAACTGCCTTGTGAATGCCACTCACTGTTTCAGGCTTCTTCTCCAGGAAGGTTGGGAAGGACTGTCTGAATCAAGATACTACAAATGAGGCACCTGGGTGGCTCAGGGGTAGAGCGCCTGCTCAGGGTGTGATACTGGGGTCCTGGGATCAAGTTCCGCATCGGTTCCCCGGAGAGAGCCTGCTTCTCCCTCCGCCTGTGTCTCTGCCTCCCTCTCTGTGTTTCTCATGAGTAAATAAATAAAATCTTAAAGGAAAAA
Organism: Vulpes lagopus; assembly: GCF_018345385.1. NCBI lineage: Eukaryota > Metazoa > Chordata > Mammalia > Carnivora > Canidae > Vulpes > Vulpes lagopus. Next base: position 16,512,194 of record NC_054831.1, on the reverse strand, counting down.
AAAAAAAAAGAAAGAAAACACTACACTATAAACTCCCCAAGGACAAGAGCCCATTCTGGTTCCTTGAAAGCTGATGGAGCATAGGGAATGTGAGTGGAGGGGATATTGAAATGAAATGAAACCTCTTAACCAGCCTTCCAGATTCCACTGGGCACCTACCCCCGTACTGTCAGTCCTTTCTCTCCCTTTTTAAACTATAACACACATATAAAGTGCCCAAATCTTAAGTGTACAGCTCAATGAAAGAAGTCATCCTTTTAAGTATAATTCTGATCACAGGACGTTCTTTACTCTAAACCCTCTGATGGCTTTCCAGTACAAGTGGAATAAAACCTAGACTCCTTTCCCTGGTCTGAAAGTCACTGTGTCATCTGGTTCTTGCCAACCCCACTTACATTTTTGAGCCCTCTCACTCACTAGGATTTAGCCACTCTGGCCTTCTTTCTTTCTTTCTTTCTTTTTTTTTTAAGATTTATTTATTTACTTATTCATAGAGACAGAGAGGCAGAGACATAGGCAGAGGGAGAAGCAGGCTCCACGCACTGGGAGCCCGACGTGGGATTCGATCCCGGATCTCCAGGATCGAGCCCTGGGCCAAAGGCAGGCGCCAAGCGGCTGCGCCACCCAGGGATCCCTCTGGCCTTCTTTCTATCCTTTTAATGTGTTATATGCATTCTGACCTCAGGGCCTTTGCATTTGTTGTTCCCTCTGCTTAGAGTGCTTTTTCAAATGTCACCTCTACAAAGGTGGATGGTCACATGGTTCATTAAAAATAAAAAGAGCCCACTTCCAGTCATTCAGAATTTCAACACACTTATTTTTTTTTTAAGATTTTATTTATTTATTCATGAGAGACAGAGAAAGAGGCAGAGACAGAGGGAGAAGCCGACTCCCTGCAGGGAACCTGATGCAGGACTCGATCCCAGGACCCCAGGACCAATGACCTGAACCAAAGGCAGATGCTCAACCACTGCGCCACCCAGGTGTCCCCCAACACACTGTTTTATTTTCTTCTTGGCCTGTCACTATCATCTTCTTGGGATGCCTGGGTGGCTTGGTTGGTCAAGCGTCTGTCTTCGGCTCAGGTCATGATCTTGGGGTCCTGGGATTGAGCCCCAAGTCAGGTTCCCTGCTCAGTGGGGAGCCTGCTTCTCCCTCTCCCTCTGCCCCTCCCCTCCCCTCTCCTCCACTTGTGCTCTGTCTCAAATAAAATCTTAATAAAATAGTCTTTTTCTTTTTTCAATTACATATTTATTTTCTGTCTCTTAGTACTATGCTGTAAACTGCACAGTAGTGCAGACTCCAGATCTCTGACCCTCCCAGAGCCTGAAGAAATGCGTGGTTGGCACCAAGTCAGCACCCAAAGAATACCTGCTGAGTGAAATGGTTAATTTCCCACTGCTTGTTTTCACAGTGCCAGGCAGTTTAGAATCGTGTTGTTCTTTGGTCTCTATCTACAGTTGAACTAATAGCAACCTTAGGGACTGGTCCCCTTCTCCTATAGCTTAAATAGAGCTGAAGATCCCCACCAGGGACCCAGAAGTTTGTCTGGAGCAGGAATATAAAATGTAAGACAGAGATATCTAAGCTGTAGCAGGGGATCTAAGAGCAAGATGGTGGGAGAGAAGCAGGCGCAGGCAGGCAGTCTCCCTGCCCTGCAACCCCGAAGACAGTGTAGAGGATGGGCAGCCATCTGATGATCCCGCCAAAAATAACGTGAACTTTTCCCCATGGCAGGGGAAGAAAAGGAAAGCAAACCCCACAAGTACAGGCTGTTTCTAGAATTTCTCAGCTGCTCATGGAAACTCTGAGTCCCGGCCTAGTTGCATATAACCTCTCAATGTGCCAACTGCACACATCCTGAAACGCGGGGGGAGGGGCTTGTGAATGGCTGCCAAGAGGGAGTAGTGTGAGAACAGTCAAGGTCACAGGCATAATCTGGGCAGCAGGGCTGTGCACACACCTCGGTTTGCCCATGGTCAAGGCCTCTGCCGTGGGAGGCATCCCCACACTGTGTCTGCTGGACGTGGCGGGTGGCTGAGGAGGGACGAGGAGGGACGAGCAGGAACGAGCAGGAACAATCTCTAAGGGTCACAATCTCTGTTCCTAGGGCTGCTCAGGTTGCTCCACAGGCTACTGTGGCTAGAGTCTGGTGGAGTGGTTGACTTTGTACCTTTTGCACCTTTCTGGGAAAGGTGAGGAGATCGGTCGTGGCTTGCTGCTCCTGGAAATTAACCAGGGACCTGGAATCCTGAGAACTTGCCTGGCCTCTCAGACGGAATGTCTCCAACATCGGAGAAAACTGTTCAGCGCTGAAATATACACATGCCAGTCAGTGTCACCTGGGCCTAGGATGGCAGAGCCGGGCCATGCCATCCATGAGCAAGGGGAGAGAAAGAAAGGCGGGAAGGGATTTCAGGGCCTTAGGCCTCTGGCTCATCTCCTGGAGGGAAAAAGGGCCAGCTTTCCCCAGGCCAACATGGCTCCACCTCGCCCCAAGCCTCACGTACACTGTGCTCTAAGAAAACAAGAGTCCCTGGGGCTGGCTGGGAGCCCTCCGGTTTCCAGGAAAGGATGAGAGTGCCCAACAGTTCAGCCTGCGCCCCATGATTTTACAGGACTTTCTGGACTAGCAGGACACACATTCCACCCCCTCCCCCCACAATCCAATTTTTTAGGCTTCCAGTAAAAAAGTGAGAAAACAAATAGCTGTTGAGTCTGCCCTCCTAACCTCCCTTTGGGAGGACGGCTCAGCAATCCTGGGGTCCGAGTGGTGGGGAAAGGCCTTCAGAGGGGTGAGCCGTCTCCTCTCTCAACCTCCACCTGGCAGCAGGGCATGCGGGGGAGGCCCTAAAGCATCAGGGGGTCTCTGCAGAAGGAATCGGTGAGATCCAGGAGCAAGTTATCCTGGGGGTCAGGCCTGTCCCAGTGCAGCAGTCAACAAATATTTACTAAGAACTTACTTTAGGGGTGCCTAGGTGGCTCAGTGGGTTAAAGGTCTGGACTCTTAGTCCAGGTTTAGGCTCAGGTCATGATCTCAGGGTCTTGAGATCAAGCCCCATGTGGTCTGGCTCTGAGCTCAGCAGGGAGTCTGCTTGAGAGTCTCTCTCTCCCTCGCCCACCCCTTCTCTCTAAAAAACAAACACACACACACCCTTACTCCACAATTTACTCCATCCTTTTGAAATTTTTTTTTAAGATTTTATTTATTTATTAATGAGAGATACGGGGGGGTGGGGGGGGGAGAGAGAGAGGGAGGGAGAGGCAGGCAGAGACACAGGCAGAGGGAGAAGCAGGCTCCATGCAGGGAGCCCGACATGGGACTCGATCCTGGGTCTCCAGGATCAGGCCCTGGGCTGAAGGTGGCGCTAAACCGCTGAGCCACCTGGGCTGCCCCTTTTGAAAGTTTAACTAATTTAATACTCCTAGTATCCATGCATAAGAATGCCTGTGTCAGGGACCCTAGGTGGCTCAGTATGTTGGGTATCTGACTCTTGATTTCAGCTTAGATCAAGATCTTAGGGTTGTGAGATCCAGCCTGGTGACTGGTTCCATGCTGAGCAAGAAGCCTGCTTGAAGCCTACATGAGATCATGAGATTCTCTCTCTCTCCCTTTCTGCCCCTCCCCTGCTCACAGTGCATTCCCTTAAAAAAAAAAAAATGCCTGTTTTGTAAGATTCTCACCAACGTTTACTATTTTTTTTTTCAACGTTTACTATTAAAATAACATTCTACCTTTGCCAAATAGGTTAAAAATCATTCTTTCAATTCTTTTAATTTGCATTTCTTGCATTAGCAGTGTGGCTAAACGTGTTTTCTCATTTACTAACATTTCTATTTCTTCTTTCACCAATTACTCTCCTTTGCCCATTTTTGCTGAGATTCATTCATCTTTGTTCTTACTGGTGTTAGCAGGAGTTCATTGTATGGTAAAAATATTCATCTCCTGCCACATGTTACAAATACCTACCTAGGATTAATCACTTGCCTCTTAATTTTGTCAATTGGTTTACTGACAAATTTTTAAAATAGAGGCAAAGTAAATATGCTTCTGCTTTAAGTAGTGTGCTTAGAAAATCCTTCCCCAACCTGAAATTATAGAAATATACATCTGTATTTTACTGCATTTAAAAAATTTAAATCTCATTTAGAATTTGATTTGGCACAGTGTAAGAAAGAGAATCTAACTTTTTTTTTTTTTTTAAGATTTTATTTATTCACCTGACAGAGCACAAGCAGGGGGAGCAGCAGGCAGAGGGAGAAGCTGACTCCCCACTGAGCAGGACCCCAGGATCATGACCTAAGCCTAAGACAGATGCTTAATCACCTGAGCCACTCAGGTACCTGGAAAATCTAACTTTTAAAAAATACTCAATTAACCCAGTATTGTTTAATAAAGTCCATTTTCTTTATAAACTTCAAGTGTACAATCTATGAAAGATAAGAAACAGAGATAAAAGTCAGATATATCCTTTGCATAGGTGGCTGCTCTAGCTAATAAAATGTGGGTGTCCTCTCTTTTCTTTCCTCATTCCTGCTCAGGGGTATAGGCTGGCAAGCAACTATTATAAGAACAAAGTCCTCTGCAAAGGATGACAGAGCAGAGAGGCACTAAGGAGAGCCTGGGACCCTACAGGCATCACCTTATACGACCTTACAAGTTATTTACCAAACCAGCATTGGTTGGACTCTGTCATTTGTACTAAACACCCCTGTAACTTATCCATAATCCTTTTTTTCCTTTATTTTACAGTACGAACTGCCTGGATTTATTGTTGTCTGCTAGGTACCACAGCTAAGCAATTCATTTTCATCCTCATTTAATCTTCATAACAACCTTTGTTACGATAGAGTCTACAGGACTTCCCTAATTGTAAAAGTATCAACAACATCTTTTCAGAGTAGAAGACACCGCATGAAATGCCCACATAAATGAGATAACTCTGTATTTTGGAAACATTAAGATAAAACCAAATCACCGTAAGATAGCATCATCTTCATTTTACAGGTGAGGATACTGAAGCTAAGAATACGTGTTCAAAATCAGATCAAAACTAGTCAGAAATAGTATCATTTGCTAAATTCCTACACACATTGCAGTCTGGTTTTGGAGGTCTCTATTTAGTTTTATTTACCTCTCCTGGGCCAATGTCACCATGTTTTTCCCTGGCAAAGCAAGTCTAACTTCACTACTTTCTTCTTTATTTTTTTTTTTATTTTATTTATTTATTTGGCACAGACACAGAGAGCGAGCCTACAAGCAGACTCCCCTACCCTGAGCAGGGAGCCTGATCCAGGGCTTGATCCCAGGACCTTGGGATCATGAGATGAGCCAAAGGCAGATGCTTAACCGACTGAGCCACCCAGCTGCCCCACTTTCTTTAAATTGTTTGGCTATTTTTACACATTAATTCTTTCAGAAAAAAAACTTTTTAAGTTCTCTTGTCAAGTCCCAATACTTCCTGATGGGAATTCATCCTATGGAAATCCTGTTGCAAGAGGGTATTCAGCTTTAAGGACTTTACAGAAATGTACATACATTCGACATCTATCTATTGAGTGCCAACTGTTCTGGGCATAGGGAATACAGCAATAAACAAAACAAAAATCTTACCCTCACAGAGCATGCATTCTTGCAGTATTTGTAATGGTATAAAGTTGCCAGTCATCTAAATGCACAATAGGGGTGCCTGATGGGCTCAGTCAGAAGAGCATGCAACTTTGATCTCAAGGTTTTAAGTCTGAGCTCCACAGTGGGCGTAAAGATTGCATAAAAATAAAATCTTAGGGGCACCTGGGTGGCTCAGTCAGTTGAGCACCTGACTCTTGGTTTCAGTTCAGGTCATAATTTCAGGGTCATGGGATTGAGCCCCATGTCAGGCTCCGTGTTTGGCGCAGAGTCTGCTCAAGATTCTCTTGGTCCCTTTCCGTCCCTCCCAACTCATGCTCGCATGTGCATATTCTCTTCTCTCTCTCTCTCTCTCTCTCTCTCTCTAACATCTACAAAAATCTTAAAAAAAAAAAAAACCTTAAAATAGGGGTACCTGGGTGGCTCAGTCAATTAAACATCTGCCTTCAGCTCAGGTCATGGTCCCAGGGTTCTGGGTTTGAGCCCTGAGTCAGGCTTCCTGCTCAGCAGGGAACCTGCTTCTCTTTCTCTCCTTCTCCCTCTGTCAAATAAATAAAAATCTTAAAAATAAATAAATGGATGCACAAGAAAAGGGGACTGCTAGAACAAGGAAATCCATATAACAAAATTTGTATAGTTTGAGCACAGAGATTAGAAGCTTCGGCTTTAGGTGAGACAGACTTCAGTGTGAATTCTAAATCTGCTTTCACTAGCTTCAAGGCCTGAGTCAAAAAGACTGATTTTCCTTATACAGAAAAACAAAGCCTATTTACTAATGGTCCCTCCTGAAGAACAGGTAAGAAAAGTAAATGAGATACTGAATATAAATACAGTGCCCAACAAACAGTAACTGTTTGATACATCTTAGTTATTTGGGGAAAGATTAACATGGAAAGATGTTCATGATAGGGTAAATGGAAACAAAAGAACCTATCAAACTGTAGGCACAGCTGACCATCTTTCCTTAAGCTGTATACATTCACAGAAAATGACTATAAATGTCTAATTGTTATCTCTTAATGATGCGTTTAATGGTTGTTATCTTCTTATTCATCTGCATTTTCCGCAATGAACATGTATTACTTTTTTTTTTTTTTTAATGATAGTCAGAGAGAGAGAGAGAGAGAGAGAGAGAGAGAGAGAGGGAGAGGCAGAGACATAGGCAGAGGGAGAAGCAGGCTCCATGCACTGGGAGCCCGACGTGGGACTCGATCCCGGGTCTCCAGGATTGCGCCCTGGGCCAAAGGCAGGCGCCAAACCGCTGCGCCACCCAGGGATCCCCGAACATGTATTACTTTTAAGAAGAAAGTTAATTTTAGATTCCAGTTAGGAAATGGGACAGGCTTAATGATGACCAAATGGGAAGGCTTTCCCCCCTCCCTTTTAAAGATCTTAAGAATTGGAAGTGGGCGGCAGTCCTCATCTGCCCTGGGATGGTTTACATTTGTGCATGGTTGGTTCCTAACCTGGCCACCCCAGTGAGCAGGGCCTCACCTCAGTTCTTCTGGATCAGAGCATCTTGGGTGAGATCCAAGTATCTGTACATCAAGTTCTGAGAGATCAACCTGAAACTGGGCTGGAGCACTGGTCTGACATTTCAGAACCGCTGGACTGGACGTGACTAAATTATAACATTCTGTGATATATCTAAACTCTCTGAAGTCAGATCCTGCCTCCCCCTACCAAATGAGTCCCACCATCTCTGCCCTGCCTATCCTATAGGGAAACTAGTGCTCAGTGAGAGCTCCATGCACAGGCAAGCTGTTGGTACTGCAAGATGTATGGATCCCAAGCATGAAGGACCTCAGAGGCCAGCTTTCTAGTTTATATTTGCTTCTCAGATCTGTGTCAACATGAGGGGAAGAGGCAAGTTAAGGTTGGGCCCTTGCCTCAATAGCAAGGCCTGCTTTCTGCCTTAGGTCTAAAAAGAAGCCTCTTTTTTTTTTTGCAGCCCTGTGAACGACAGTCCACAAAGGACATTCCCTCCTCCATCCTCAGTGTAGTGGTTTGAAAAATACCACCCCCCCCAATCCATGTCTACCCAAAACTTCAGAATCTGACTTTATTTGGATAGGATCTTTGCAGATATAATTAGTTAAGGATCTTAGGATGAAATCATCCAGTATTTAGGGTGGGCCCCTAATCTAATGAACTGGCATCTTTACAAGATAAAGTAGAAGTAAATTTGGACAGAGGCACACAGAGAAAGATATCTGATGATGGAGGAAGAGATTGGAGTGAGTGAGCCAAACACAGAAGCTGGAAGCCTCAAGGTCGAATTCTCCCCTAGAGCCTTGAGGGAGTGTGGTACTGCTGACACCTTGATTTCAAACTTCCGGCCTCCAAAACTGTGAGAGGATACATTTCTGTTGTTTCAAGCTACCCAGTTTGTGATCATTTGCTAGGGCAGTCATGGCAAACTCCTGCTTTGGTGCTGGAATTAAGGTCTGATTATTTTGATCTGGGGTTCTCTTGCTATGGCTGGCGGGATCTTATGATGACCCCAGTGACCCTCGCCCTTGTGTGGAGGCAGGACCTGACAATATGAGACATCACGCCTGTCATTATGTTACAATCTCTGGCAAAAAGGGATTTTGCTGGTGTTAGCTGACCAAATTTGTTGACCTTAAGATGGAGAAATTACCTTATGTGACCACAACTAATCAGGTGAGCCCTTGAAAGAGACAGGATCCTCCTGGTAAAAGGGATTTGAGGCGTAAAAGGATTCGCCATGGGAGAAAGAGTCTTTTTTTTCAGTGTGGAATTCTAATAGACACCAATTTAACCAAGTGATCCAGGAAAACCTCACCAGTAATCAGACATCTTAACGTCACGAATGCCTTGATAGGATGCTCTCAAAAGGATGCAGCATCATTTCTGTGATATTCTTACCCAAAATGCCATGACTCCATTCTAAGAAGGAAAGACAGGGGAACTCTTACAAACTAGAGGAGACCAAGGAAAAATAACTACTAAATGTAACGTGGGATAATAGGAATAGGAAAATGGCCTTAGCGAAAATACTGGTAAAATTTAAAGAAAGCTTAGTTAATAATAGTTAATAATATTTGTTAATATTTAGTTAATATTTAGTTAATAATATTTGCCAATGTTGACTTCCTGTTCTTGAGAATTGTACTACACAGTACAGGGTGAAGGATATGAAGGAACTCTGCTGTGCTGTATTTTCTGCAGCTTTTCCTTAAGTCTAAAATTAGTTCAAAATAAAAAGTTTAAAAGGAAATAGTTGCCTAAGTTATTAGAGAGCAGAAAGCAGACTAAATCCTTAAGGAGAGGGATCCCTGGGTGGCGCAGCGGTTTGGCGCCTGCCTTTGGCCTAGGGCGTGATCCTGGAGACCCGGGATCGGATCCTACATCAGGCTACCTGCGTGGAGCCTGCTTCTCCCTCTGCCTGTGTCTCTGCCTCTCTCTCTCTCTCTCTGTGTGTGTGTGACTATCATAAATAAATAAAAATTAAAAAAAAATAAATCCTTAAGGAGAAAATCTGATGCCAAGGTAAGGGGGTAGGGTATGGGTACCCAATTGTATCATGAAAAACAATGACAAAGAAATATGCAATTTGTGAACAGAGGTTGCCTCAGGGTCACAGGATTAGTCTTTTTCTCCAATACTTCTTTACTCTCTTCTTTACAGTAAGTATGCCTTACTTTTGATAATCAGAAAAAAAAGTGAAAATTTCAAACATACCCAACCGCTGCTTGGAGATGTTGTGGAATATGATTAACCACAAAGTTTCTGGAAAAGGCTTTTTAAGGAAGACAGGGCAGTGTTGAGACGGGATAGAAAAGTGTTCCCTGCCTCTGAGGGCTAAGAGGAAGCAGGAGGTGGCAGTTTAAGTGGCCTGGTGCAGAGGATCTAGATTTGGAGCCACAGAGTTGTTCTGGATAAGAGCAGGCTGGACCCCGAGACAGAGAGCTGCTGAAAGAGGGCAGTTAAGTGCTTGACATGGAAACAGCTAAGGGTTCTCAGAGTGAGTTTCATTACCTTAGACTCCAGAGCCCTTCAAAACCCCTGGATCCAACCTAAATTTTCAGTGATGCCTGTCACCTGCTCTTTCTTCTCCAGCCATCAACCTCTGGTCTATGCTGAGCACCCCTGCTCCAGGATAGTATATTCTTTGTGCCATTATTCACACAACCCTCCTTGCCAGGACTCCTCAGTTTCCTTTCTTCATAGCTTTCAAAATTTGGCTTAATTCCACCTCCAGAAAGCCCTCCCAGCTTACTCCTACCCTAATCCCTTCACCTTCTTTCAGTCGAAGTATCTCACCTGCTTCATTCAACTGTAGCTTAACAACCCACAAGACAGCACTTAACATTCCATGTGTACTCAGTGCATCTCTGCATGGACTCTGCAAGCATCTTTAAATTTTTTTTTTAAATTTTTATTTATTTATGATAGTCACACAGAGAGAGAGAGAGAGAGAGGCAGAGACACAGGCAGAGGGAGAAGCAGGCTCCATGCACCGGGAGCCCGACGTGGGTGGGATTCGATCCCGGGTCTCCAGGATCGCGTCCTGGGCCAAAGGCAGGCGCCGAACCGCTGCGCCACCCAGGGATCCCCTGCAAGCATCTTTAGACCTGAGACAGAGTTTGCCTATCTTCACTGGGTGGAAGCTCTCAGCTGAGCTCCACTGGCTTGCCCCACCCCCCACCTCTGCCACAGTTCGTCCTCCAGCAAATGGCCCCTCTGCTGTCACCAGCAGAGGTCACATTTACCAAGTCTGCTGAGCCTATGCCCAAACACCTTTATACTAGTTTTATTTGTTTTTGTGGTTATGATTTTATTAAGTAGTAACTGAAATGTCAGCGCAGAAAGAAAAGGTTTAGTTTCTATGAAAATTAAATGCTCTAGCACAGCAATTCTGCAATTCCAGTCTTAGAGGATACCTGGGGTCACTGAGACCCATTCAGGAGGTCTAGCAGATAAAAACTACTTTCATTATAATAACATTTTAAAAAGTCTCTTCACTGTCATTTTTAGAGGCTACATGAAGTATGGTGAATACAGTGGCCTTAAGTTTTGTGAAGATTTCTAAGGTAGAAGTTTAGAGTATAAATATGTGTGTTTTCAGGGATTAACTTAGTTTGTTCTCAAGACTTCAATGGAGTCTTTACCAGCAAACTTACACTATAGCTATTACAATTTCTGCTATCATCTAATCAATGACTATTTTGAAATCCTGTAGATCAGCAAAAATGTAAAAGCAACGCCATTCTGTTCTCTGCTTTTTCTAATCTAGGAAAACAGGTATTTTAAAAAATTATTTGACAGCACAAGCAGGGGGAATGGCAGAGGAGAGGGAGAAGCAGGGAGCCTGACACAGGGATCGATCCCAGGACCCTGTGATCAAGGACTTGAGCTGAAGGCAGGTGCTTAACCAACTGAGCCACGCAGGCGCCCCGGAAAACAGATATTTTCATTAAAATACTTTTTTTGTTTACTTCTAATGTTTTTATTTATTATTTTTAAATCTGCTTAAATTTTTTGGTGGGGGGAGAGGGAGAGAGAGAATCCCAAGCAGTCTCCACACCCAGCTCACAACACAACATGGGGCTCAATCTCACAACCCTGACATCAGGACCAGACCTGAAATCAAGAGTTGGATGCTTAACTGACTGAGCCACCCAGGTGTCCCAAATCGATTTTAATTCTTAACACAGCGAATATCAAGAGATTTGGAACATAAAAGACATTAAAGAATCTTCGGATCAAAAAGATGAGAACTGCTCATCTAGAAAGGCATGTAACAAAGGAGGGGAAAAATGGGTACACTTACGTGGCTCAGTCAGTTAAGCACCTAACTTCGGCTCAGGTCATGATCTCAGGGTCCTGGGATGTAGCCCCTGGTCTCAGACTCTGCACTCAGCAGTCTGCTTGTCCCTCTGGCCCTCTCCTGACTCTTGTGCGTGTACTCTCATATAAATAAATAAAACCTTCAAAAAATAAATAAAATTTGGGGGGCACCTGAGTGGCTCAATGGTTGAGCGTATCTGCCTTTGGTCATGATCCCAGAGTCCTCGGATTGAGTCCCACATCTCCCCACAGGGAGCCTGCTTCTTCCTCTGCCTATGTTCTCTGCCTCTTTATGTCTCTCATGAATAAATAAGTATTAAAAAAAAAGAAAAAGAAAGAAAAACTAATGAACAGATGTTTGTGTCCATTTACCCAGCAATCCCACTTCTGAGAATTTCTTCTAGAGTCATAATTACACACGTAGGAAATACCATTTGTACAAAGTTATTCATTGCAGCATTTTATGTAATAACAAAACAGACAAAATAATGGAAATAACCCAAGTTCAGAGACAGAGAGAGATGACTTACGTACATTGGTTAAAATATCACTGTACTTCCATATCCTGAATATGTGACCACAATAAAAGAATGACCCAAGTGTTCTCTGTGCCCATAAGGAAAGATCCAATACAGCTAGGAGGTAAAAACAGCAAAGGGTATAAACAACATGTCATGTCTAAAGTGCTAACTTGAACCATCTGTAAAAAAAAGGGGGCAAGGGTAAGATGTTTCACCAGGTGTGAGTATGTATATTGTTTTTTAACCTTTTGATTCTTGAACTATGTGAACAGAGCCTAGTGAAAAAAAATTTAATAAAAGAAAAGAAAATGTGGGGGCACTGGGTGGCTCAGTTGGTTAAGCCTCCACCTTCAGCTCAAGTCATGATCCCAGCGTCTTGGGATTGAGCCCTGTGTGGGGCTCCCTCCTCAGCAGGGAGCCCGCTTCTCCCTCTCCCTCTCCCTCTGCCCACTCCCAACCCCCCCCCCCCCCAATCCTGCTTGTGCAGGCAGGTGTTCTCTCTCTTTAAAATAAGATATTTAAAAATAAAATAAAAGGAAATGTGAAGGGGATCCCTGGGTGGCTCAGTGGTTTGGCGCCTGCCTTTGGCCCAGGGCATGATCCTGGAGTCCCAGGATCGAGTCCCATGTCAGGCTCCCTGCATGGAACCTGCTTCTCTGCCCCCCTCTCTCTGTCTCTCATGAATAAATAAAATCTTAAAAAAAAAAAAAAAAAAAAAGGAAATGTGAAAATTGCAGGTGGTTATGTATAGGTATGATTTTTACAGACAATTTGCAAGTTTAATTAGGGTACCCAGAAACCCAAAGAAAAGGCCTCAGCCCTAAATCACAGTAGTGAATAAAAAAAATACATGCGTAGGTTTTTAAAGTTAAACAAATTGCTTAAAATACGGATTGTTTAAAACTCCCTACTTTAAGCTGACTTTTTTATTTACTAACACCGAGTGCCTTGCCTATGAGCCCCTAGGCACAAATTTAGGACAGCCACGTTCTCATTCCACCAAACCCCAACACTTTCCAGGGCCAGATGATGGATGAAGGTGGTTAGGAGGCCTGAGAACACAGCCAGATCTTGAGTTCTCAAGGCAGGGAATATTTATTGTTTCCCACAACTGGGCATGCCAGGCTCTCTCCAGGCTGATTCTGTGGGCACTTTTCCTCTTGCTTTAGGGTGGTGGGTCTCAGAGGGCCCACAAGAGTTCTGCCTCTGGGAGGCTCAATGACCACAGTAAGGGTGGGGACAAGGCAGTTGGGTCTCAGAGACTTTGTGGTGAGGTTGCCCTGCTGGTTCCCTGGGAGGGCATGAGGCCCCTGGCTGGCAGCAGACTCTGGACTGCTTTATCTGCTGGCATTTTGCCAACCCGCCAGTCTCGAGGTCAGAAAAGTCCCACTGTAGACATCTAGTGAGTCCTGGCTGGGGCCCCAGCAGCATGACCCTTCCGCATCCACTCCCTACCCTCACATGTCTCAAGGCATTCTGGAAAGAGAAGTAGAAGACTTCTCCGGAGGAAACTTCCACACAAGCAAAGCAACTTCCTTTCCCCTAAATAAGTACAGGGGATAACTAGCTCCTTCCTCTTCACCTTTTCAAGGAAAAAACTAGAATTAGCAATTTTATCTTCACACTTAGGAATAAAAACAGAACCTTTCTTCAGTCTTCTCCATTAAGTCCCTTGGTCACTAGCAAGCAATGTGACTTGGGAATACCAGTTAACCTCTACAGATCTAGTTTCTTTAGTTGTAGTTCTGCAAAATGCCTAAGCATTATTTTCTTCATGCCAACAGGCTGAATTATTGTAGCATGATGGGGAGGAGTTTCCAATTCTCAGACATATACCATCTATTCACAGAACCTCTCCTCAGATCCCAAGATCCTGTGATTATTGGACATGCATTCAGGTTCCTCCTGGAATAGAGTGGGGTACGAGGAGGTAAGGAAAACTGTGGGAAGGGACTGAAAACAGAACCAGTCCAGTGACTGATCTATACCCACAGGCCTCCAACCCACAATGTTAGTCTTTCTGGCCTATTATCGGCTCAGAAAAGGAGTACTTCGATTACCTGAAGAAAACACAATAGCTCCCAAAACTAAAGGTTAGGGGAAAAAAACAACAACCCTCTTTTCCCTTTGCTCGGTGATTCTGTGGGACAATCCCTGGCAGGGCACAGAAAAGCCACCTACCTAGAAAAGGCATGGAAATTGCAACCATGTTCCCAAGGAAGAGATGAATCAACCCCAAGTCTGCACTCATAGCACTCCTACAACCCAACCTACCTATCAGCTTTAGACCCCTAAATAATACACTCCATCCCACAGAGATGATGATGAGACCTCTACGATGTTCCAAGAACAATCACAGCGTGCTTCACTGTAGGGAGAACAGGCGGTTAGAAAACCGCCCTGCTGTTGAGTAATGGGGTCAGGATTTGAACAGATTGATCTGGCTCAAAAGCCCAGATTCTCCCACCACCTTACACCACCACTAACAGAGTGCTGTCTTCTCTGAACTTACTGAACACAACAGCATGGCCTCTCTTGTGTTGCTACCTTATTCTTCTTGTCTGGATGTTCTCTCTCCTCATCAAGAGTCTGCAGAAGCCAGGCCTCATCCATCCCCTCTTTGCACCCAGCAGTGGCCCTGCGTTGCTGAACACAAACCAGGCCCTCCGTCCGGACTTACTGGAGAGTCACAGAGCCTACAGTTTTTATTTACTCTTCTTGCCTAAATGACAAGGCCAGTAATTCTGTTTGGTGCCCTTTAGTCATACCTGCAAACCAGAGGCAGAAAGAATAGCATTTATCTATTTCCTGGCTACCACACAATTTATGCAAATCCCACCTCTGGGCCACCAACAAGAAATGGGATATGTCGTTTTTATCACAGCTTTTAAAAGTCACAATTCTGGACATTCTTTCCCTTGCTTCACCACCAAGTTCCTCTCAGTTTCTGTGGCTCTTGTTTTAAGAGTTAAGGGTTAATCACAGATGCTGCAGATAAATCTATTCTGACCTTAGCACTAACCCCCTTCCCAAGGTCACAGGGCAGGTTAGGAGCAGAGCTGGGACAGGGACCAGGGTAACCAGGCGGGTCCCCAGCACACTGTACCACCACCACCACCACCACCTCCCAGCAGCCTATCCACGTGCCTGTGATTCCCAGGGAGGAGCGATTCTAAAGACAAAACCAAATCCAGGGTGCCTCCAGGAAGGAAAGTCAGGTTCGAAGCTGCTCCTACCCTCGCCGCTCCTATGGCCCCGGGGAGCCCTCTGCCCTCCTGCAGTCATGCCCACACGGTCCTACTGGACACCCAGGCGCTGGCAGACACGAGGTCTTCACTACGGAAGCCGCAACCCCGAGCTGAGAAAATTTTCTTGGCTTTAACTGAATCTCAGAATCACATGGTGAAACTGCTTGGATGGCTCTTTTGTCCCATTGCCCTAAGCCACCAAGAGAGGGCAGCCTCAGCCACATCGCCCAACTCGGTCGGTAGGACCAAAAATAGCTAAAAAAGCCATGCCCACGGGGTAAGCCAGGTCAGGGTTTAGCACCATCCCTCCCCTGCCGCTCTGCAGCTCCAGTTACCGGGCAGCCGGAAGACGGGGGTCATCGGTCTTCGGCTGGCGGGGTGCGGTGGGCTGGGGCGACGCATTTCGCGGAGAGCCCAGCCCGGACCCCAGGGTCCCATCGGAGCCGCCCACCAGATTCGCCCATCTACTCTGCCCTTCCTGAGCTCCGACCTACGGGCTCCAGGAAGCCTTTCGGGGCGGCTATACACGTTGCGGACAACCCTCTCCGGCCCCCACATCCCTCGCTCTCCAGCCGACGGGAAAGCAGCTGCGAGCCCCTTCCCCCGCCACCAAGTAACCCCCGCCGCGGCAGCGCGGCCAGGTGTCCCCTCCATCCAGCGTCCGGCCCAGGCGCGGGTCCTCCGGGGCGCCTCCCCGCTCCAGCCCGAGGCTTCGGAATCCCGAGCGCGGCTCCCGGTCCGCGGCGCCGCCGGGCGCGCGCCTCCGCCCCCACCCGGTGACCCCGAGACCTGGAGGCGCGATGCCCCACTCCGGAGCACTGCGCGGCCCCGCGCGCACGCGCGCACGCCCTCACCTGAAGCTCCGGCGGACGCCGCCTGGGCCCCGCCGACCTCACAAGCCGGGCCCTCGGGCGGCCCGCGGCGGCGGCAGCAACGGCGGCGGCTCAGTCGGTGCGTGAGCGGAGGGACCCCGCGCGCCCCTGCCCCCCTCCTGCGGCCGTCCCCGCCACGCCGCGCATGCCCCGCTATATAGCCTGCGCGTCAGCGGCAGGGCCCGCCCCCGCTGGCCCCGCCCCCCGCTGGCCCCGCCCCGCTGGCCCCGCCCCCCGCTCACCGCACCCTGCGCTCCCCGGGGCCTGCCACGTGGGGCCCCCGCCAGCTGGCCGCCCGCTGGAGCCCGGCTCCCTGGGATCCCAGCCGGACCTGCCTCGTCCTCCAGCCCTGACATGGATTCCATTCTTCATTCACCCGGGCCCCAGACTCCTCCTTCCTTTGGAAACTCCCATTAAGACCTTTCCCTCTCAGCGTGGGAAGCTCTTACAACCTGGCCTCTGTCGCTCAGCAGTTAGGACTGCTACTCACCCTATATGCGCGTATATATTTTAACACTTTTGATTAATGGAAAAAACTTCTCACACACACCCCAGCCCCCAACTCAAATCTGAAATGTAGTCTATTTTGTTTGGGTTTTTTTTTTTTTTTAGGATTTTATTTATTTATTCATGAGAGACACAGAGAGGCAGGCTTCCTATGGAGACCCCAATTCGGGACTCGATCCCAGGACGCCAGGATCACGACCTGAGCCAAAGGCAGGCGCTCAACCCCTGAGCCACCCGGGCCTCCCTGAAATAGAGTCCAGAAAGGGATGCACCCGTATAGGATGTTTGTTCTGCGTATTTCAACCAGCCAGAAGAACAAAAAACAACAGGGACGTCTGGGTGCCCAGCGGTTGAGCGTAGGCCTTCCGCTCAGGGAGGGAGCGTGATCTTGGGGATCTGGGATCGAGTCCCCTGTCGGGCTCCCCGAAGGGAGTCTACTTCTCCCTCTGCCTGTGTCTCCGCCTCTCTCTCTGTCTCTCATGAATAAATAAAATCTTTAAAAAACAAAAACAAAAATTTCCTGTTCAAGTTCCAAATAAACCATGTATTACTTTCAAATTAAACGTCCCCAAATAATCAGGCTCTCTAAGGGAGCTACATTTCTTAATCCCAAAGTGGGAGAAATGTTAATTTTGGGGTGAGGCTTCTCCTAGGAGTCTCTTCCGGTGTGGGATACTCCTATTGAGATGGATATCAGGCCTCGGAAATGCAAATTTCTTGAGAAAATAAGCCACCCATTAAACTCCCATTGTTCTATTCTGCTGGACATCATGATTATTTCCTCTACAGCTATACCAGCTGGCACCTGGGTGTTGGGGACAGAAAGGAAAGGTCTTGAAGCAGAACTGGAGCCGGTTTCTACCCATGTCCCAGTTTTACCTCAATGACTAATGCCTCCCTGGCACTTAGTGTCTCTGTGAATTTGCCCAGGGAAGGGGGACTATATCCCACTCTGAAAGTTCTGGAGAGAACCCTCATGCTGGCAGTGCTAATGATAAGAGGAAAGCACACAATCCCTGGAGCACACAGCAGGAAGACTCCGGGGCACACTGGCAGCTTGTTCCTAAGTACTGGGTAGAGAGGGAAAAGAAAGAATTGAAACAAAGCCAGAGCAGGCCAGATTGTTTATGCCACTCCTGAAGAGACTAGCTGGGCCCTGAGTTTTTCTAAAATTCAATTATCTTCATCCTGCAATTATAGTGCTCCAGTTGGGTAAGGGGTGGGGTGATATTCCTCTCATTTTCCAAGTGATTTCAAAGTAATAGTATCTCTTGCAGAATTTCCCTCAGAGCCCCTTCATCTTTGTAATAACCCTTTATATTTGTCTTTCTTGGTTAAACTCGGAGTATTTTTCAGACATTATGTCATCCATTGGGACTCAATCCCATCTCCAATGGGCCATCAGAAATGGTCCAGTCTATACCACTCCTTCCTTAAAGTGCTGGGAAAGAAATGGGAAACTCACACAGAGATTAAACAAAACAAGCATGCTTCTAACACAGCACTGAAAAGTATTAAGCCCATAAATGCACATTACAGGAATGTGTTAATCTCTTCTTAAACCTGAGGTCCATAAACAATCCCATGACTTTTCTAGGCAAGGTGTCATTACTACACAGGGGAACAAGGCTCCTGTCAGAGAGACCGGAGGGCAGGCAAGACAAGACACCCCACCATAGGGCCTACGGCAGCATTTCACTTGTTTGCAACCAGACGGAGGGTAAAGTTGCCAAAGTCCACCAAAGCTGATAAGCTATCAGTAATCCATTAGGGGAATACAATTAATCATTAACACAGCTTAAAATCAAAAGGTTCTTAAAACTCCATATCCACCCCCACACAAAATTCTGTAGGGTGAACCCCAAATCTCTCCTTGTTGCTGAGTAGTACTCAATTTTTTATACTAGTGCCATGCTCGGGGCCCCAATTCTATATTTCTTTCCATATGACATGCCCCTTTTCCTATTAGCTCCATTTTCCACCTGTTAAAATTCTAACTTTTCAAAGATACTTCCCTCCAGAAAGCTTTTTGATTCTTCTGTAGCACATTTGATCCACCCTTTGAAATTTTTTTGACTGTAACCTACATTAAAAAATATTTTACACTCCAGTATAAATAACTCCAGTATAAATAATACAGCAAACAACTTTTACAAAATTTCCTTAGTATATGCAACGTACTGCTATTTTATATTCTACTTTAATTTTTTAAAAAAAGTGGTAACAAGCCCACTAAAATGATTTTAGGACCTATTATTGGTCATGATCCATAGAATTAGAAGACTTTATATGGGGTACCCCTGGGTGGCTCAGCGGTTTAGCACCTGCCTTCGGCCCACGGTGTGATGCTGGAGTCCTGGGATTGAGTCCCGCGTCAGGCTCCCTGCATGGAGCCTGCTTCTCCCTCTACCTGTGTCTCTGCCTCTCTCTCTCTCTCTCTCTCTGTGTGTGTGTGTGTGTCTATCATGAATAAATAAATATTTTTTTAAAATAAGAAAAACACTTTATATGGTTCATGGTACTTGCATATTCCCCTTAAAAATTATTTCATTTTTATCTCTAACCTCATTAGACCTTAAACTGTCTTGATTACTAAAGATTTCTGTATACCCCTGCATCCCCTAACATAACATCTTGCAGATCATAGATTCTCAGTATTTTTTTTGGATGAATGAATAGGCCAGCTCACTAAGTTTGATGTTGGATGATATTTAAGGGAACTAAGCACAAAAACCTGACGTATTTCATGACTGTTTCCCTTCTGACAAGGTACGACAGCTACCAGTTAAAAGATACACTGATTACGCATAGCTGAAGTGGATTGAACAGCCTTGGGAAAGAAGTCAGAGAAATGAGACCCCAGCCCTGAGTGTGTATAGGGTAGGACTGGGGACTCAGAAAATCAAACCCCGCCCTCTGTGGTATGTGTTGACAAGGTAGGCAACTTGATCAGTAGGTGGGGCAAAGATCCTTTTTCTGCTCCCCAGCCCTCAGGCCTGTTGAAGAGAGAAACCATAGACAGGTTTCTAAGACCATTTCAAGGGGGGAGATGAGTTTTTCATGTTTTGGCATGGTTTAATGAATTTAAGAGGATCATAGGGAATGTGAAGGCTCTGGTTTCCCCAAAATATGTCAGAGGACTAGCACCTCATACTCCGCCGTCAGCCGAAAGAGAATACCTTTAGCCTCAGTCACTTCTGTTATCATCAAATGGTTTTGGCAAACAAAAAAGACAACTGGTAAAGATAACACTTTGATTAAGTAGCAAATTAACTATAGGAATTTACCCATTTCATCTAAGATACTTAGTTTGTTGGCATAGAGAGGATTGATATGCCTCCAATTGTTCAGAGTATTCCCTTTATAATTCTTTTTATTTGTCAGGTCAATAATCCCTTCTTTCATTCCTGAGTTTTGTGATTTGAGTCTTTTTTTCCTTGGCCAATCTAGCTGAAGATCTGCCCATTTGTTAATCTTTTCAAATAACCAACTCTTGTTTTTCTGTTCTTTCAGTAATTTCTGCTCTGATCTTTATTAAAACATATCACTATTTTTGCCCTTGCCTTGGAATAAATGTGTACTTGGCAACAGAATTCCAAGTTGATGGTGTATTTTTTTAAAATTTTTATTTATTCATGAGACACACAGAAAAAGAGAGGCAGAGACACAGGCAGAGGGAGAAGCAGGCTCCACATGCCTGATGTGGGACTCCATCCAGGGACTCCAGGATCATGCCGAGCTGAAGGCAGACGCGCTCAACCGTTAAGCCACCCGGGCGTCCCTAATGGTGCATTTTTAAGTTACTATTCCTCTGTATTAAGCACTTGTGGGTGAATGACAAATCAGCTGCTAGTTTGACACCCTTTCTTTGTAAGCAATCTTTCACCTCTAACTGTTGCTAAGATTCTGTCTTTGGGGCTTCTATAGTTTTACTACAGTATAGTTAGAAGTGGATGTGCTTTTCTTTATCCTCCGATTCTTCAGATAGAAGACTGATATTTGCCTCTAATTCTGGAAAACTGTCTTTGTATCTTTCTTTCAAAGATTTTATTTATTTATTCATGATAGACACAGAGAGGTAGAGACATAGACGGAGAAGCAGGCTCCCCGTGGGGAGGCCGATGCAGGACTCGATCCCAGAACCCCAGGGTCACGACCTGAGCCGAAGGCAGATGCTCAGCTGCTGAGCCACCCAGGTACCCTGTCTTTGTATCTTTCATATTATGCCATTCGTTCTTTCTCCTTTAACTTGCAGGCGCTCATTTTAGCTGCTTTAACCTGCTGCAATCCAATTTACTGCACTTGTTTCTGCAGGGCTCTGGGCCCTCTCCCATCCGAGCCAATCTTCATGGTAATGTTCATGGTAGCTTCTGGTCCTTCCACATGCTAGTAATATAAATTCAGACTACATATACCTGCATGTGGCCCAGGCTTTGGATTTCCCATGATTGTCTTTTTACCCCTCAGTTCCATGTTGCCGCCCCAGCATGGTTGGCAGGGACCCTTTCAGGCTCCAGCTCTCTTCATCCAAGAGACTTCACTCCTGTAACGAGGCACCTCATAGGCATCTTCTATCCTTAACTGGAATGCAAATCCTCACTGCTCCTGCTCTGCCCCTGCACTTTTGTCCATAACCCTGGGAGCTGTGTTGGCATCAAATATTATGACTCTGGCTCCCCTTTCTTTCTTGTGCCTTGATGTTTTCTTTCCTCCTTCTTTCCCTCCCTTCCCTTGTTCCATTTTCCCCAAATTTAGCTACTTCACACACTATTTTTTTTCCTGTTTTGGTCAGCATTTGTTCAGTCTGCCATGTTGCCAGAGGTCTCCCTAATATACTCACTTAAATATTTTTTTAGAGCAATTTTAGGTTCACAGCGAAACTGAGTGGCAGATAGAGATTTCCCATTACATATAGGTTCCCCCACTACCAACATCCCCTACCAGAAATGGTACATGTGTCAAAACTGCAACCCACACTGACACATCATAATCACCCCAAGTCCACAGTTTGCATCAGGGTTGGTGCTTAGTATTTCACATTCTACAGGTTTGGAAGAATACAGGACATGTATCCCACCATTATAGTATTATTCAGAATAGTTTCCTTGCCCTAAAAATCGTCTGTGCTCCACCTTGTCATCTCTCCCTATCCCCCCCCCCCCCCCCCCGACCTCTTATCTTTTCACGGTCTCTAGTTTCTCCATTTTCCAGAATGTCATGTAGTAGGAATCATACATCATATAGCCTTTTCAGACTGGTTTTTCACTTAGTAATAAACATTTAAGTTTCCTCCATGTCTTTTTGTGGCTTGATAGGGTTTTTTTTTTTTCCCTGAATAATATCCCATTATCTGGATGTACCGTATTTTATTTATGCATTCACCTACTGAAGGACATCTTGGTTGCTTCCAAGTTTGGGCAAGTCTGAATAAAGCTGCTATAAACCTTTGCATGCAGGTTTTTCTGTGGACATACATTTTCAACATATTTGAGCAAATACCAAGGAATGTGATTGCCAGAGAACATGGTAAGAGTAGGTTTAGTTTTTGCTTAGTTTGGCTAAAGGTTTATTATCAATTTTGTTGATATTTTCAAAGATCTTGGGTTCTTTTTTTCGTTCTATTTCATTTCTGCTCTAATCTTTATTCTTCCTTCTACCGATTTTGGTTTTTTTCTTTTTCTAGTCCTTTATGTGTAAACTTACATTGAATTTTTCTGGTTTCTTGGAATAGGCCTGCATTGCTATAATCTTCCCTCTTAGAACAGCTTTCACTGCATCCTAAACATTTTGGATTACTGTGTTATTTTCATTTGTCTCTCCAAGCATTTTTTAATTTCCTCTTTAATTTCTTGGTTGACCAAGAAATTTCATTTTTTTAAAATATTTTTTTATTCATGAGAGACACACAGAGAGAGAGACATCTAGTGAGAGAGAGAAAGAGAGAGGCAGAGACACAGGCAGAGGGAGAAGCAGGTTCCATACAAGGATCCCGACGTGGGACTCGATCCTGGGTCTCCAGGATCACACCCCAGGCTGCAGGCAGCGCTAAACCGCTGCGCCACCGGGGCTGCCCGAAACTTCATTGTTAAGTAGTGCTATTTAACTTCCACCTATTTGTGGGGTTTCTTTAAAGATTTGAGAAAGAGAGAGAGAGGGAGCCCACAAGTGGGGCAAGAGGGAGAGGGAAAGAATCTTGAGCAGACCCCCCCCCAATGAGCACAAGCCCAACATGGGGCTTGATCTCATGATCTTTATGTATTTGGGTGCTGCCATGTTGGGTGCATATTTACAATTGTTGTATCTTCACAATGGATTTTTCTCTTTATGATTATATAGTGTCCTTTTTAAAAAATTGTTTTCTTCTTTTTTAAAGATTTTATTTATTTATTCATGAGAGACAGAGAGAGAAAGGCAGACACATAGGCAGAGGGAGAAGCAGGCTCCCTGTGGGGGGCCTGATGCAGGACTCAATCCCAGGACCCCGGGATCAGGCCCTGAGCTAAAGGCAGATACTCAACCAACCACTAAGCCACCCAGGTATCCCCCCAAATTTTACTTTGTAGGCTCCACACCAAGTGTGGAGCCCAATGTGGGGCTTGAACTCACAACCCTGAGATCAAGACCTGAACTGAAATCAACAGTTGGATGCTCAACTGACTGAGCCACCCAGGTACCCCTAAATTTTTTTTGTAAATTGGAGTAAAGTACATATAACCTTTGCCACTTTAACCATTTTATTATTTTAAGTAGTCTCTATCCCAAATATGGGGCTTGAACTCACAACCCTGAGATCAAGAGTCCCATGCTCTACCAGCTGAGCTAGCCAGGTTCCTTTGTCTTTTGTTACAATCTTTCTTTAAACTCTATTTTGTCTGATACATGTATTGCTACTCCTGCTTTCTTTTCACTTCTATTTGCATGGTAAATGCTTCTCCATCTTTTCACTTTCAGTCTGCATGTGTCTTTCAGTCTGAAGTTAGTTTCCTGTAGGCAGCACGTAGATGCGTCTTGCTTTTTTATCCATTCAGTCACCTTATATCTTTTGGAGTATTTGTATTAAAACTACTAAACTGTCTTCCCAAGTGCTATACCATTTTGCATTCCTACCAGCAAAGGATGGAAGTTTCTATTGTTCCACATCCTTGTCAGCATTTGACTTTGTCAGTGTTCTGGATTTTGGCCAGACTAGTAGGGGTGTAGTGGTATCTTGTTTTAATTTGTAATTCTGTAATGACATGTGATGTTGAACACCTTTTCATATGTTTATTATGTCAACTGTGTATCTTTGTTGAGATGTCTATTTAGGTCTTTTGCCCAATTTTCAATCAGTCTACTTTCTTATTATTAAGAGTTCTTTATTTCAGATAAGTCTTATATCAAATGTGTTTTGGCAAATGGTTTCTCTTAATCTGGCTTTTTTTCTCATTCTCTTGACTTTCTTCATTTTTTTAAAGGCAGAAAATAAATTCAGACAGGAAAACTTACTAAGAAACTCAGGTAAGACTGTTGGTGGGAATGTGAAATGGTGCAGCCACTCTGGAAAACTGTGTGCAGGTTCCTCAAAGAGTTAAAAATAGACCTGCCCGGGGATCCCTGGGTGGCGCAGCGGTTTAGCGCCTGCCTTTGGCCCAGGGCGCAATCCTGGAGACCCGGGATCGAATCCCACGTCGGGCTCCCGGCGCATGGAGCCTGCTTCTCCCTCTGCCTATGTCTCTGCCTCTCTCTCTCTCTCTTTCTCTGTGACTATCATAAATAAATTTAAAAAAAAAATTAAAAAAAAAAAATAGACCTGCCCTACGACCCAGCAATTGCACTGTTGGGGATTTACCCCAAAGATACAGATGTAATGAAACGCTGGGACACCTGCACCCCGATGTTTATAGCAGCAATGTCCACAATAGCCAAACTGTGGAAGGAGCCTAGGTGTCCATCGAAAGATGAATGGATAAAGAAGATGTGGTTTATGTATACAATGGAATATTACTCAGCCATTAGAAATGACAAATACCCACCATTTGCTTCAACGTGGATGGAACTGGAGGGTATTATGCTGAGTGAAATAAGTCAATCGGAGAAGGAAAAACATTATATGTTCTCATTCATTTGGGGAATATAAATAATAGTGAAAGGGAATAGAAGGGAAGAGAGAAGAAACGGGTAGGAAATATCAGAAAGGGAGACAGAACATAAAGACTTCTAACTCTGGGAAACGAACTAGGGGTGGTGGAAGGGGAGGAGGGCGGGGGGTGAGGGTGAATGGGTGACGGGCACTGAGGGGGGCACTTGACGGGATGAGCACTGGGTGTTATTCTGTATGTTGGCAAATTGAACACCAATAAAAAATAAATATATTACTAAAAATAAAAAATAAAATAAAATAAAAATAAACAAACAAAAAAAAAAAAAGAAAAAAAAAAAGAAACTCAGGTAAGGCTAAAGCTAAGTAGGAACCACAAAGTAATAGTAGGGTCCTTCTCCAATATTCTCAAATCACTGAGAAATTTCAGGCACAAATTTTGTTTTTAATATAGAAAGATAGTCTATTTATAAAACTGTGTCTTTTTTCACACCATTCAATAAAATGCTACCCACGTCAAAAGGGCCCTGTAACATTGTACAGAAATTAGGCTCTCTAGTGGTGCCTACATGGTTCAGTTGGCAGAGCACGTGATTCTTGATCTTCGGGTCATGAGTTCAAACCCCATGTTAGGCACAGAACCTAATTTAATTAATTAATTAATTAACTTATTTATGTATGCCTACTTAAAAAAATTAGGTTCGGGATCCCTGGGTGGCGCAGCGGTTTGGCGCCTGCCTTTGGCCCAGGGCGCGATCCTGGAGACCCGGGATCGAATCCCACGTCGGGCTCCCGGTGCATGGAGCCTGCTTCTCCCTCTGCCTGTGTCTCTGCCTCTCTCTCTCTCTCTGTGACTATCATAAATAAATAAAAATTAAAAAAAAATCTTTAAAAAAAAAAAAAAAAAAAAAAAAAAATTAGGTTCTATCTAGAATGAGTTCAAGAAGCACCAAATCATTTTAGAATGGAGTTTCTTTTTTTTAATTTATTTTTTATTTATTTTTTATTTTTATTTTTTAGAATGGAATTTCTAAATAAACAGAAGGAGACGTAGTGGTGAAACAAGCAGCCAGGGTGCTTTTGGAAGGCATTTTTAAGGGTTACAAAAAGAAAAGCATTATTAAAAAAAGGGGAAGGGAGAAGCCACTCTTGTAGGTGGCTCTCACACAGATAATAGAAACTGATGGGAAAAGAGATTTGAAAAACAAGACTGTACATAGACACATCCCTCAATTGTCCCAGAAGATAACTAGTGTCTTTTCCAAGAAATCTTACTATCAGGTCACAGTGAAATTACCTTGCTACTAATACTACAGCTGCATCTTGCATAATGAATAGTAAATTAATAATTGTAACAAGTGTTGCAGCTCTAGGAAGGCAAAGAACTATATATATCAAGAGCACTATTTCAAACACAAATTCACATTTATACAAATTTGTTTTTATTTCCCAACCCACAGCTCAATCATTTCACATTAAGACTGAAAAACAAGGCAAGAAAACAGGAATAAAAAGTGAAGAAATATCTGTATTATATTCAAGCATTTGTCTTTTCTGATTATATAAGAGAAAATGAGTATTAGGAAATCCAACTTCAAAGGAGAAATTCAAAATGCTTCCAAAGAGAATCAGAAAGCTGATCTGTAAAGCCAGAGACCAGTGATCCAATTTGTTTGATTCAGTGGTTTTAGATTCCAGGTCTTAGCCTTACCCTTACTCTACCCTATGTCCTGTACTCCAAATGAAACCAGAAGTGCTCTTAAGGACTATCACACACAAAGTTCTTGAACAGAACTTTGAAGCAAAGGCTGGGCACCGCAACAAACTGAAGACTTGCTTGGTTTTCTTCTTCTAAGGAGTTTTTAAAGCTAAAGTTTCTCTTCTCACAGACTGTCATATAAAATGGGAATTTCTTTGTCCCCTCCATGCCATCACACCAAAAAGTAAATAAAAATTCAAAAAGGGTAAATGAAACTGGCTTTTAAAACCAGCTAAAGAAAGTTAAAACTGAATTAACCCTAAAGGGGTTATTAGAAGATTTTAAAACAGGGAAAAGTAAACACAAAAAATCCCACAGGCATAGTGACAACTTGCTAAGCTGAAATGCCTGGACTTTGGCAGGAGTGTCGTGTTTTCCAAAGCTGACTTCTGGAAATCTTACGCTGGATTCAGAAAAATTCCTAACAAAATGAGCCAACAGTCAGGAATAGGTTATTGAGCAGGGGAAATCAATGATTCCATTTACAAACACATCAGCAAAGAGAGGCCACACACCTGGGAGTAAGGTTTAAGGAAGGTTCACACTCTGTCATGAACCTTTCTAGCTGCTGAATTTCACCATGTTCTCATTCTTAATTTAAAAGCTGAAGCTTATTAAAGATCAGTAATAGATCAAGTGTGTGTCAGGGGTGAAGAGTGTAGGAAAAAATCAACATAGGGCACTGTAAAGCAACTAAAACATACAGAAAAAAACTTTATCTGGCTTCTCTCAGGAGACTAAGGAATGACTTAAAGGCCCCTTTCAAAATCTTCAAAGCCAACTTGTATCACAGGTGTCATAAACTCAATCCCCAGACAAGATTAGGTCAGAAGGGCCTGAATATGCCACCAGCTGGTTTTACTACGTGCCTTTCACACTTGCCAGTAATAGCAGTATCTTGAAAACTTTGCCTCACAGGCCTTTTTATTATCTTTCTCAGTTGCCCAAATAAAGTAACTGTCTACTTTAAGAAACTTGGAATGACTTCATTCATTATCACCTCTGGCGCCAGAAATGGTAACTGCTTAGTAAGCAGAACTTATAAGGTGTAATTGTTGCTTCTGCAGGTCTCCACAGCTCATGTTGGCTGTGGAGGCTCTTAAAGGATCCCCCGTATTCACCCTTCCATCTATGCAGGTACAGTACTGCCTCCGTTTGCTCTACAAAGACCACAAGGCAATTTCCAGCTGACATTTAGAATGGAACTTATTTCTTGGTGCTATCAGGTATAAAAGAAAAAAAGAAGAAGAAGAAGAAAAGGCATCTTACTCTAATGAGTTGGTGAAAAAACCCCACCAACACAAAAACCATTTCCATCCCTGTTGCTCCTACAGGAGTACAGCTGAGTTCAGAACTCTAACCTCCCTAACCAGCCCACATCCAGGCCATCCAGTCACAGGAAGAACAGGTTTTCGCACAACTGGATGGCTGGTTCATGATGCAAGATTTGTCCTGACAGGAAAGCAAGCTTGTGGGCATACTTGCAAGGAGCTGGAACTCTGATGGTGCCAGGCCAATTCCAGTACATGTGGCACAATTTGAAAGTCAACCTGTAGGCCAAGAAGAAAACACGATCCATATGACTCTCCATCTTCAATTTGGGAATGACTCTGAGTGTATGACACACAGCATACTTTTAAAAAAACTGAGAGTCTGAGAAAAACATGATGCAACTTTTGGGAATCATAATTTTTAAGTGGGATTATTTCTTTTCCACTATTTGTAAATCAAGAGGACATGGGTAATTTCCCTCCCTTTAGGTGCCCCCGTTTTTAGATCGAAACAAGATAAACACAGGAGAACTTTTTTTCCTCCCTCAAGAATAGGCTGCAGAAGATTAAGTACCCTAGCAAAGTACTGATATAATCTGAGCCCAAGGACATTGGGTCTCAAAACTGGCTGTATGTCATAATCATCCAGAGCAGTTTTTAAAATAAAAATGCCTCAGAATGCTGGGGGTAAGGCTTGGGTATCACTATTTTTTTTTAAAGCTCTTCAAATAATTTTAATGTGCACAAGAAATACCAATCACTCTGGAAAAAGATACCATTATCAAGAAAGCCAAAAAGAAATTAAAAGGGAAAATATTCTGAAGGGCGGGGATTGACCCCATTTTAGCTAGCTGGCCAGAATTAATTACGAGAGAGAAAGAGTAAGTTATCTCTCGGTCAGTTTACCTCTGCATGTGATCAGGGCTCAGGTTTGCAGTGTTGAGAACACAGACGTAATGGGTAGGAATGCCACAACCTTGCCGTACATGATGAGCAAGAAGGTAGAAGTCCACCCTAGGAAGGAAAAAGTACAAAGGAATGATATGGTCAGATTTGGCTAAAGATAGCTGGAAAAGATCTTGGCGATCACTTTGGCTCCTTCACCTAAGGCTCAAAGAGGTCAAATGACTGGATCAAGGAAACACACGGACCACACCATGATTACAATGCAGGTTTCCAGACTCAATAGGTAGGTTATTTAAGAATGGTAGTAGAAACCACCAAATCTGCATGCATAGGCTTAAAAAAGCATGCATAACCTTAGGAAAAACGTGTGTTCAATATTTTATACCTAAGAAGTAAAAGATTTATTATTGGCTTTTTAATTGTTTTTGAAAATACTTTATAACAGTAAAATCTCTGAGGATTCCATTCTACATCTTTCCCAGCAACTTCCCCATTCCAATACCCAGGAACAGATAACTCCTCCAACCTATTCTTACTAAAATATAATGTTTTCCCCACTTACCACTCACAGCTTGTTATGGTATGATCTACCACAGTCCCAGGGGAGGGAGTCACAAAGTGCTCAGTAGCAGCCAGGTACAGATTGGTGCTGATTTTCTTCTGAACTACAAATACTACCATCTTGGGCTGATAATTCTCAAAAGCTTCAAAACACTTCTGTAGCTGAGGAATCTCATAGTTGGCAACCGTCTTTAGTTGGCCATCAGACACTCCATCACGGTACACTACGATCTTCTCTGGGAGACAGTGGTTTACCTGCAACGACACCCTGCTGAGGTGAACTGCGGGGCCTGGGACAATGACCCCTTAGGGAGAGGCTCACTCAGCACAGCCTGGAGATCTGGCAGCAGGGCCCAAACCCCCCAGAAGGGAAGAGGGGAAAGTTTCTAGTCATTTCCAGACTTCCTCAGGGTAGTAAAACAGAAATGCTACAGCAAAGGTGTTATAAAATATGAAAGCAAAAATAGGCCAGTGATGAGTCACATATATAAGAAGGCACATAAATAGTATGAACGTTAAAAGGAATGGTAGGGAAATTATGGGGTGACTCCATCTTCCTTTGACTTGGATTTAACATGAATTACTGTCTAGGCAAAGAACAAGGTAAACTGTTAGAGAAATTCTAACACATGACTGCACGTTCTACAGATCCACCATCTTCACATTTTTTGTGTACAAGCAACATCCAAAGTTGCTAATTCGTGAAAGGGTCCTTTACTAAATGTTATCCTGTAATCAGGTATAATGTGAAACATTTTTAATTTAACTAACTAATTAGCAAAAAGTCATGGTAAATTGTCTATGGATCCAAATCAAATTTGCTAGTTTGAATCAGTTTGAATAATAATCTATTTCCCGTTTAGAAAATATAATTATCTTCTAGCTGGGTTTGATTTCAATAGTTTAAGAGAATAAGATGCTCTATTTTAAACTAGAACTTCCCTGAAAAGTGCTTTAGTTTGTTTACTTATTTAGTTTTTAAAGATTTTACTTATTTACTCATGAGAGACACAGAGAGAGGCAGAGACATAGGCAGAGGAAGAAGCAGACTCCCTATAAGGAGCCCTATGTGGGACTCGATCCCAGATCCTGGGATCACACCCTGAGCGGTGGGCACTCAACCGCTGAGCCACCCAGGCGTCCCAAAAGTGCTGTAGTTTAATTCACAGTAAGTGGCAGTTTGATTCTAATCCAGTGGTATAGGTTACTCACAATTTCTCCCCAAAACCTAAATTATTACTGAATTAAATACATACACACATACATTCTTTTTTCCCCACACCACTCTTTATTCTTAAGTTTCAATTCAAAGAATACTTTTCAAAAATAATCATTTAGAATCTTTCTGGAGTTTAAGTTCAGAATTTCAAATATTTCATAAATTTTTAAAAAACACCTCAAGTATGTCATTTACAAATGTGTATTCAACTTCACAGTCCAAAACTGAAATTATTGCTCCAGTTTATACTACTCTTTTGTTTTTGTGTTGTCTTTGGCTGTCCAGCATCTATTCTACCTTTTTTGGTAAGAACATTTAGTTTCCTCCTACCCCTAGTAGGGTAAGTCTGCTAAGGACTATTAATTGACGTGCCTTCCCCACATCCAAGATTTTTCAGCACTCCTGATCTGTGGGGCTAGATAATTCTCTTTTGCAGGGGCTGACACTATAGGATATTTAGCATTCCTGGCCTCTACTCACTAGATGCCAGTAGTAATTGCCCCCAGTTGTAACTAAAAATTCCTCTAGACATTGCCCACTGGGAGGATAAAACTGCCCCTAGCTGAGAACCACTGCACTAACCAGAGGACATAAAGATAACTCAAGTAGTGCCAACATAAGGCTCCTCCTTGCTCTGAATCTTGAGCAGAGAATGAAAATCACCTGGATTTCAGTCCCTCTGTGGTAGTGTCTCTTTATGTCCTTGCTTCCGGAACTTTAGGAGCTAACCTGATTCCTGTCCATTTCCCAGTTTTATGGGGTTATTTTCAAGACTTTATTTATTTGAGAGAGAACGTACATGGGAGAGGAAGAGAGAGCACTGGCATGTGCCCTAGCACAAAACAGGCAGGCAGCTGTAAAGGGAGTAGACTTCCTGCTGATCAGGGAACCTGACCTGGGCTCAATCCCAGGACCCTAGGATCATGACTTGAGCTGAAGACAAATGTTTAACCGACTGTGCTACCCAGGTGCCTCATTTCCCAGCTTGATGCTAAACCTTCTCAGCAATCCTGAGACTCTCCATAATTGTATCAATTAATTCCTATTTTGCTAAAGTTAACACATTTCTGTGACTTCTCAAAGACCTTACTGATACACTGTGTTAAAAGGTAGATACAAAAAAAAAAAAAAAAAGGTGGATACATGGGACACCTGGGTGGCTCAGTGGTACAGTGCCTGCCTTTGGCCCAGGGCATGATCCCAGGGTCCTGGGATGGAGTCCTGCATCATGCTCCCTGCATGGAGCCTGCTTCTCCCTCTGCCTGTGTCTTTGCCTGTGTCTCTCATGGATAAATAAATAAAATCTTTTTAAAAAAGTAAATAAAAGGGGGACACCACCAAGTTAGATCAGGGAAAAACTCTCAATTCCCAGATATGGAAACAGAGAGGAAGGGTCCTGGATCTGGGACTGACTCTGACTCTGTTCCTTGGCTATGCTCTTGAACACTTTCCTCGGTTGTAAAATGGAGATAAACAATCACCTTACCTTCTTAGCAGAGTTAAGAGGGATGAAAAAAATATATATACAGTTGAACATTGAACATGAGTTTTAACTGTGTGGGTCCATTTATATATGACTTTTTTTCAATACAGTACTGTAAATGTTATTTTTTCTTCCTTACGATTTTTCTTAACATTTTCTTTTCTCTAGCTTACTTTGTTATAAGAATGCAGAATGTGACACATTTAACATACAAAATATATGTTGTCTGTTTATGTTATTGGTAAGGCTTCTGGTTAATGGCAGGCTATTAGTTAAGTTTTTGAGAAGTCAAAAGTTATACACAGATTTTTGACTACATGGCGGGCTGGTGCCTCTAACCTTGTGTTGTTCAATAGGCAACTACATTTATCTTTAAAAGCTATTGAGAATGAACTAGATCAAGGAAATACAGATATTTCGAAGCAATGAGAAGGGACATAATGAGATCAATGGAGTAAAAAATAGAATCATATTCATCTGAAGTATTCACTGACATCACTTCTTTCTTTAAAATTTGCTAACCAACCACTGAGTGTAAGATACTATACTTGGCCCTATACAATCTGCCAACAGAAGTGAAAGACATGATTCCTGTCTTATCAAGGGGCTTAAAAATCTAATAATAGTTAACAATGGTAACTTTTCTAGGTCATCTAATCCAGTATCCTCATTTCATAAATGATGATTATGACCTAGACAGGGATCAGGATATAAAATAAATCACAATATTGAAACATAAATGTTAAATGCATATATTACTAAAGCCACTTCAGTACTGTAAGAGTAAATACAGTAAATAAGTTCATGAGTACTCTGAGAGCAGGATTACACTTGTCTGATGTGGTACTGTTAGCAGTGACTATAATGGCAAGGATCAAGTAGGAAATCAGTATCTTCTGAGAGTATGAGATGTTCTTTTAGGTATATCTCCATTCATTCACAGAACACTCAATGCCACTAAATGCAAGCAATTGTGCTCAGAATTTAAAAATTACTTTTATACCATCCAAATATTCATGGAACCCAAATTAAAACTGGAGAGACAGACACATAAAGTAAATGCTCAGGATAAATTATAAATAACGTAACAAAGGGGTAAATAAAATACTGTAAGAACAGAAAAGTATAATATACTTGTCATCTGGAGGGAGAAATGAACATTATGTCTCAGGAAAATGTATAATGAAGGATCAGCAGACAATTCAAGCAGCAAAGAAGGGTAAAAGGATTCCAGATAGAACATAGATCATAAGCAAAGGCTTAAATTATGGCTGGAGAAGGGGTAAGAAAACAACTAGGGTATAGCGGTAAGAAAACCACTATATGATCAGTCACACATTTGAAAAACTGCTCTGGCAACCATCTGAAAAACAGATCAAGGGCGCCTGGGTGGCTCAGTCAGTTAAACATCTGCCTTTGGCTCAGGTCAAAGGGTCCTGGGATTAACCCCCACATTAGGCTCTCTACTCAGTGTGGAGCCTGCTTCTCCCTCTCCCTGCCCGCCCCGTACTTGTGCTCTCTTTCTCTCTCAAATAAATAAAATCTTTTTTTAAAAATTACAAGTTAAAAAAATTAAAAACAGATCAGTGATGATTAAGAATGGGTATTAGGACTACATTACTTCCAGTTCAGGATGTCAAAAGACACCAAAAACCTTTATTCTTGTAACACAAAAAAAATCAAAAGGTAAAAATCACACTTCCAGGGGACCCTGTGTGGCTCAAGTTGGTTAAGCGTCCAACTCTTGGTTCTGGCACAGATCCTGATCTTGCAGTCACAGGACTGAGCCCCACATGGGCTCCATGATCCGCTTGGAGTCTGTTTCAGATGCTTTCTCCCTGTGGCCCTCCCCCTGCTCATGCATGTGTGTGCTCTAAATAGATAGATAGATAAATAAATAAATAAATAAATAAATAAATAAATAAATAAAATCTTTTTTTAAAAAAATCACACTTCCATATGGGACTATCAAAGACTAGCCGATGCAAGAAAGCCTTGATAAACTGACTTGGACAAAAGCCTTCACAGATGAGCCATGAATTTCTGAAACATCCAGGAGACAAATGCCAAGAGTGAGTGTGGGTAGCAGGAAGAGGAGGCCTAAAGCTGGAGAAATTTTATCAAAAACAGACCAGACTGACGGGATTCTGAGGAGATGGTGGAGGAAGAAGAACAAAGAATTTGTTCCCCACCCGCTCACCTCCAGATAACAAATGCACTAGCAGAATACACCTGATATAAACAGTTTTGGAATGCTAGAGTTTGTGGAAGGCTTACAACTTCTCAGGAAGACTTGGACAGTGAGAGGAGAAATAACCTGCAGCCCTATCTCCATGCTCACTGACACTGCTCAGTACTGTCCTACAGATACTGGGATCTGTGCTCTGATTGCTGCTTCTGATTACATGTGTGCAAACAGGCAGGGAGCTATTCTTGCTGCCATCTATCTCTCCAGCTAAATTGACTCCCAGAGGATTTAATGAGCAAGTGTCATCCTCCCCCATGCTCTTCATTTTTCTCTTTCTCCTTTTTTGAGGGTCAAGCACTGAAGACTAGACATTCAAATACAATTGCATATATGTCAAGACTCTGTGACAAATGCATGCCCAGACAAAAAGCTCAAAAGAACCAAGGAGGCCTTAAGTCCCAGCAGTCATAGCCTAGAGCAATCAAAAAGGAAAACTAACAAAGAACAGCAAAGCCCTGAAGAAGGGGAAGAATCTGATTTCTAAAGTTACCACATCATTAGATTCAAATGTCCAGTTTTCAACAAAACTCACAATGCAAACAAACAGGAAAGTATGGCCCAAAGGAAAATATTAAATCAAGACAAACTGTTGCTGACAAAGATGTCATGGCAGTTATAATGACCAAAGGCCTTAAAACAATGATTTTAAAGATGCTCAAAGAACCAAAGAGAGATATGGACAAAGTAAACAAAAGTGGAAATATTAATAAAGAAAATACCTAAAAAGTAACTAAAAATAACTTCTAGAGTTGAAAAGCACAATAACTGAAATGAAAATTCACTATATGGATTCAAATCCAGAGCTGAACAAGCAGAAGGAAAAAACCAGCAAACTCGAAGTTTGTATAGTGGATATTATTGAGTCTAAGGAAAAAGACTGAAGAAGAGAATAGTGCCTCAGGGACAACAGGTCACCATCTAGCGGGACAACCTAAGTATCATGTGACTCCCAAGAGAACGGAGAGAATATCTGAAAAAATAATGGCTGACAACTTCCTAAATCTGATGAAAGACATGAATATAAACATTGAAGAAGCTCAATGACCTCCAAGTAAGATAAATTCAAAGAGAACCACACTGATGACACATGATTAAAATTTCAAAAGCCATAGACAGAATCCTGAAAATAAGAAAAAATCACCATACACACAAAATGCTCAGTAAGATTATCAGCAAATTGATCATTAGAAACTCTGGTGACTAGAATGTAGTGAGCTGATATATTTCAAAGGGTAAGAGAGAAAAACTGTCACTCAAAACTT
Organism: Vulpes lagopus; assembly: GCF_018345385.1. Lineage (NCBI taxonomy): Eukaryota > Metazoa > Chordata > Mammalia > Carnivora > Canidae > Vulpes > Vulpes lagopus. The sequence goes on along the minus strand of NC_054831.1, from coordinate 16,476,814 downwards.
ATACCAACAAATTATTTCTTCAAAAAGAAATTAAGACATTCCCAGTAAACAAAAGTTGAGAGTTTCTTGCCAAGAGGCATGTGATGTAAGAAATGCTCAAGGGAGTCCTGTAGTGTGAAATAAAAGAATACTTGACAAGGGCACCTGGGTGGCTCAGTCAGTTATGCATCTGTTTTTGGCTTGGGTCATGATCCTGGGATCCTGGGATGGAGCCCTGCATGACGCTCCCTGCACAGCTTCTCCCCCCCCACACACACACCCCCACCCCTTCCCCTGCCTGTTCTTTCTCTCTCTCAAATAAATATTAAAAAAAAATAAAAGAATACCTGACAGTAATGTGTAGCCATGTGAAGAAATTAAGATTTCAATAAAGGTTAAATATGATTTTAACAATTGTTGGTACGACATTTTAAATTTTTCTACATGATTTATGAGATTAGTAAATTTTTAAAAAGTATTACTCTAGAACTTAGTAAAGGGACACCTCAGGGGTGGCTCAGTGGTTGAGCATCTTCCTTTGGCTCAGGTTGTGATCCTGGGGTTGTGGGGTCGAGTCCCCCATTGGGCTCCCATGGGGAGCCTACTTCTACCTCTGCCTATATCTCTGCCTCTCTCTTTGTGTCTCATGGATAAATACATAAAATATTTTAAAAAATAATAAAACCTAGTATTGTATCACTTTGATTTGTAACTCCAAATCTTGCTTTTTACAAAATTTAAAGACCAGTGTATTTAAGAGGATTATCAGTCTAAGTTTTGGGGCACATAATGTATAAAGATATATAATTTTATGATATCACCATCTTTAAAGAGGTAGAGATGGACCGGTAAAAGAGCAGAGTTTTTATACATTATTGGTATTAAACTACTATACAGGGGGATCCCTGGGTGGCGCAGCGGTTTGGCGCCTGCCTTTGGCCCAGGGCGCGATCCTGGAGACCTGGGATCGAATCCCACGTCAGGCTCCCGGTGCCTGGAGCCTGCTTCTCCCTCTGCCTATGTCTCTGCCTTGTCTCTGCCACTCTCTCTCTGTATGACTATCATAAATAAATAATAAAAAAAATTAAAAAAAAAACCTACTATACATTCAAATTAGAGTATTAGAACTTTAGAATGTTAAATGTAATCCCCATGTTAACTGCATGGAAAATAGCTACTGAGGGCATTTGGGTGACTCAGTCAGTTAAGTGTCTGCCATTGGCTCAGGTCATGATCCCAGGGTTCTGGGATCCAGCTCCCCACATGGGAGCCTGCTTCTCCTTCGCCCTCTGCCACTCCCCCTACTTGTGTCTCTTATGCTCTGTCTCTTTCTGTCTCAAATAAAGATCTTTAAAGGTTTTATTTGAGAGAGAGCCCACAAGTGGGGAATAGGGTCAGAGAGGGAGAAGCAGACTCTCTGCTGAGAGGGGAGCCCAATGTGAGGCTCGATCTCAGGACCCTGAGATCATGACTTGAGCTGAAGACAGAAGCTCAACTGACTAAGCCACCCAGGTGCCCAATAAATATTTTTTTATTTTTTATTTTATTTTTATTATTATTATTTTTTATAAGAGAGCTTTATTTATGATAGTCACACAGAGAGAGAGGGGGGCAGAGACACAGGCAGGGGGAGAAGCAGGCTCCATGCACCGGGAGCCCGACATGGGATTCGATCCCGGGTCTCCAGGATCGCGCCCTGGGCCAAAGGCAGGCGCCAAACCGCTGTGCTACCCAGGGATCCCTAAATATTTTTTTAAAAAAGAAAACAGCTACTGAACATACACAAAAGGAAATTAGAGCACCCTCAACAAAATCAACACAAGGAGGTCCACACCAAGACACTTGAAAATTAAAATGGCAAAAAGCAGGATGCCTGGGTGGCTCAGTGGTTGAGCGTCTGCCTTTGCACAGGCCAAAAGTAGAGATAAAGATAGTAAAAGAAAAGAAAATAGTTACATTCACTGGAAACCACAAAACCCTATCAGCTTATTTTTCAGCAGAAACATTTCAGATCAGAAGGAGTGGCATGATATAATCAAAGTACTGAAATGAAAAAATGTCTGTCCAAGAATTCTTTACCCAGCAAGGTTATCATTCAGAATAGAAGGAGATAGTTTCGCAAACAAAAGTTAAAGAAGTTCATCACCATTAGACCAGCATTATAAGAAATATTAAAGGAAATTCTTTTTTTTTTTTAAGTTTTATTTATTTATTCATGAGAGACAGAGAGAGAGAGGCAGAGACACAGGCAGAGGGAGAAGCAGGCTCCATGCAGGGAACCTGACGTGGGCCTCAATCCCGGGTCTCCAGGATCACACCCCAGGCTGACAGCAGTGCTAAACCGCTAAGCCACTGGGGCTGCCCAGGAAATTCTTTGAGTGAATAGAAAAGGCCATAACAGGAGTAAGAAAATTATGAAAGGAAAAAAATTTCAAAAGTAAATGCAAACACATAAATAGGAGATTAATCACTTATAAGACCTGTATAGAGGTTAAAGCACAAAAGCAGTAAAATAAATTATACCTGTAAAAATCAGTCAAGGGAGTCATAAAATAAAAGAATGTAAAGTAGAATATATACATATACCATGGTTGGTGGGAGGAATAAAAATTTAGTGTTTCTAGAATGAGTTCAAACTTAAGCAACCCATAAGATGTTATATATGAACCTAACAGCAACCACAAATCAAAAACCTTAATAAATACACAAAAAATAAAGAAAATGGAATCCAGGTATATCACTAAAGAAGGCCATCAAACTATTAGGCAAAAGAGGAAGAGAAGGAAGAACAGAGAAGAACTATTAGAACAACCATAAAACAAGTAGGGGCGCCTGAGTGGCTCAGTTGGTTTCTGCTGAGAGCATGATCTCAGGACTGAGAGATCAGGTTCCACATGGAGTCTGCTTAAGACTGTCTCACTCTTCTTTTCCCCCTCTGTTCCTCTCCCCACTTGAGTGCGAGCATGTGCATGTTCTCTCTCAAATAAATAAACAAAATCTTTAAGACAACCATAAAACAAGTAACAAATGTTGGGAGTGTACACCTACCAATAATGAAATTTAAATGGACTAAATGCTCTCATAAAAAGACATAGGGTTATTGAATGGATAAAAGGCAAGACCCATGTATATGCTGCCTACAAGAAAATCACTTCAGATCTAAAGACTCACACAGACTGAAAATGAAGGGATGGAGAAACATTTATTAGGCAAATGGAAGTAAAAAAATAAAAACAAACCAAAAAAAAAAAAAAAACAAAAACCAAAACCAGAGTAGCAATACTTGTATTAGACAAAATATACATTAAAAGAAAACCTGGGGTGGCCCAGGTGGCTCAGCAGTTTAGCACGGCCTTCAGCCCAGGGTGTGATCCCAGGGAACCAGGATCGAGTCCCACATTGGGCTCCTTGCATGGAGCCTGCCTCTCCCTCTGCCTGTATCTCTGCCTCTCTTCTCTCTCTCTCTCTCTCTCTCTCTCTCTCTCTCTCTCTGTGTCTCATAAATAAATAAAATATTAAAAAAGAAAAAAGAAAAAAAAAAAAAGAAAACCTTAACAAGAAACAACACTACATAATGATGAAGGCAACAATCTAACAAGAGGATATAACAAATGTAAAAAGTTATATACCCAATATGGGAGCACTTGAATATAGAAAGTAACTATTAATAGACATAAAGGAAAAGATTCACAGTAATACAATAATAGGGGACTAGAAAGACATTTCATGCTCATGGATTGGAATAATATTTTTAAAAGTCTATACTATCCAAAGCAATCTACACATTTAGCACAATCCCTATCAAAATACCAACAGCATTATTCATAGAGCTAGAACAATCCTGAAAATTTGTATGGAACCACAATAGACTCCGAATAGCCAAAGCAACCTTAAAAAAGAAAAGCAAAGCTGGAGGCATCATGGGATGCCCAGGTGGCTCATTGGTTGAGTGTCTGCCTTTGGCTCAGGTCATGATTCTGGGGTCCTGGGATCAAGTCCCACATTGGTCTCTGCCTCTCTCTCTGTGTCCTTCCTGAATAAATAAATAAAATCTTAAAAAAAAAAAAAAGTAGAGACAAAAAAAAAAAAAGTAGAGACATCACAATTCCAGACTATTATATTTTTATTTATTTATTTATTTTAATTTTTTATTTATTTATGATAGTCACAGAGAGAGAGAGAGAGGCAGAGACACAGGCGGAGGGAGAAGCAAGCTCCATGCACCGGGAGCCTGATGTGGGATTCGATCCCGGGTCTCCAGGATCGCGCCCTGGGCCAAAGGCAGGCGCCAAACCGCTGCGCCACCCAGGGATCCCTCCAGACTATTATAAAGTAGTATCAGAACAGTATGGTACAGGCACAAAAACAGACACATAGATCAATACAACAGAAAAGAAAACCCAGAAACCCAGAAATAAACCCACAACCATATGGCCAATTAATCTTTGAAAAAGCAGAAAAGAATATCCAATGGGAAAAGGACAGTCTCTTCAACAAACACTGTTGGGAAAACTGGACAGCAACAAGCAAAACAAACAACCCAGACCACTTTCTTACACCATATGCAAAAACAGACTTGAAATGGATTACAGACTTGAATGTAAGACCTGAAACCATAAAAATACTAGAAGAGAAGAAGAAACTATTGGGACTGCACCATAATAAAAAGCTTCTGCACAGTGAAGGAAATAATCAACAAAACTAAATGGCAATCTATGGAATGGGAGAGGATATTTGCAAGTGATATATCTGATAAGGAGTTAGCATCCAAAAATACATAGCATCCAATTAAAAATAGACAGAATAGGGGTGCCTGGGTGGGTCAGTGGTTGAGTGTCTGCCTTTGGCTGAGGTCCTGATCCCAGGGTCGTCAGACTGAGTCCCGCATCAGGCTCCCCCCACAGGGAGCCTACTTCTTCCTCTCGCTATGTCTCTGCCCCTCTCTCTGGGTCTCTCATGAATAAATAAAATCTTTTTTAAAAATGGACAGAATATATGAACAGACATTTTTCCAAAGACGACATACAGGTGACCAAAAGACATATGAAAAGATGTCCATCATGACTTACTATTAAGGAAATACAAATCAAAACTACAATAAGCTATCACTTTACACCTGTCAGACTGGCTAAAATCAACAACACAAGATATAGGTGTTGGTGAAGAGGTGGAGAAAAAGGAATACTTGTGCACTGTTTGATGGGAATAAAAACTGGTGCAGCCACTGGGAAAAACAGTATGGAGGCTCCTCAAAAACTTAAAAACGGAACTACCCTACAATCAGCAACTGCACTACTGGGTATGTACCCAAGAAACACAAAAACACTAAATCAATGGGATATATGCACCCCCTCTATGTTTATAGCACCATTATTTATTATAGCCAATATATGGAAGCACCCCAAGTATCCATCAATTGATGAATGGATAAAAAAAATTGATGAATGGATAAAGAAGATGTGAAATAAAGAAATTTGTATTAATTTCTTTAAACTCAGCCATAGAAACATTTTTTTCTAGACAGGACTCCTCAGGCAAGGGAAACAAAAGCATAATTAAACTACTGGAACTAGAGCAAAATAAAAAGCCTTGGCACAGTGAGAGAAACCATCAAGAAAACCATCAAGAAAGGGGCAACCTACTAGAAAAGAGAATAGTAACTGATGATGGACATCTTAATCTCAAGGTCATGAGTTTAAGTCCCATGTTGGGCATGAAGCTGACTTAAAAAAAAATGGGCAGAGGATCTAAATAAAATAGGCATTTTTCCAAAAAAAGACATACAGATGGGCAACAAACATATGAAATGACGCTCAACATCACTAATCATCAGGGAAATGCAAATGAAAACCACAATGAGATACCACCTTACACCAGTCAGAATAGCTAAAATCAACAACACAAGAAATAACAAGTGATAGTGAAGATGTGGAGAAAAAGGAACTCTCATGCACTGTTGGTAGGAATGCAAAGTGGTGCAGCCACTGTGGAAAACAATATGGAGGTTCTTCAAAAAATTAAAAAGAAAACTACCATATAACCCAGCAATTGCACTGCTGGATATTAATAAAAAGAAAGCAAAAACACTAACTTGAAAAGATATATGCACCCTTATGTTTATGGAAGCATTATTTATAATAGCCAAGATACAGAATCTATCCAAATATCCACTGATACATAATGGATAAGGAAAATGTGATGTACACAAATACATACGTGTGCATGCGCACACGCACAGACACACACACACACACACACACACACATAGAGGAATATTACTCAGCTATAAAAACTGAGATCTTGCCATTTGCCACAACATGACAGATCTAGATGGTATTATGCTAAGTGAAAAAAGAGAAAAATAAATACCATATAATTTCACTCATATGTGGAATTTAAGAAAGCAAACGAATGGACAAAGGAGACAACAGACAAAAAAAAAAAAAAAAACCCACTTAAATACAGAGAGCAAATTGGTGGTTGCCAAAGGGAAGGTGGGTGGGGAAAATGGGTGAATAGAAAAAGTGGATTAAGAATTCACTTTCCTTAATGAGCACTGAATGATGTGTAGAATTGTTGAATCATTATAGTATATACTTTAAACTAATATAACACTGTTAAACATACAATTAAAAAAGAAATGAGAAAGAAATTTAACCATTTTACTACCAAAAAAATGATCAAAGAAGAAAATAGTAATACAGTAAATGGAAAACAAAAAAAGCTATAAGGCACATAGAAAACAATCAGCAAAAGGACAGAATTTCTCTCATTACTTTAAATGTAAATGGATTAAATTCTCCAATTAGAAAAAGACTGGCAGAATAGATTAAAAACACATGATCCGGGATCCCTGGGTGGCGCAGCGGTTTGGCGCCTGCCTTTGGCCCAGGGCGCGATCCTGGAGACCCGGGATCGAATCCCATGTCGGGCTCCCGGTGCATGGAGCCTGCTTCTCCCTCTGCCTGTGTCTCTGCCTCTCTCTCTCTCTCACACTGTGTGCCTATCATAAATAAATAAAAATTAAAAAAAAAATTAAAAAAAAAACAAAAACAAAACAAAAAAAAACACATGATCCAACTATATGCTGTCTACAAGAGACTCACTTTAGATCCAAAAACATATAGATTGAATGTGAAAGAGTAGGAAATGATATTCTGTGCAACAGTAATGAGAAGAAACTAGGGGGGCACCTGGGTGGCTCAGTCAGTTATTTTTATTTTTTTTAAATATTTTATTTATTTATTCATGAGAGACACAGAGAGAGAGTCAGAGACACAGGCAGAGGAAGATGCAGGCTCCACGCAGGGAGCCCGACGTGGGACTGGATCCCAGGACCCAGGATCACGTCCTGAGCCAAAGGCAGATGCTCAACCGCTGAGCCATCCAGGCATCCCGGCTCAGTCAGTTAAACATCTGACTCTTGATTTTGGCTCAGGTCATGATCTCAGGTTGTGAGATCAAGTCCTATGTCAGGCTCTGTTGGGTGCGGAGCCTGCTTTAGATTCTCTCTCTCATCATCCCTCTGCCCCTTCTAAAAATTAAAAGAGAGGAAGAAACTAGGAATGTCTATACGAGTATCAGACAAAATAGACTTTAAATCAGAAATAGTTACAAGACAAAAAACATCATACATTAATAAAAGGTTCCAAAACTGCAGGATGATGTAACAATTATAAACATTTATACAGCTGTTAACAGAGCAACAAAATATATGAAAATGACAGAATTATGGGAAGAAGAATTAGGGAAATGCAAATCAAAAGTATAATATACCATCTCACATCCACCAGGATGACTAATAAAAATACACACACACACACACACACACACAGAAAACTACTGGTAAGAAGGTGGAGATATTGGAGTCCTTGCACACTGTTAGTGGGACTGTTAAATGGTACAGCTGCTGTGGAATACAATGTGGCAGTTCTTAAAAAATTAAAAATAAGACCATCTGATTGATCAATTCCATTTCTGGAGATATATACCCTACAGATTGTGTGAAGGACCTTGAAGAGATGTTTGCACACTTGTATTCAATGCAGTGTTATTCACAATAGCTAAAATGCAGAAGCAATGCAAGTATCCATAGACAGATGAATGGATAATCGTAATGTAACTATTACACATACAATGGAATATTATCCAGTCCTAAAAAGGGATAAAATTCTGCAATATACTACAACATGGGTGAACTTTGAGGATATTATGTTAAGTGAAATAAGTCAGTCACAAAAAGACAAATACTTTATGATTTCACTTACATGAGGTAGTTAGTAAAAAAAAAAATAGCAGAATGGTGATTGCTCAGAGGCTGGGTAAAGAGGAGAATGGAGATTTATTGTTTAATGTGTGCAGTGTTTCAGTTTTACAAGATGAAAAGAATTATGGAGAATGTGGTAGTGATGACTGTACATTATAAATGTATTTAAAACATCAACTGTATTAATTAAAAATGGATAAGATGTTACATTTTATATTATATTTATTTTACTCAATAAAAATAATTGGAAAAAAAAAGAAAGAGGAGGTCAGGCAAAGTATGGGCAATTGTGAGTGCAGGAAGGGCAGGCTGATGTCTGGAAGATCCCTCCAAATAATAATCACTTGCTGGAGTTAGCACTCCACCCTACTTCTGCTCCCAATTCTGCTACAAAAAGAGAAGTGAAAGTAGAACTGAAAAGCAGAAAGAACCCATATTCACATATTCTATAGCTGCCTGCAAGTTTTCATTCCAAAGGCAATACCTTGGCCCTCCTCCCTCTAAAGTCAATTACTAGTCAAAACCAGTCTAGTCCTACATAATCATTGCCACAGTCGGAACCACACCAGCAAACGGGGTTGATTAGAGCAGAGTTCCAGCTTCTTAGGCTTGAACCAAATAACTGATGAACTTCACATCTGGTGATTACTCATGAGATATAAGGCTGTGGCAAGTGTCAAGAATTTAACTTGGTTTTGATTTTCACACTTGAGTAGAAGGAAATGCTGGCACTCGGATGCAAAAACTGGGTTTCAGTAGCCCCTGAGATACCAAAGTGGAGAGGCCATGCAGATCGTTGAGGATAAGTCTAGGAGCTCAGTGTGCAAGGACTCCTAGTATTGACTAGGGTGTACGTCCTCCAGGGTCCCATCTTTCCCTACCAGCAGTCCCTGGAACATTCTAGGGAGTCCATAAAGTAAAAAATATTTTTATACTACTGCTACATTATCTGCCATATTCCCTGTAATTGTTTCATAAATATAGACTAGAATTTTCCAGAGAGTAAATGATACGTAACATCACAAAGAGTAAATGCAGAATATTTACTTGTATTTTGCTAACCCAAACATTAAAGCCTTTTGCAAAAATGTAAAACAATGGGTCTCTTCTCACTAAACTTTGGAAGTAGTTATCTTTAATTAAAAATGTTATTGGGGCACCTGACTGGCAGAGACAGTAAAGCATGAAACTCTTGATCTCAGGGTCATGAGTTTAAGTCCCGTGCTGGGTGTAAGTTTACTTAAAAAATAAATAAAATAGGGGATCCCTGGGTGGTGCAGCGGTTTGGTGCCTGCCTTTGGCCCAGGGTGCGATCCTGGAGACCCGGGATCAAATCCCACATTGGGCTCCCGGTGCATGGAGCCTGCTTCTCCCTCTGCCTATGTCTCTGCCCCTCTCTCTCTCTCTGTATGACTATCATAAATAAATTTTTTAAAATAAATAAATAAATAAATAAATAAATAAATAAATAAATAAAATAAAAACAAAAATATTATGCTATTAACATGTATTGAATCTGTACTTTTTGTTATCCTATTTTTTACTGAAATATAATTGACATAGGAAATTATTAGTGACATAGGAAATGACATACAACACATATTTACACATACTGCAAAATCAATCTAGCTGATATACATCACTACATATAATTACAATTTTTTTTGTGATGAGAACTTTTAAGACCTACTCTGTTAGCAACTTTCATATATATAACATATGGTATGATTTTTTTTTAAGATTTTGTTTATTTATTCATAGAGACACAGGGAGAGGGAGAGAGAGAGAGAGAGGCAGAGACACAGACTGAGGGAGAAGCAGGCTCCATGCAGGAAGCCTGACGTGGGACTCGATCCTGGAGACCCCCATGCTGCAGGCAGCGCTAAACCGCTGCGCCACTGGGGTTTGCCAACATATGGTATGATTAACTATAGTTGCCATGATGTATATACATTCCCATGACTTATATAATTTTATAACTGGAAGTTTGTACCGTTTGACCCCTTTCAATCATTTTGCCTACTCTCCTCGCTCCCCACCTCTGGCAACTACCAATATGTTCCCTATAAACTTGGGATTTTGTTTTTTCTTTAAGATGACAGCTGTAGGGTGCCTGGATGGCTCAGTTGTTGTTTCTGACTCTTGGTTTTGGTGGTCATGATCTCATGCATCTGGAATCAAGTCCCACATTGGGCTCCATGCTTAGTGGGGTGTCTGCTTGAAGACTCTTCCCCTCTGTTCCTCCCCCCGCTTTGTGCACATGCACTCTCCCAAATAAATCAATATTTTAAAAAATGACACGTATAAACTCATATGGTATCTGTCCTCCTCTGACTTATTTCACTTATCACAATGCCCTCATGGTCCATGTTGTTGCAAATGGCAAGATTTCATTCTTTTTAATGACTGAGTTATATTCTACTATAATACATATGCCACAATTTCTTTACTCACCTATTGATGGATAATTAGGTTGTTTCCATATCTCAGCTACTGCAAATAATGCTCCAGATACCATTTTAAGTTAGTGTTTTCATTTTCTCTTCAGATAAATACCCAGAGACAGAATTGTTGAATCTTACGGTAGTTCTGTATTTAATTGTTTTTAAAGATTTTATTTATCTATTCAGGAGACACACACAGAGAGGCAGAGACATAGGCAGAGGGAGAAACAGGCTCCATGCAGGGAGCCTGATGTAGGACTCAATCCCTGAACTCCAGGATCATGCCCTGAGCCGAAAGCAGAGCTTAACTTAACCACGGAGCCATCCAGGCGTCCCTGTATTTAATTTTTTGAGCAAATTCCACACTGCTTTCCATAGTGGCTGCCCCAGTTTACATTCCCAACAGTGCACAAGCGTTCCCTTTTCTCCACATACTCACCAACACTTATTTTCTTACTGTATTTAATTTTTCAAGATTTACTTATTTGATATAGAGCAAGTATGAGCTGGGAGGGGCAGAGAGAGAGGCAGACTCCCAGCTGAGCAGGGAGCCTGCCTGACTCAGGGCTCACTCTTAGGACCTTGGAGTCATGACCTGAGCTGAAGGCAGATGCTTAACCAACTGAGCCACCTGGCACCCCCATTATCTAATTTTTTTTATAATTTTTTTATAACTTTATTTATTTTTTTATTTACTTATGATAGTCACAGAGAGAGAGAGGCAGAGACACAGGCAGAGGGAGAAGCAGGCTCCATGCACCGGGAGCCCGACGTGGGATTCAATCCCGGGTCTCCAGGATCGCGCCCTGGGCCAAAGGCAGGCGCCAAACCGCTGCGCCACCCAGGGATCCCCCATTATCTAATTTTTAAAAATGATTTTTAAAAAATGTTTTATTTATTTATTCATGAGAGACACAGAAACATAGGCAGAGGGAGAAGAAGGCTCCCCGTAAGGAGCCCGATGCAGGAATCGACCCTAGGTGACTGGGATCATGACCTGAGCCAAAAGCAGCCACTCAATCACTGACCCAGCCAGGTGCCCCTTTAAAAAAGATTTTGAGGGAGTGTGTGCATACGTGCATGCATTTGCACACACACAAGTAGGGGGAGGAGCAGAGGGAGTAGCAGACTCCCCACTGAGCAGAGAGCCCAATGTGGGAGTATATCCAAGGACCCTGGGATCATGACCTGAGCCAAAGTCAGACAGTTAACTGACAGAGCCACCTAGGCACCCCACCAGTATCTAATTTTAGAACATTCATCACCTAAAAAGGTAATCTCATACACATTAGCAATCACCCTGTGTTCCCCCCATCCTGGAACATACCAATGTACTTTCTGTTTCTTTGGATTGGCCTATTCAGAACAAACAGAATCAGAATCATATAGTACATGGTCTTCTGTGACCAAATTTCACTTAGCATTTTCTCAGTTCATCCATGCTGTAGAATTATGAGTCCTTCATTCCTTTGTGTTGCCAAATAATATTCCATTGTGGGATAGAGCACATTTTGTTTGTACATTCATCAGTCTGTGGACATTTGGACTGTTTCCATTTTTTAGGGGTGCCTGCGTGGCTCTGTCGGTTAAGTGTCTGTCTTGATCTCAGGGTCCTGGGATCAAGCCCCATGTCAGGCTTCCTGCTCAGAGACTAGTCTGCTTGACCTTCTCCCTTTCCCTTTGCCCCTCCCCTGTGTTCATGTGCATTCTTTCTCCTCTCAAATAAACAAAATCTTGAAAAAAGACTATTTTTAGACCACTTTTAAATTCATACCAAAGAAAACTGAGGTGACAATACAGAGTTCCCACATACCACCTCTCCAACTTAGTTTCACATTACCATATTGTATTAGGGTGGTACATTTGTTACAATTAATGCACAAATATTGATACATTGTTCTTAACTGAAGTCCCTAATTTATATTAGGGTTCACACTACGTTGTACATTCTTCAGACTTTGACAAATGCATAATGTCATGTATCCATCATTACAGTACCATATATAATAGTTTCACAGCTCTAAAAATTCCCTGTGCTCCCATTTATCTTTCCCTTCCTTACACTCCCAAACCTCTGGCAAACACCAATCTCTTTTCCATTTCCATAGTTTTTTTTTTTTTTTTTCCAGATGTGCTATAGTTGGAATCATGCAGTATGTAGTCTTTTCAGACTGGCTTTTTTCATTTTGTAATATGCATTTAAAATTCCTCCATATCTTTTCAGGAATTGATAGCTCACTTCTTACAGCTGAATTTTAATACTTCATTGTCCGGATACACAGGTTTAGTTTTCCATTCACATACTGAAGGAGATCTTGAGTGCTTCTAAGTTTTGGCAATTGTGGATAAAGCTACAATGAACACCTCTGTGGAAGTTTTTGCAATGTCGTAAGTTTTCGGCTCATTTGGGTAAATACTAAGAAGCGCTACTGCTGAATATTATGGGGAGAGGGTTAAATAGGCTCCACTCCCAATGTGGGGCCTGAACTCACGACCCTGAGATCAAGAGTTGCATGCTCTACTGACTGACCCAGCCAGGCACCACAAGGATCTTTTTTTTTTTTTTTTAAAGACATATTTATTAGGGATGCCTGGGAGGCTCACTGGTTGAGTGTCTGCCTTCAGCTCAGGGCATGATCCCAGGGTCCTGGGATGGAGTCCTATGTCTCTGTTTCTCATGAATAAATAAAAAAATCTTAAAAAATATATATTTGAGACAGAGAGATCACACATGCATTGGAGGGAAGGTCAGAGGGAGTGGGAAAGAGAAAATCTCAAGCATACTCCATGCTGGGTATGGCTCCCAAAATGAGGCTTGACCCCAGAATCCTGAGATTATGATCTGAGCTGCAACCAAGAGTCGGATGCTTAACTCAGCCCCCCAGGTGACTCTCTTTTAAGACTCTCTTAAGACTTTTGAGGCAGGGTGCCTGGTTGTCCAACTCTTGAAGCTCAGGTCATGATCTCAGGGTCAGGACTAAGCCCCACATTGGGCTCTGTACTGGGCATGGAGCCTGCTTAAGATTCTTTCTCTTCCTCTACTTTACAACGTCTCTAAAAAGAGAGTTTTGAAAGAAACTGTCAAGTTGACTTCCAAAGTATCTGCACCGTTTTTGCATTCCTACCAGCAACGATGAATGAGAATTCTTGTTTCTTCACATTTTCATTTGGGGTCATCTGTGTTTTGGATTTTGGCCATTCTAATAGGAATGTGGTGGTATCCCACTGTTTTTTTTTTATTTTATTTTTTTATCCCACTGTTTTAATTTGCAATTCCCTAATATTATATTATCTTTTCATGGACTTTTTTTTTTTGTTGCCATTTTTGTATTTTTTTTTTTTGGTGAGGTGTCTGTTAAGTCTTTTTTTTTTTTAAGAGTTATTTATTTATTTATTTATGAGAGAGAGAGAGAGAGAGAGAGAGAGGCAGAGACACAGACAGAGGGAGAAGCAGGCTCCATGCCGAGAGCCCGATGCAGGACTCGATCCCGGGACTCCAGGATCGTGCCCTGGGCCAAAGGCAGGCGCCAAACCGCTGAGCCACCCAGGGATCCCCCTGTTAAGTCTTTTAATCAGATTGTCTTCTTGAGTTTTAAGAGGTCTTTGCATATTGTATGTTCTGGATAATGATCTTTATCAAATAGGTGTTTTGCAAATATTTTCTCCCAGTCTGTAGCATCTTTCCATTCTCATGGTATCTTTCACAGATAAGTTTTTAATTTTTTTTAAAAACGTCTTAAGTAATCTCTACACCCAAACCGTAAGTTTGGGGGCTTAAACTCACAACCCCAAGATCAAGAGTCACATGCTCTTCCAACTGAGCTAGCTGGGTGCCGTAAGAAGTTTTTAATTTTCATTAAGTCCAACTTATCCTTTCTATTAAGGGTTGTGCTTTTGTATCTAAGAAAGTTATTGAAACCCAAAGTCACCTAGATTTTTTCCTGTTACCTGCCAGAAGTTTTACCATTTTGGATTTAAAATATAAACTTATGGTACCTTTTAAGTTAAGTATGGTAAGAGAAAGGCGATTAGATCTTTTTTATGCAGGTGAATAGTTCTTCCAGTACCATTTGCTGATAAAGACTATCCTTTTTCCATTGATGTGTATGTGCTCCTTTATCAAAGATCACTAGACTTCATTTATATAATTCTATTTCTGGGCTCTCTTGTTCTGTTTCATTGACATCTATTCTGCTGCCAAGCCCACACCACCTGGATTACTATAGCTTTATATTAACTCTTTGAGTTGGGAAATGTCAGTCCTCTGACTGTTCTTCAGTATTGTGCTGGCTGTCCTATGTCTTCTGCCTTTATGTGTAAATTTTATAGATTTCCACAATATAACTTGCTGAGATTTTGACTGGAATTGCATGGACTCAAAAAAAAAAAAAAAAAGTAATTGCATTGACTCTACAGATGGAGTTGAGAAGAACTGACACTGAGTCTTCCTATCAATGAACATGGAACATCTCTCCATTTATTCTTTTTTATCAAAATTTTAGTTTTCCTCATGTAGATCTTGAACCAACTTTGTTAGCATTATACTTTAGTATTTCATTTTTAGGTGTCAATATAAATGGTATTTTTAAAATTCAAATTCCAATTGCTTACTGCTGGTATATAGGAAAGAAACTGACATATATATTAACCTTGTATCCTGCAACTTTGTAATTTTTGCTTATTCCAGGTTTTTTAGTTGTTGATTCCATGCAGTATTTTCTGTAGACAATCATTCTATCTGCAAACATTTTTCTTTCCTTTCCAAAATTTGTGTATCTTATTTCCTTTTCTTGTCTTTTTGCATTAGTTAAGGCTTTCAGTATGATGTTGAATACAAATGATGACAGGGGAAATACATATGCCCAATCTTACGAAAAACTAGTGTCTTGGGAGCTACCTGGGTAGCTCGGTGGTTGAGGGTCTGCCTTTGGCTCAGGGGATCCCAGGATCGAGTCCCACATCGGGCTCCCCATGGGGAGCCTGCTTCTCCCTCTGCATGTGTCTCTGCCTCTCTCTCATGAATAAAGAAAATTAGCCACCTGGGCCACCCAACTATAGAGTTTTTGTAGATGTTCTATTATTAGGTTTATGAAGTTCTCCCTCTATTACTAGTTTTTGGAAGCTTTTGCTATTTTTTTAAACCATGACTGTCAACAGAATTTTGTCAAATGCTTTTTTTTTGCATCTATTGTTGTGATATTTATTCTTTAACCTGTTGATGAAATGGATCACTAGATTTTTAAATGTTGAACCAGCCTTGTATAACTGCAACACAACATGGTGGGTGTGTTCTTTTTCCAAGCATTGCTATAACAACCAACCACAAACTGGATGGCTTTGAACAACAGACATTTATTCTCACAGTTCTGGAGGGTGGAAGTCCAAAATTTAGGTATCAACAGGATCATGCCTCCTCCAAAGGATTCTATGAAAGAATTCTTCCTTGCTTCCTGTGGTTGCTGGTGGTTGCTGGCAATCCTTGGTGTTTCTTGGCTTGTACATACGTCATTACAATCTCTGCTTGCACATTCACAACAACTTCTCCTCCTCTGTGTCTTTACTTCTTCACATCGCTTTCACCCTATGACTCTATGACCAAATTTCCCTCTTCTTATAAGAGTATCAGCTACTGGATTATATATAATCCATCCTAATTCAATCACTGCATCTTAACTTGGTTGCATCTGCAAGGACCCTACTTCCAAATAAGGTCACAAGTTCCAGGTGGACATCCATTTGAAAAGGTATGTAATTTTTCACTTTGTTGAGGATTTCTGCATCACCTATGTTCATGAGAGATATTGCTCTATGGCTTTACTGTAATCTTTTATCTGTTTTTGGTGTGAAGTGGCATCTCATTGTGGTTTTGATTCCCATTTCCCTAATTATTAATGATGTTAAGTTCTTTTCCTGTGTTTTTTTTTTTTTTTTAAGGGGGGGAAGGGACAAAGGGAGAGAGAGAATCTTAAGTAGGTTCCACACCCAACACAGAACCCGACATGGGACTTTATCTTACAACCCTCAGATCATGACCTGAGCCAAAATCAAGAACCAGATGCTTAAGGGATTGAGCCACCCAGGCAACCTTTCATGTATTTGTCTATTTGTATACAGTCTTTGGAGAAACATCTATTCAAATGTTTCCTGGTTTTAAATTGGGTGATTTTTCTCTTTGTTGTTGAGTTGTAAGAGTTCTTTATGTATTCTGGAAAGTACACCTTTACCAGGTATTTCAGATGAATGATTCTGTCCCATTTCATGGGTTGTCTTTTTACTTTGATGGTATTCTTTGAAGTAAAAAAAATAATAATAAAAATTTGGGCAGCCCCAGTGGCGCAGCGGTTTAGTGCTGCCTGCAGCCCAGGGCGTGATCCTGGAAACCTGGGATCGAGTCCCACATCAGGCTCCTGCATGGAGCCTGCTTCTCCCTCCTCCTGTGTCTCTCTCTCTCTATGTCTATCATAAGTAAATAAATAAATAAATCTTTAAAAAATAATAATAAAAATTTAATTTTGATGAAGTACAATTTACCTGTTCTTCTTTACTTGCTTTCACTTTCAGTGTCACGTCTAATACATGGTCACAATGATTTACACCTACGTTATCATCCAGAGTTTTAATGTTTTGGTTCCTATATTTGAGTGCTTAATCCTTTGGAGTTAATTTTTTACTTTGTGTGGGGCAAGGATCCAACATCATTCTTTTTTGCATTTGGATTTCTAGTAGTCCCTGCATCGTTTCTTGGAAAGACAATTCTTTCCACCCCTGAACAGCACCCTTGTGAAAAATCCATTTACCATAGGTACATGGGTTTATTTGACTCAGTTCTATTCCACTGATCCCTAAGCCTATCTCTATATCAGTACCAAACTGTCTTGCTTATTCTAGCTTTAATAAGTTTTGAATTCAGAAGGTATGAGTCCTTCAACTTGCTCTTCTTTTTTCAAAATTGTTTTGCTTATTCTGGACTTTTTACATTTCCACATGAATTGGAAAATCAACTTGTCCATTTCTGCAAAAAAAAAAAAGAATGTTACATTCTTGATACATATTTCATTGAACTGTAGATTAATTTGGGAAGTATTGCTATTTTAACAATATGGTCTTCCAATCCATTAATAAGTGATGTCTTTCCTTTTATTTACATCTTCTTCGATTTCTTTCATGAACATTCTGCAGTTTTCAGTATGTCTTGCCCTTCTTCTAAGTTTTTCCTACATTTCATTTTTGATCACTGCTAGTGTACAGAAGCAAAACTGATTAGTGCATTTTTTTGAAGATTTCATTTATTTATTCATGAGAGACACACAGAGAGAAGCGGAGACACAGGCAAAGGGAGAAGCAGGCTCCCCGCAAGGAGCTGGATGTAGGACTCAATCCTGGATCCCAGGATCATGCCCTGAGCCAAAGGCAGAAGTTCAACCGCTGAGCTACCCAAGCGTCCCTAATTAATTCATTTTGATCTTATATCCTCAATCTGGCCGAACTAATTTATTAGCTGTAATTGTGTAACCTTCAAGGTTTTCTATATGTAATTTAACATCATCTAGAAAGACATAGTTTTCTTTATATCCTATCTAGATGCTTGTTGCAGCTTTCTTGTAATATTTTGGTTTAAGCTTTAGTATCATGGTAATATCAGCCTCATAGTCTGAATTGGGAAGTGTTCCCTCCTTTCCAATTTGACGGAAGAATTTATGAAAAATTGGTGTTAATTCTTTAAATGTTTGGTATAACCAAAAAGATTCAGCAGTTTGTCTTTCTCAGGGTCTGTCCATTTCATTTAAGTAATCTAATTTCTTGGAATATAGCTGTCTACAGTATGTTTTTATAATCCTGTTTTCCCCATTTGGTCAGTAGCGATGAATGTCTCTTTTTTCATTCCTGATCTTAATAATTTTACTCTTCTATATTTCATGGGTGTTTTAGCTAAAGGTTTGTCAATTTTGTTGATCTTTTCAAATAACCAAGTTTTGGTTTCACTGACTTTTCTCTATTGTTTTTCAATTCTCCATTTACTTACGCTCTAATCTCTATTAATTCCTTACTTTACTTACTTTCCTATTATTTCCTTGCTTTAAGTTTGCTCTTCTTTTCCTTGTTTCTCAAGGTGGAAATTGGGTTCTTTTGAGATCTTTAATTTTTTATATTTTATTTATTCATGAGAAACAGAGAGAGAGAGAGAGAGGCAGAAGCAGAGACAGTCAAGAGGGGAGAAGCAGGCCCCTTGCAGGGAGCCCGATATGGGACTCGATCCCGGGACTCCAGGATCATGCCCTCCCTGGGCCAAAGGTGGGTGCTAAACTGCTGAGCCACACACACGTCCCTGAGGTCTTTTTTTAAAAAAAGATTTTATTTATTCATGAGAGACACAGAGAGAGAGAGAGAGGCAGAGATATAGACCGAGGGAGAAGCAGGCTCCTGGCAAGGAGCCAGATGCAGGACTCGATCCTGGACCCTAGGATGATGCCCTGAGCCAAAAGGCAAATGCTCAACCACTGATCCACCCGGGCGTCCCAGAGATCTTCATTTTTAATATAGTTGTTTACAGCTATAAACTTCTCTCCAAGCAGTATTTACCTACATACTCAAGTTTTGGTATGTTGCATCTTTATTTCAAAGTATTTTCTAATTTCCCTTTTAATATCTTCTTTGATGCCTTTGTTGTTTAGGAGTATTAATTTCCATATATTTATGAATCTCCTGAAGTTCTCATTAAAATTTCTAATTTTATTCCATTGTGGTTTGAGAAGATATTTTGTTGTTTGTTTTTAAAAGATTTTAATTATTTATTCATGAAAGACACAGAGAGAGAGAGGCAGAGACACAGGCAGAGGGAGAAGCAGGCTCCATGCAGGGAGCCCGATGTGAGACTCAATCCCAGATGTCCAGGATCACGCCCTGTGCTGAAGGCGGTGCTATGCCACTGAGCCACCCAGGCTGCTCTGAGAACGTATTTTGTTATGACTTTAATCCTTCTAAATTTATTTGGTCTTACTTTACATCCAGACACAGTGGTCTATGTCTGTTTTGGCAGAACGTGACAGGTACATTGGTGAAGAATGTGTATTCTGTTGATGGAGTGTTCTATAGATATCTGTTGCATTTAGTTGGATCATACTATTGTTCAAGTATTGTTTCCTTGTTAATCTTATTTCTGATTGTTTTATCCATTATTAAAAGTAGAGTTTTGAAGTCTCTATTACTGTTGAATTTTTTATTTCTGCCTTTAATTATGTCTTAGTTTCATGTATTTGGGGGAGTCTATTTTGGATCAGGTTCACATATATTTATATTTTAGGTCTTCCTCATGGATTGACACTTTTGCCATTATAAAATGTCCTTGTCTTTAATAACAACTGTTATCTTAAAGTCTATTCTTTTTTTTAAAGATTTATTTATTTATTTATTTATTTATTTATTTATTTATTTATTTATGATAGAGAGAGAGAGAGGGGCAGAGACACAGGAGGAGGGAGAAGCAGGCTCCATGCCGGGAGCCCGACATGGAACTCGATCCCAGGACTCCAGGACCGCGCCCTGGGCCAAAGGCAGGCGCCAAACCGCTGAGCCACCCAGGGATCCCCTTAAAGTCTATTCTAATAGCCGTACAGCCACTCCATTTCTGTTTTGGTTACTATTTGTATAATATATAATCTTGTTCTATCCTTTTACTTTCAAACTCACTGTGTCTTTGACACTAAAATGCATCTATTGCAGAAATCATAACCATGGATTTTTCACTTAATCCATTCTCTAATTTCTATCTTTTAAATGGAATGTTTAGTCCTTCATTATAATAAAGGTAATTACTAATACGGTAAAATCTACATGTGCTATTTCACTGCTTTCTACATGCTTTCTATCACTTTTCTCCTTCTATTCTTCCACAACGGCCTTATTTTCTATTAAATAGATATTTTCTAGTTACCATTTTAATTTCATTGTTGTTCCCTTTGTTTTATTTTTCAGAGTTCTTTTCTTAGTGTTTTCCCTAGAGATTACAATTAACATATTAACTTGGAACAATGTCATTTGGTTAATACAACATTAATTTTAATAATATTAAAAAACTCCACTTGTATATTACTTTATACCCTCCCTTCTACTTTGTGCCTTTACTGTCACATTATATCTTGATACATTGTATACACATCTACTCAGATTTACATCTACTAAAAGATTTTTAAAAAAGATTTACATCTACTGCTTTATGCAGTTGTTTCTTAAATCATAGAGTCAAGAAAAAGTGACAAAAATACATTTTTGCTCTCTTTTATCTTTTCTGGTTACTTTTTCTGGTTACCTTTTCCAGTTACCTTTTCTGGTGCTACTTACTTCTTCATGTGGACACAAATTACTATCTAGTGTTACTTCATTTCCACATGAAGGACTACCTTTAGTATCTCTTGTAGGATAGGTCTGCCAATGACAGATTATGCCAGCTTTCGTTTATCTGAAATTGTCTTAATTTCTTCATTTTTTGATTGGGTTGTTTTATCTATTTTTCCCTTTATTTTTAAAATTTAAACTCAATATATAGTGTATTATCATTTTCAGAGATAGAGCTCAATGATTCACTCTCCTTCATTTAAAAATATTTGACATAAATCACATATCATAAAATTCTCTATTTTGAAACTGTATAATTTAGTGACTTGTAATATATTCACCAAGCTATGCCCTAACACTAATTCCTTAATATTTTCATCACCCCAAAAGAACCCTGCAATCATTAGCAATTATTCCCCATTCTTGTCCACATCCTCACTCTCTGGAAACCAATCATTTAATGTCTCTATGATTTACATATTCTGGATAATTCACTGAAGTAGAAGAATATAAAATGTGGCTTTTTTACATTCAGCTGCTTTCACTGAGCTTAATATTGTCAAGATTTCTCTCATTTTAAAATAGTTTTTCTAGATACTGAATTCTTATTCAACACTTTTCATTCATTATTTTGAATATATCCTCCCAATGCCTTCTGGCTCCATGACACTGATGAGAGGTCAGGTCTTAATCTTACTGAAGACACACTGAACATATAGTAAGTGGTTTTCTCAGGACGCCTGGGTGGCTCAGTGGTTGAGCGCCTGCCTTTGGCCCAGGGCGTGATCCTGGAGTCCGAGGATTGAGTCCCACATCGGTCTCCCTGCATGGAGCCTGCTTCTCCCTCTCTCTTTCATGAATAAATAAAATCTTTAAAAAAAAATAAGTGTTTTTCTCTTGATGCTTTCAAGATGCTTTGTCTTTCAGTTACTTTTACTGTGATGTGTCTAGGTATGAATATCTTTGAGCTTCTACTACTTAGTATTCACTGGGCTTCTTGGGTAAGTTTGCTACTGATTTTCATCAAATTTAAGAATTTGGGGCTATTGCTCCTTCCAATGTTCTTTCTTCTCCATTCTCTATCTTTAGTCCCTTCTAAGAATCACATTATGTTTATGTTGGCATGATTAATGGTGCCCCACAGATCTCTGAATCTCTTTTCATTTTCTTCATTCCTTTTTCTTCCTTTTGCTCACACTGGATAATCTCAATTGACCTATCTTCAAGATTGCTGGTTATTTCTTCTGCCTACTCAAATCTGGTATTAATCTCCTCTAGTAAAATTTTCATTTACTGTATTTTACAACTCCATAATTTCTATATATTTTTTAAGATTTTATTTATTTATTCATGAGAGACACAGAGAGAAAGAGAGGCAGAGACTCAGGCAGAGAGAGAAGCAGGCTCCATGCAGGGAGCCCGATGTGGGACTCGATCCCGGGTCTCCAGGATCACACCTCAGGCTGCAGGTGGCGCTAAGCCACTGCGCCCCTGGGGCCACCCTCTATATGGTTTTTTTTTTTTTTTTTTTTTTAATTTATGATAGTCACAGAGAGAGAGAGAGAGGCAGAGACACAGGCAGAGGGAGAAGCAGGCTCCATGCACCGGGAGCCCGACATGGAATTCGATCCCGGGTCTCCAGGATCGCGCCCTGGGCCAAAGGCAGGCGCAAAACTGCTGCGCCACCCAGGGATCCCCCTCTATATGGTTCTTAAATTTTTAAAAAATATCTTGTTACTGATATATAATTCACAGACTATACATACAATTCACCAATCTAAATTGTATATATGTTTTTAGTATATACATAGGTATGTACAATATCACCACCCTACCCACCTTTCCATCCTTTCTGAATCTCAGCCCTAAACAACCACTGGCCTGCCTACCTTCTGTCTCTAGATTTCCCTCTCCTGCACATTTTTTATGAATGGGATCTATAGTCTTTTGTGACTGGTTTCTTTCACATGGTATAACATTTTCAAAATTCAAGTATTGGATGCTATTTGTCTCTGCTATTTCACTTTTTTTTTTTCTTTCTTCCTTTTTAAAAAAAAGATTTATTTATTCGTTAGAGACAGGCAGAGACACAGGCAGAGAGAGAAGCAGGATCCATGCAGGAAGCTTGTTGTGGGACTTTATCCTAGAACTCCAGGATCATGCCCTGAGTCAAAGGCAAACACTCAACCGCTGAGCCATCTAGACATCCATCTTTCTTCCTTTTTAAAAATTTTTTTGTGGGCAGCCCTGGTTGCTCAGCGATTTAGTGCCGCCTTCAGCCCAGGTCCTGATCCTGGAGACTAGGGATCGAGTCCCACGTCAGGCTCCCTGCATGGACCCTGCTTCTCCCTCTGCCTGTGTCTCTGCCTCTCTCTGTGTGTGTCTCCCATGAATAAATAAAATCTTAAAAAATTTTTTTTTTGTGATTGGACATCTTGGTGGCTCAGTGGTTGTGCATCTGCCTTTGGCTCAGAGAGTGATCCCAGGATCCGGGATCAAGTCTCACATCAGGCTCCCTGCAAGGAGCCTGCTTCTCCCTCTGCCTATGTCTCTGCCTATCTCTCTCTGTGTGTCTCTTGTAAATAAACAAATCTTAATTTTTTTTGTAGGGTGCCTGGGGTGGCTCAGTCAGTTGGCATCTGACTTTTGCTCAGGTCATGAGCCTCTCTTTGGGCTCCCTGCTTGATGGGGAGCCTGCTTCTCCCTCTGCCTCTGCTTGCTCTTCCTGCTGCTTGTGCACATACTCTCTCAAGTAAATAAAAGTTTAAAAATAAATAATTTTCTCTTGATAGTTCTATATTCTTTTATTAGTGTCTAATCTAGAAATTATAACATAAATCTAGTTAATCTAAGTGTAATATAAGTACTTTCAACTTTTACTCAGTAATTCAAGAAACTATAATAATAATAATTCAGGAAACTAACAGCATTAGAATTTCAATTACTTCCTCCTTATGTACTATTTTCATTAATTTGAAACTTAAATATACCAACACACACTAATATATACCCATTCAGGAATTGTATTATTTTATTTTATTAAAGATTTTATTTATTTATTTGATAGAAAGCATGAGAGAGGGCAGGGAGAGGAGCAAGCAGGGGGAGAGGGAGAAGCAGATTTCCCTGCTGAGCGGGGAGCCAGATGTGGGGCTCTATTCTAGGACCCTGGGATCATGACCTGAGCCAAAAGCAGATGTTTAACTGACTGAGCCACTCAGGTCCCGAAGGAATTACAGTATTTTAGGTAGTATGTATTCATTCAAATTTATCCCATATTTGCCACTTTTATGCCATAACCACATCTAAGCTTCTCTCTAGGATAATTTTCCTTCTAGGTGAAGAATGTCATTTAGTATCTTCCTTCAATGTGAGTTTCCCAGAGACAAAGTCTCTCAATTTTTTGTTTGCCATAGGGTATCTTTATTTCACCTTATTAGAAGTTATTTTTCATGAATACTAGATTCTACATAGGCAGTTTTCTTTTCTCTTTTAAAAACTGTATTTTTTTAAGTAATCTCTGCACCCAACGTGAGGCTCAAACTCACAACCCTGAGGTCAAGTGTCCCATTCTCCACTGACTGAGCCAGCCAGGTGCCCTTTTAATCACCTTGTGGCTTACACTTTTTGACAAGTTAGCTATTAGTACATTTGTTGCCTTTTTAAGGTAACTTTTTTCTTTTCCTTTGAGACTGGTCTTAACCTGTGTGCATGTGCATCGCATATGCATATTTGTCTTTCAACAGTTTTACTGTAATATACCTAAGTGTACTTTTCTTTTTATATATTCTACTTGGGATCTTTCAGACACCTTGTATCTATTGCTCTGTTGTTTTCTGTCACCTTCGGAATATTCTTTACCATTGTCTTTTCAGATATTTCTTCTGTTCTATACCCTCTTTAACTTCCTTCTGGGCCATGTATGCATGTATTATAACCCCGTATCTCCCATAACTTTGTATCTCAATGTTTCCGGTTTTTTTTCCTTATCTCTCAGTTGACTTTTTACTTCCTCAATTAAGTCTAAACTACCATTACCCAGTTTTTTTTGCATGGAGATGTGTTTCCCCAAAATTTGTACATTGAAGTCCTAACCCCTAGTACCCTGGAGTGGGGTTGTATTTGGAGATAGAGCCTTTAAAACTAGATTATTAAGTTTAAATGAGATCACTGGGGTAGGCTCTAATTAAATATGACTTGTGTCTTTGTAAGAAAAGGATATTAAGACACAGATACACACAGGATAAGACCATGTGACTGAGAGAAGACAGTCATCTACAAGAAAAGATGAGAGGCCTCAGGAGAATCCAGCCCTGCCAGCACCCTAATCTTGGACTTCCCATCCTCCAGAACTGTGAAAAAATAAGTCTTTGTTAATCTACCCAGTCTATAGTACATTGCTATGGCAGTCCTAGCAACCTAATACACCCATCCTTTTTGTATTTAATTTTATTTGGCAGAAATTTCAGTTCTAGAAATTCCAACTTTTTTTCTCATAGTTCCCAATTCTTTGCTAAAATTCTTACTGTTGTATTTTACCTCGTTGAATACAGTAAGTGTAGCTATTTTTTTTTAAGATTTTATTTTTTTAAAGAGGGGCTTAGAGAGATTGATGGGGAGAGGAGGAGAGAGAATCTTAAGCAGGCTCCATGCCCCAGCACAGAGCCTGACACATCGCTTGATCTCACAACCCTGAGATCATGACCTGAGCTGAAATCAAGAGACCAATGCTTAACTGACTGAACCACCCAGGCACCCCAAGTGTAGCTATTTAAAATTGTATCTGATTGCTCAATTATCTGAGTCTTATAAGGATCAGGATCAAGCATCTATTTTTTTTCCTATTTTTAGTCCCTTCATTTTCTTTGTGTTATTAGTTATTATTGATTGATTGGTAAGCATTGTGGAAACATTTTGATGCCTAACATAATGTTACCTTCCTTCAGCGAATTTGTATTTGCTCTGGCAAGTAGCAGTTGAGTTCACCTAAATTCATATTTAGGTGATGAGATGAGCACTGGGTGTTATACTCTATGCTGGAAAATTGAATTTAAATAAAATTTAATAAATAAATTAATTAACTAATTCATATTCAGGGACTGACATGATTCAGTCTACCTATAGTTCTTTACTCCAACTCTGTAGCCCTTTAGATTCACAACTCAAGGAGTGGGGAAGTATACTAGGGACCACCACTGATTTAGGAGCCCTGGCCTCCAGTTTTTGATCCTTAAAGACTTTCAAATGTCCTAAAGCTTTTCAACTTTTAGCTACTGCTTTCAGAATTAGAATACGCCTGTAGGGTTTCTGTCCTTTTGTATCTAGCCTTTCTTATGTTTTTCTTCATTAACTTTTCTTCAGTTAAACTTAGGTGTATTTTATATACATGTTTATATATAAGCACATATGTAGGTCCATGTATGTATGTATGTAATATACCTACCTACAGACACACAGATGGGTAGACATGTAGGTGTGTATATATAATCTACATGTACTGCTTTCTAGAAATTGCATGCCAAACACAGCATTTATAATACTGTTAATAGAAATGAGGGGAAGCCTGGAATGAGGTTTTAATACAGAGAAGATTTATGTTTACTTTTTCCAAGAGTCTGGAGTATTAGCATTATGAGAAACTCAGGAATGTAAGCATTCGGGGTCATTGTATTTGATTTCAGGGATAGAAAAAATTCAAAGATAAGCCACAGTTTGCTCTAATGGTTATATACTACTCACTCACGCTTATTCCTACAATGTAACCCCTTAGGGCACCAACCCAAAATGTTGGAGGTTTCCTAGGGTCTACACTTAGTGGGGCATCTACACTTAGTGGGTTCTAGACTCTAATTATTGTCCACCTGGAAAACTGCAGGACTGTCAAAAGCACTCCTTAGAATATACTTACTGAATGGGAAAAAAGGGACCTTGAAAAATCTCCTCCATAAAAGCAACGAGTACACTGCAAAACTGGTCAAAATCAAACTTTCTGGAATTGTGGATACTAGCCAGAGGTTTGCAACAATCTGAAGAGCATTTGTTCAGTTAAACCGGCTGAATAAAAAAAATAAAATAAATAAAATAAAGGCTGAATCTCACAAGCTTTGTGGTATTTTAACTTGTTCTACTCACATCCTCCTTTCTCTGCAGTAGCATCTATAGCCTCACTACTATGGTAATAATGTAGCAGTCACTACATTATGGGGCGGGGGAGGGGAGGGCAGAACAGGTTCCAGGCATTTAAAGAAGTGTATGTCTAGACATTAACTGATCACTAAACTAACCAAGGGAAATTTTCAGTGCTACACATAATCTAGATTACAGAGATTGTAAATCAGGCAGAAAAGCCATCAAATAAAAAATAATAACAGCAATTCCTGGGAGTGGAGATCTAATTTGCAGAGTTGCCACATATATGAAAAATGTCTAGTTTCCAATAAAAAATGAGACATGTCAAGAAATAGTAAAATATGGCCCATTCACATGATAAAAAAAAAAGTAGTCAATAGAAACTGCCTAGGTTAAATCCAGCTGATGGCTTTACTGAACACGGACTTTAAATCAGTATTTTAATTACTGTTTAAAAAACTAAAGAAAACCACATCTAAAGACATTAAGAAAAAAAAAAAAAGACATTAAGTATAGAAAGTGTCTCACCAAATAAACTATCAATAAAGATGCAAGTTATAAGTGAGAAAAAGGCAAAAATTTGGAAGTCAGAAAATATAACAACTGAAATGACAATTTCCACTAGAGGGGCTTAACAGTAGATCTGATGAGGCAGAAGAAATAATACATGAACTAGGAGATAAGTCCACTGAGATTATCCAGTATGAGAAAGAGGAGGGAAAAAGAAGAAAAATAAACACAGTTTCTGGAGACTAAGATGCCATCTAACATACCAAATACAAATAATTGGAGTCTCAGTAGGAAAGGTGAGTCAGAAAGGGTCAAAAAGGTCATCTGAAGAAATAGTGGACCTAAAATTACCAAACCTGGTAAAAAATTCAACTGAATCTCCAAGAAGCCTAAAGAATACAAAGTAGGATAAACTCAAATTTGATTTGCAACATCAGCTATTCCCTGGGTCTCCAGCCTGCTGGCCCACTCTGAAGATTTTGGACTTGACAGCCTCCATAAATTATGTGAGCCAATTCCTTAAAATGAACAAATCTCTTTCTTCGTGTGCATGTGCATGCATGTGTGCGCATGCAGGCTCCTGATTCTGTTTCTCTGGAGAACCCTAATACAGAATTAGCACCACACAAAAAGAGTAAGAGAGGGGCACCTGTATGGCCCATTTGATTAAGTGTCTGCCTTCCGCTCAGGTCATGATCTCAGGATCCTGGGATCAAGCCCCACCTAGGGCTCCCTGATAAGCAGGAAGCCTGCTTCTCTCTGTGTGTGTATGTTTATGCTCTATCTCACAAATAAATAAAATCTTTATAAAAAAAAAAAAGAGGGAAAGAACAGAACTGTGTATGAACAAAGTTTTTGTATACTACTGAAATCAATTCGGTATTAATGTGAATAAGATTGTTATACATTAACATGCAGAAAAAGCATCTGATAAAATCCAACACACTTTCAACATAAAAATGTTCATCACATGTCAAAAAAAAAAAAAGAAAAAAGAAAAAATTCTCGTCAAATTAGGAATAGAAGGAAACTTCCTTAACATTATCAATCAAGTTTATGGAAAACTCACAGCTAACCTATACTCAATAGTGAAAGACTTAAAATTATTCCCTATAAACATCAGGAATAAAATAGGATGCCCATTTTCACCATTGCTATCAACATTGTAACTGAAATTCCAACTACAGCAACTGTGCAAGAAAAAGAAATAAAAGACATCCAAATTGGAGGTGATTGGCTCAGTCACTTAAGTATCTGACTCTTGGTTTTGGCTTGAGTCATGACCTTAGGGTCATGGAATGCAGCCCTGCAGTGAGCTCCACACTTGGCATGGAGTTGGCTTGGGATTCTCTCCCTTTTCCCCTCGCTCCCACCCTCCCTTCCCCTGCTCATGCACACTCACTCTCTCTCTAAAATGAATAAATAAAATCTTTAAAAAAAAAGAAAGGCATTCAAATTGGAAAGAAAGAAGTATAACTATCTCTGGAGATCATCTGATTCCACAAATAGAAAATATCAAGAATTTTTTTAAAATAGAAAAAGCCCTAAGCCTAATTCAAAAAAGTGGTTAAGGTTAAAGATTAATGCATAAAAACCAGTTATGTACACAAGCAATGGACAATTCAAAAATGAAATTAAGAAAACAATTACAATAGCATCCAAAACAATAAAATTCCTAGAAATAAATTTAATCAGAGAGGTAAAATACTTATATATGGAAACTATAAAATGTTGCTGAAAACAACTAAAGACCTAAACAAATGGAAAAAATATCCTGTCTATATAGGACTAAGTATTATTAAGATGGCAATACTTGCAAGGCACTGTACAAATTCAATGCAATCCCTATCAAAATTCCAATGGCTTTTTTTCCCCCAGAAATGGAAATTTCACATGAAATTCTAAGGGGCCTGAACAGTTGAAATTAAAAAAATATTCAAAAAATAAAACAAATCTGGAAGACTCACACTTTCCAACTTCACAACTAACTAAAAAGAAACAGTAACCAAAAGTCTTATACTGACATGAAAAATGACATTTATGGAGGGGTGGGGGTGGGATAACCGGGTAATGGACATTCAGGAGGGCATACAATGTCGTGAGCACTGGGTGTTACAGAAGACTGACAAATCACTGAATTCTACCTCTGAAACTAACAATACACTGTATGTTAAATTTAAATTAATAAATTAATAAATTAAAAATGATATTTAGACCAACAGAATAGAATTTAGGGTTCAGAAATAAACCCTATGAAATAAACATCTATGCCCAATTGATTTTTAACAAGGATGCCAAAACTATTCTATGGAGAAAGAATACAGTCCTCAACAAGTAATGCAGGGATAAGTGGATAAACACGTGCCAAAGAATAAAGATGGATTCCTACCTCACTCCATATACAAAATGTAACTCAAAATGGATCAATGATCCAAATACAAGAGCTAAAGCTGAAAACTGTTACAAGAAAACATAGGGGTAAATCTTCATGACCTCAGAGTTGACAACAGATTCTTAGATTTGACACCAAAAGCACAAGAAACAAAAACAGATAAACAGGACTTCACAAAAATTTAAAATTTTTATGCATCAAATTAACATTATGAAGAAAGAAAAGATATCCTACAGAATGGAACAAAATATCTGCACATCATTTATCAGACAAGCATTCTGCACCCAAAATATGTAAAACAACAAAACAAAACAAAACCCCCACAACTCCTAAAACCTCTTTACAATTCAACAAAAAGAAAACTCAATTTAAAAATAAGGAAAATAGGGACGCCCGGTGGCTCAGTGGTTGAGTGTTTGTCTTTGGCTCACGGTGTGATCCTGGAGTCAGGATCAAGTCCCACATCAGGCTCCCTTACAAGGAGCCTGCTTCTCCCTCTGCCTGTGTGTGTCTCTGCCTCTCCCTCTATCTCTCAAGAATAAA
This sequence comes from Vulpes lagopus, assembly GCF_018345385.1. Lineage (NCBI taxonomy): Eukaryota > Metazoa > Chordata > Mammalia > Carnivora > Canidae > Vulpes > Vulpes lagopus. The sequence continues at coordinate 16,446,219 of NC_054831.1, read as the reverse complement.
TAAATAAATCTTTAAAAAAATCAGGAAAATATTTGAAAGGACTTCTTCAAAGAAGATATACAAATGGACAATAAGCACATGAAAAGATGTTCAAAGTCATTGGTTATTAAGGCAATGTAAGTTAAAACCACAATGAGATACCACTTCACAGTGGCTATAATTAAAAATGGAAAATAAAGTCTTGGCAAGAACTGGAGAAAATGGAACCTCTGTTATGTTGTTGGTAGGAATGAAAATGGTGTAGCCACTGAGGAAATCAGTTTGCTGGCTCCTCAAAAAGTAAACAGAATTACCTTACAGCTCATCTATTTCACTCCTAGACATATACCCAAAGGAAATGCAAATAGGTACTCAAATACATATACAGGCATATTTACAGCAGTATTCAGAATAGTCAAAACGTAGGAACAAGTCCAATTGTTCATCGATAATGAATGGATAAATCTATTGTGGAATAAACAGATAATGGAATATTACTCATCCATAAAAAAGAACAAAGTAGTAATATATACTACAACTTGCATAAACCCTAAAAACATGCTAAATAAAAGAAGCCAAACACAGTCACATATTTTATGATTACTTCCACATAATGTATCCAAAATCAGTAAATCCATAGAGACAGGGGATCCCTGGGTGGCTCGGCAATTTGGCGCCTGCCTTTGGCCCAGGGTGCGATCCTGGAGTCCCGGGATCGAGTCCCACGTCAGGCTCCCGGCATGGAGCCTGCTTCTCCCTCTGCCTGTTTCTCTGCCTCTCTCTCTCTCTCTCTCTCTCTCTCTCTGTCTATCATAAATAAGTAAATAAATCTTTTAAAAAAATCCATAGAGACAGAAAAGTAGACAATTATCAGTAAGTACAGGAAGTGTGAATGGGGAATAATTACTTGGGGAATAATTACTTCCTTTCAGGATCAAAAAGAGGTTAAAATTAGCAAGCGGTTATTTTGGTGCGCTTGCTTAAGGTGACACCTGAGTTCATGAAATGAGCGGACATTGGAGCCACAGGAATGAAGAAATGGGTTGGTTAATCTAGACATTTCTCTTGTACTCTCTGAAGTGCAAAATGCCAACAAGCATTGTTCTGACAAGAGGGGATACAAAGAATGCAGATGGTTCTGGGGTAGATTTCCCTCATGAGGGGAAGGCCCTGCACATACGTGCCAAGTTAGACGGACAATGGTAGCTCCAAGAGGCAAGAAATAGTTTTTGTTTTTTAAAAGGTTTTATTTATTTATTCATGAGAGACACAGAGAGAGAGAGAGAGAGAGGCACAGACACAGGCAGAGGGAGAAGCAGGCTCCCTGCAGGGAGCCCAACGTGGGACTCGATCCCAGATCTCCAGGACCCTGGGCTGAAGGTGGCGCTAAGCCACTGAGCCACCCAGGCTGCCCAAGAAATAGTTTTTTTGACATAAACAGACATCTATTGTGGACTGGGCTATGCATACCTGTTGGCAGATACAAATGCTAAAAAAAAAAAACAAAAACAAAAAAAACCCCGAAAACAGAAGATACTGCACCAGTTTGGACTGCCAATTCACATTCCTCAGACCAAGGAACACATTTTCATTCCCAGAGGAACAGTTTGTTAGAGAATAGAATGGACAATTGAAACTTTGTCTAAAATGGAGGGAATAAAGGCATGAAGGGTTGACTTGCATGCTTCCATGAGTGTGTACTGACACAGCATGAGGAAGGCCCAGAGATTCTCTCCTCTGCTCTGGGAGATCTAGAGAAGAGGGGGTGGAGAAAGATGCTGGTGCAACAATATTTTTGTTTTCCCCACCTTACCTCAACATTCTGTTTTCTTAATGGTTCTCAGACCAGAGCTGCAACTGCATGTGCCAGAGCTGGGATGAACTGAGTATCTGTTCACTGGGGCTGCCATAACAAAGTACCACTAACTGAGTAGCTTCGACAGCAGATATGCATTGTTTCACAGGGCTGGAGGCTAGAAGTCTGAGATCAGGGTGTTGGCAGGGTTGGTTGCTTCCAAGGGCTATGAAGGACAACTGTTTCATGACTCCCTCCTGCCCCTGGTGGGCTTGGTGACAAAGTAGTGTGTGTGTAGGACTTGGTTACAAAGTGGCATATGTATTTACATCTCCTCAGAGACAAAATTCAACTTTGTTTTTTTACATAATCTCAAATACTGAAAGAATATTAAACTATTTGAAAGACAATGTAGGAAACATTCATCTGAAAAGAAACAAGGTGGAGTTCTAGTGACTGGCTATAACCATATAAAATTATTAAATTTCTTATTGTTAATCTCCATGCAAAGGGCTAACTCTGACCCTAAGAAATGAAAGCCACTTATCAGCACTTCCTTTGATGTATGGCCAAGGTAAAACCCAGTATTTTGCTTGCTCATTGTGCCAGACCCACTATCAGTTTAATGACAGCAATTCTCCATGGTTAGCATTCCTGGGAGTTCTAGGGGTGATTTACAGGGAGGCATTTCTCTTGAACCAAAATGAAAAGTCCTAATAATAGCCATAAAAAGCTGAGTAAATTCATAAGCTGCTTTAATTGCTGAAATTTACTCCCACTTCCCTGATAAGTGCATGAAGATTATGTCTACAGGCATCAGACTGACAATCTAGGAATAATCATTACTTACCAAGCAAAATCAAAGCATTTATCTTTTTAAGCTGCTCTATACAAGCAGAAGCCTGAAAGCAGCCCCTTTGAGCTGCCTATTCAGCAATGAATAACTTTTCAGTCAGTTTAGAAGACACCTTCAATTTGGGATCCCTCCCACTAAATCAGACTTCCTCTTCAAGTGGTCAGATAGGCAGTCCTTAAAAACCGTGAAACTTTAAATCTGTTCTCCTCACCTCGTAAAACTTTTTTAAGGAGCCCACCAGACACAGCTTCAGGCTATCCACAATCTCCTGATGAGGCATCTGGAATACCACTCGTGAATACCATTTTGTGAGAGTGCTGGGGAGAAGGCAGTAAGAGAGAGAGAAAGATGAATACACACTCATAGAGGAATGTCTACAGTCTGAATGTCAGTACACACAGGCTTCTCTATGCACCAAAACAACAAATACCTAGTAAATGTATTTATGTTACAGGTAAAAACACATGGTGACATAATATATATTATATACATATTTATATGTAAGTTTTTGTTTATTATATGTTTTATATATATTTATATTTTACACGTATAATATGTATTTTTATATGTCATACATAGAATATAAAAATATAGGCACAATTGTGGTCTTTGCAACAAAACTGCTTCCAACTGAAAAAATTTAACCACCTAGATATCCACCAACAGAGAACTAAACAGTGCTCCAACAAACAATAAATTCCATGCAGCAGTTAAAAAGAATTGCCTGAGATTTATTTGTATTGATAGAAAATGTCTGCAATATACGATTTAAGTACATAAAAAGAGTTGAGGAATAGTATAAATAGTAACATACCATTTTTACATATATGCACCACCTATATGTGTTCTATGCATATAAATGAAAATCTGAAAGTATATATACACATACATTAAACCTCTGGTGGTAGTTAATAAAAGATTTTCATGAGGAACTTTCACTTTCTAAATTTCTGCAGGTATCTGTATGAACATGCCTTGTTTTTACAATGAGAACAAAAAATCCCTCACTGCTGTGAGAGGGAACCCCACTAAGATACAGCCCCCATTCTGAAGATTATACCACAGCAGGGAAATAAACTTACAGATCTGACAAATTTGGGAAACAGATTACATAAGCTAATAGAAAGATAAAGGAAAAAAGAGCTTAGCATACTTTTGTAAAGTATACTATTCTATAACAAAAAATTCAAAAAGTATTTGCTAAATTTGTAGTAAGATTAGGCATCAAAATGAGGTAACCAAACAAAACGGCATTATGAGTAGTACTTACAGATTGATGCTCGCAACAAAGCCAACCACTGAGCGCATGCCTCGGCTAGGGTCATGGTAAACATCCATCCCAATCACCATTAATTGTTTCTGGGTTAGAAAACAAAAACAAGCAATCCATCCTCCCATCTTTTTATTATCTGCCCCTCAAAAGCAAAACACGAAAATAAATTCTGGGAAAAGGAAAGACTAAAATCAACCTTTTTTTTTTTTAAACACTAGGAAGAAGTCGGAAATCTAGAATAGAATCAGCACACTTTTTCTGTAAAGAACTACACAGTAAATATCGTTGGGCTCTGTGAACCACACAGTCTCTGTAGGAACTATTCAATTCCATTTGTCATTAACAGCACAAAGAGCAGCCATCGCTAGTCTGTAAAGAAATATGGCTGTATTCAAATAAAACTTCATTTAAGGACACTGAAAGTGGAATTTCATATAATTTTCATGTGTCAGGAAATATTAGTCTTATTTTTATTGGTTTCAGGTATTTGAAGTTATAAAAACCATACTCAGTACGTGGGCTCTACAAAATCAGGCCATGAACCATTTAGACTACTAAGCATGGAAAATAGATAACTCTATACGGAAAATAAGGAAAACAACTAGGTAGGAATCTCTGAAGAGCTAAATTGAATGAAGACACATCACTCACCAGAGGAATATCCACTCCCCAGAGCTCACCACCTAATTTACAATTAATCTGAAGTAAAATTTTCTGGGCCACACTCCGAAGCCTGGTTGGCTGACCAATGGTTCGGACATTGATGACCTATAACAAAAGGGTGTGGGGAAAGAAGACACTATCAGCCTGTCAGACAATGTAAAAGAAGCCTGATGTACACACAACATTTAAGAAACCCCAGTTAGCAGATAATACACTTTGCACAACTAGTTCTAATTCTAGGATTTCCATGCAGGAATGCACAAGTGTGAGTGTGCAAGCACATTTGCACGCACGCACACACACCACAAACACAAATCAAAATAAAAGAACCACCAAAAAAACAAACTTTCAAAAGAATCTCATACAGAATAAAAAAAATTTTAAACCCACTTAGGAAAAACAGCTTTCCCCTTTTAGAGTGAAGCCTACACTCTTAGAACCCAATCATGTGAGACCGCCCAGCAGCTCAGGCACTTGAACCAGCCAAAGTAACTCATTTGGAAACATGAAGGCAGCATTTATAAAGAGCATCTGCTCTTAACCAGGCTACTCTAATAAGGGGAATGTTCCACTGGAAGGGTTACACATGATGGCTTCTAATAGTTACTTCAGTTTTTCTGAACACCTGAATCCCTCTTTTCAAAGACTCGAGGGAGGCTAGACTTTCCATCCATGCCTCCTGCCCAGCTCCCACTCACCTGTGAGGGCACAGGAGCCTGCACACAGCACAGCTTTTTAATAGCCCCATAGAGATCGTCACGTGTGCCCATGATGATGCAAACAACCATCTGTATCTTCCCCTTGAGGAGATAAAGTACATAAAAGTCAGGCTTTGGAATTCTCAGGGGATCCTGACAGGGTTCCAGCTGGGGGCAGTGTAAGAGCCTGCAAAGTCATAGTACCTTTAAGGCAGAGGGGGACAGGAAAAAAGAGGGTAGATTGTTCCAACCCCAAATAGGTCCTTGAACCTTTGTTGGGTTCAGGGCTTCTTTGCATATGTACACAAAATATCTAGAGCCAGTCCTTACTACCTGACTTCGTTCTGCCTAAAGTTGCCTAAAAAGGTAGGTTTGAACATTTGCAAGGGTTACCTAGTTGCTGCTTTCAATTCCCTATAATGCTTTCCACCACTCTCTTCAGTAAGTTAAGCACCTTATTAACATTCATGCCACAAAACTGAGATACCACAAGAAAGCATTCAGAGCCAAACACAAATAGACGAAGCTATTGCCAAATCCGTAAGTGGCTCTTCCTAATTCTATGGTTAGGAGAGAGAATGACATTGCCAGCAGTGTATCTCATATAAGCATCCCTGACCCATCTGTTTAAGAGATCCAACACTGGAAACAGGATCTTTCAAAGTCTGAATAAAGAAAAGTAGCACTTAAGTGAAATGAAGTGCCAATCCTTTATGCAAGAACAGCTATTAATAGTAAATTAATAATATATTATTCCAAATCAAGATTAGTGTTAGATTAAGACTTCTGTGAGAACACACATTCCAGCAATCACATCAAAGAGCTTCCAAAGTCACACAGAACACACTGGGAGCCTATGGGCTGGACCTATCAAACACAAGTAGCTTTTTAGCCCCTAGAGTACTTACTCACAACTCTGGTTGTGGGTTTAGTAATTTTAAATTTTATTTTTTTAAAGATTTTATTTATTTATTCATGAGAGAGACACACACACATAGAGGCAGAGACATAGGCAAAGGGAGAAGCAGGCTCCATGCAGGGAGCCCGATGTGGGACTCAATCCCAGGACTCCAGGATCATGCCCTGAGCCAAAGGCAGATGCTCAACCACTGAGCCACCCAGACATCCCTTTTTTTTTTATTTTTTTAAGTAGGCTCCATGCCCAGTGTGGGGCCTGAACTCATGACCCTGAGATCAAGGGTCATATGCTCTACCAATTGAATCTGCCAGGTGCCCCCTGCCCTGCTTTTTAAAATTAACATCTAAACATAAGGAAGAGCACATACACACAAATCCAGATTTTTTGCTTCTACTGAAAAATAAATAAATTAAAAATCAACTTGATAATGGTGTGCTTTCATCTGCAGTCATGTGGTTTACTCTCTTTAGTTCACTAGGTCCCCTCCTAGCCCACTTCAGTTGTTTGTGTTATTCACCTGATTCCCGCAGACATCTGAGTCTATGACCCCTAACAAATAATAAAGCAGTATGCCCTAAAGACAACAGAGACAAGACCAATATGAATTAAGTTTGGTAAATGTGATGAATAAGCCTCATATCCATGCTGCAGGAAAACTGATGGCAGTACACTCTCCTAAAAGAACATGGCAAGTGGGGAGATGGGGGCACTGATGTACTACACTGCGTTGTTCTTTTGAAAGCACAGCAAAATTATCAATGATCAGGCCCAGGGAGAGGCCATGGCAGACTACAAGCCCGGGAAACCAGGAGGAAATTACTAAGAGAGACAGAACACGACGGTGGTGCTATGGGTGATAACCCAGAGTCAAGGATCAGAGAGATCCTAAGAAGATCTCACTCTAGTACTCATCCCACAAGAATGGATCCTTCAAGTCAAAGGACTAATTACTTCCAAAAACTTTTCCTCTGCTTTTGTGCCTTCCTGAAGCTTCTTTCTCTGTTTTGCGCACAGGTAAGAACTACAGGCCTGAACTACTGAGTTATGAGTCCCATGACCTGCTTAGCTCCAGGGGTCCTGATCAGCTGTCAGGACTGGGCTGATGGGCCAGATGCCAAGTTCATCACCAGCACAATTCAAATCTTAAGCCAGACCAGACTGTGACAGCTCAGTACTGAATCGTGCAAAATGGCACCAGGCCCAGAAAGTTGCTTTCTGAGCACAACATGTTCTATATAGATAACGAACTAAAGTTAAGTCAGCTACTCTCTCTGTTAATTACATGAAAAAACACCAGAGTGAGTGAGGCTGCAAGCAAAAGAATGAGAGAAGCAGAACAAATCAAGGGGCATAAGGACTACTTATATCTAGTTCAATATTTAATGTGTATGTAAGACACAGGTTTCTCAGGCATCATAAGCATACTGATAACCAAAATAATTTAAAATCAAGTATTCAAGTATTTTAAAACATTTTAAAATATACTCAAATTAATTTATTACCTCAACTCCTAGCATGGACTGAATGGTTCTGACGTAGGTCTCTATTCGATCATCCTTTAGTTCAACCCAGGCTGGTGGGCTCATGCGCATACCAATGGGGCCAGCTATCTTCTCCAACATGTTAACCAGTTCTCTGGCCTGATCCATTGCTCTCTTTGGGTAAAACAGTGCCCAGAAATGCATGGGGACCTAGGAATAACCACAAGCTATTTTTAGCACTTCCCACAGCTTAGACACTCCAAAACCAAACCCAGGAGGTATTATTGTAGAGAATAAATTGCTTTTAGCTTTGAGTCCTTTCTGATTTAATTCCTGTAGCTAACACAGATGTATGTGATAAGTAAACTGGGGAATACTCTCACAGTGGAATACTATGCAGCAATGAGAATGAAAGACCTACAACCATACCTAAAAATATGCCCACCAATGCAAGGCTGAAGAAATGAAGCCAGACATAATAGAATATATGCCATATGGTTTCATGTATAAATCAAGTACAAAAAACAAAAGAATCTATCCTGTTAAAATGAGGAAAGCGATTAGTTACTCTTGCAGTTTTTAAAGGTGAGAGGTAGATAGTAAGGAGGAGCAGGAGGGATGGCTTATAGGGCATTAGTAAAGTTATCTTTTTTATTTTTATTTTTTTTAAAGTTGTCTTTTTTTTTTTTAAGATTTTTTATTTATTCATAGACACACACAGAGAGAGAGAGAGAGAGAGAGAGAGGCAGAGACACAGGCGGAGGGAGAAGCAGGCTCCACGCAGAGAGCCTGACATGGGACTCGATCCAGGGTCTCCAGGATCACGCCCTGGGCTGCAGGCGGCGCTAAACCGCTGAGCCACCGGGGCTGCCCAAAGTTATCTTTTTTAACCCTTGACTGGATTCCACAGGTCTATAAACCTTTGAAAATTCTTTTAAGTATACTTTTTCTTTAAACATATTTCAATAAAAAGTTTGAGAAACAGATGTGTGTACTTTATGCATGGCCAAAAAGACCAGGTTAGCCAAAAACATTTAAAAATAATTATATATCATTCTGTTCTTTAGTTCCCTGGGTGGGGGTACTATTTAAATTATACTTCATGGATAAAAACATCTTCCAGGAACCCCCAGGGAAAAGCGGGGGAAGATAAAGGAAGATAAAAGGGAGAGTGGGTAATAGGTTGGCACAATATGAATTACCATAGCAACCTATTTCCTTTTCCTAAGTCTATGGCCAACCGAAGTTCTTACCTCTAAAAACTCATCAGTTTGCTCTATTTAAAGGAACCCTGTTTAGTAGATAATTCAGGATGGGAATTCAGTTGGTACTCTCAAAAAGAAGATACTGAGTCATTCCTGCACCCTAATTTCCATACTTATTGGAATACTGGTCTTCTCTTCACCACTTCAAAAGTCACTTACAGTCAAGATGGAAAGGTCTCTGGTTACTTCCTTAATCCAGTTTAGTTCCTGAGATGTGATAAATGAAGTATTTCTTAAGTTAATTCTTTCCATTGGCAGAACACGTCCTTCGATCTAAATAGAAAACAAAGTTACACCTGACATGAGCCATCTACAAACACAATTTAGGAAAGAACAATGACACTGTCTTGGGTCTGGTCAACTCCACTATGTAAACCTGTCCCTGTTATAACTTCTAAGAATGGCACAAAATGAAACTCCTAGCCGTGAGTCCAGGCCAATAAAACTCTGGACAAATATAGGTAAAATTTTTATAGGCATGGCTCTTTAATTACTGAAGCTTCCAACAATGTCTCCCAAGGAAGGGATTAGAAAGCATTGCTTCTTTAGAAGTAGAGAATGTCTGTAAAACAACTATAATTTCAAGATAAATAAGAAAATAATATTTTAAGGGACCAATTTAAAGTAAAAAACTAAAAGTAAAATTTCTTAAGAAGGCTGAACATAAACTATACCTTAAAAAGAAAAACCAGGGAATCCCTAGGTGGCTTAGAGGTTTAGTGCCTGCCTTCCACCTAGGATGTGATCCTGGAGACCCGGGATTGAGTCCCACATCGGGCTCCCTGCATGGAGCCTGCTTCTCCCTCTGCCTGTGTCTGTGCCTCTCTGTGTGTGTGTCTCTCATGAATAAATAAAATCTTAAAAAAAAAAAAAAACAAAACAGAAAGAAAAGGCATAACAAAAGAATAAATTAAAGTTAGGAATAAGTCACTCAAATCTAAATATGCAAAAATAGGAAGATAGTAAAGTCGATGATATAACAACATGATGGACTATTTTGCAATCATTAAAACCACTTTTTTTTAAAGATTTTATTTATTTATTCATGAGACACACACACAGAGAGAGGCGGGAGATAGGCAAAGGGAGAAGCAGGTTCCATGCAGGAACCTGATGTGGGACTTGATCCTGGGACTACGGGATCACGCCCTGAGCCAAAAGCAGATGCTCAACACTGAGCCACCCAGGTGTCCCTTAAAACCACCTTCTAACTACACGTAATATGATGCCGTTTTTACAAAAAATAAATAGTAATATACCTATCATAAAAACTGAATGAGTCTATACTTAGTAGTGATTATTTCTGGGGATGTGCAATTATAGGGGATTTTTACTTTCTATGATTTCTACCATTTGTTTATTAAAAAATAACACTGTGGCACTGGCTGGCTCAATCGGTTAAGCATCCAACACTTGATTTTGGCTCAGGTCATGATCTTAGGGTTGTGAGATCAAGTCCCACGTCAGGTTCAGTGCTCAGCAGGCAGTCTACTTGAGATTTTCTCCCTCCCTTCTGCCCCTCCCCTCACTTTTGCACAGGCACATGCTAGCTCTCTCTCTCCCCCATTCTCTTAAATAAATAAATCTTAAAAAAAAAAAACTTATATGACCCCAAAAAATTTAATGAGCTTATAAACATAAATAACAATGCCCACATTAGCAATAGTGTAAGGAATCCAACTCATGATATGAAGTAAAAAATTTTTGAGCCTTTCTAGAAGGCAACTGACCAATAAGAATAAAAGTCCTAAAAATATAAATGTCCCCTGCCCTAAAAATTCCACTTCCATAAATCTGACTATGAAAATAAACATTACAAAGACCTAGTTACTAAGGCTGTTCACTGAATAACTGTTTCTAATAAAAAAAAATACTAAATTCAATTTTTAATGTGAAGGAATAGAAAAATGTTAATAAACTATCTGAATGGAAGCCATTAAAATATTTTGAAAGATATTAAATGACATGGAAAACCATTCTAAATATATTGAGGGGGGGAAAAGGAAACCATATGAACACATGCTGTGTGAGTATGCATAAGCATGCAAGCATGCACATGTACACACACACACACACACAAATCTACTGAAGAGTATGTACAAAAATGTTAACAGTGGTTGTTCTGAAATAGATGAACTTTCTTTTCTTCTTTGGCTTATGTTTTCTACATTTTCAAGTTAACATTTACTAACAAAAACTCATGTTTAAAGTATAACATTAAATAAATGCAAACCCATATAGGATATAATCACAGCCTTGTATTTATTTATTTATTTATTTATTTTTTAATTTTTTATTTATTTATGATAGTCACAGAGAGAGAGAGAGAGAGGCAGAGACACAGGCGGAGGGAGAAGCAGGCTCCATGCACCGGGAGCCTGACGTGGGATTCGATCCCGGGTCTCCAGGATCGCGCCCTGGGCCAAAGGCAAGCGCCAAACCGCTGCGCCACCCAGGGATCCCTAATCACAGCCTTGTAAGGAAAAGATTTATTTTTACAGGAAAAATGTGTGGGGGAATGAAATACACTGAAATATTTTTCATATATATCTAAAATAAATCACTAAGATATCATCTTTGGATCATTAAATTACTGTATTTTTATTTCTTTGTTTTTTGTTTGTTTGTTTGTTTTTACTTTTTATTTATTCATAAGAGATAGAGAAAGGCAGTGACCTAGGCAGAGGGAGAAGCAGGCTCCTTATCCCTGTAGGGAGCCTGATGTGGGACTCAATCGCAGGACCCCAGGATGACGATCTGGGCTAAAGGCAGACACTCAACCAGTGAACCACCCAGGTGCCCCTCTATGCTTTTTTGTAAGGTTTCAACATTTTCCTTATTAACTATCCATTATTTTTATTAAAAAAAAGTTAACAAGGAGTCAATTCAGAGTGCAAGGAACTAGAGAAAAGACAGAATTATTTTAGTATAACCTCAAAAGAAAGGTGAAAAGTAGTGATAGCTAATGTTTACTGAGCACTTGCTATATGTCACGTATTATGCTAAAGATGCTACCATTTAAATTCTTATCACTCAACTATTATCCTCATTTTACAGATAAACTAAGAGATGCTAAGCAATTTGCTCAAAGTAACTAAGATGGCAACTGGCTGAGCTGAGATTCAAAGCCAATAAGTGGACACCAGAGGCGAAGGACTCCACCACCATCTCATACTGCCTCTGTCCCATGGGTTACACCACACAAAATACAACCTAGCAGACTCAGACAAAATGCAGGCAGAAAGGGCCACAGGAAAATTAGATGGTGTAAGTCTGATACTCTATGCTTACAGAAAGAATGACAGTAGTGTATTCAAAGAATCACTAGTTATTGGGAAAGAAAAATACCAAACATACAAAACCTTAGAAATTATTTAGATTGGAAAACTGAACATGAGGTAAAAGTTTTAAAAAATTTATATATTTTTTTAGGTGGTCAGGAGAGTGCATGTGAGCATCAGGATGGGTAGAAGAGGAGGAGGAATGTCAAGCAGAATTCCATGAGAATGAATGAATGAATGAATGAATAAATAAATAAATAAATAAATAAATAAGAATTCCCAATGAGTGCAGAGCTCAACAGCGCAACTTGACTTCACAACCCTGAGATCATGACCTGAGCCAAAATCAAGAGTCAGATGCTTAACCAACTGAGGCACCCAAGCACCCCAATAATGAGGTAAATTTTAAGTTGATATTCCTTCTGCTATCTATTTGATTAAAAATTAACAGCTCATATCCCTGCAAAATACAGAAGAAAAATCTTTAACCCTGCAAAATACAGAAGAAAAATCTTTAAGAGATACTAATCAATTAGGAGAAGGAAATTTAAATATTATGACTAGGGCCTCCTCACCCCAAAAAAAAGTCCAAAATAAAGACAAGACAGGAAGCTATCACCTACTTTCACTAAGCTCTGAAAATAGCTGGTCACCACGGTTTCCTACTTGGCCACATCCAGTTTACCTTATGTACATCCTTCTGCAGATAGAGTCCCCAGCGTGCCAGTTCATTGCTGGCTGTCTCATTCTTTGAAATTCTCTGCAGCAAGCATTCCAAAGCATTATGGTGCTGTTTGGGGCTCAGGTTAATCTGCTGGGTCAGATCCTAAATAGATTTAAAATGGAGATAATAAAAGTATTAGTATCTCCAATACGAAGTTAAACCCCAATATAACTAAAACATTTCCAAAAGAAAACCTCTTTTCCACTGAAATCTATAGACATTTTCAAATACCTCCAAAGATTTTAATAAACATGACTCAGGAATGTGAAATATATGCTTAAAAATTTAATCATAAAAGAATTGAAATGTTGTTTTTTTCACCCACATTACAGCTAAATCTTATCTCTTTCTTAAAACTATGTTCTGAATTTAAAATTCCCAAGAAATTCGGGGGCACCTGGGTGGCACAGTCAGTTAAGTGTCTCCCTTTGGCTCAGGTCCTGATCCCACCAGGGTCCTGGGATCCAGCCCCACATGGGGCTCCCCTGCTCAGCAGGGTGTCTGCTTCTCCCTCTCCTTCTGCCCCTCCCCCTCTCTCAAATAAATAAATCAAAACTTTTATTTAAAAAAAATGTATTTATTCACGAGAGACACAGGCAAAGAGAGGAGAAGTAGGCCCCATGCAGGGAGCCTGATGTGGGACTCCATCCTGGGACTCGGATCACGCCCTGAGCCGAAAGGCTGTCGCTCAACCACTGAGCCACCCAGGTGTCCCTTTAATTTTTTTTAAGCTTTTTATTTATTTCTTCATGAGAGACACATAGTGAGAGAGGCAGAGACATAAGCAGAGAGAGAAGCAGGTTTCCTGTAGGGAGCCTGATGCGGGACTTGATCCCAGGACCCCAGGGATCACGACCTGAGCCAAAGATAGACACTCAACCACTGAGCCACCCAGGTGCCCCAATAAATAAAAACTTAAAAAAAAAAAAAAAAACCTAAGAAAGTCTATGAAACAGGAGAAAAGGGAGCTTGATTACACCAATTTATTATTTGGAAAAAATAGGGGGAAAAAATGTCCTGTACTAGGCACAGAGCCAAACATAACAGAATGGAAAACCACATCCACTCTTCTATTTCATGTCCTACTACTACTGTATCTAATGTCATCCTAAGACTCTTTTCTGTCCAGTGCTTGGTCTATAATATATGCTTTTTAATGTTATTGTTAAATGAATACTTAAATGTGTATATGAAGATTCTGAATCACGTATGTGAGTTCTTTATTCTTCTGGGACTACAGAACTATACAGTTATTGTTCCCTGTGAGGCAGTCATTACCGCCAGTCTACGGGGCTGTACAGATAGCCCTGTGATCATAAAGTCATTAGGTGATTGAGTGTTGTAAGGAAGGAGCCTTGACCTACATGTTAAATGGAAAAGGGACGAAGGTAAACATGAAAGAAATCTCTTACAGGAATGCTAAGCTTCACTTCAGGCTCTTTATGATGTTCTGAAAATAGTCTGTGGCAGCGGAGACAGGCATGGGTCCAAGGGTAACAGACATGCTCTAGGAGAGTGAGGAAGCACAGAAGCTCAAGTGTGGAAAGCCCCAAGTGCTGCAGACAGAGTGGAGGTGAAGGGCTCCGGCTCCAGATTCGTGCTGCTGCCCACGTCTGCGCTTCTCAGACATTTCCTATGGGGACCAAGCCCAACATCTCCTGGACACTCCACACCCCATGAGATAAACTTCTATCCTTTTACCTCAGTCTCTGACTTATTAATTACTTTTTTGCTACATTATCTCCTCACCCCTTTAAATAGACTGAAGGCTTGTAAGAATGCTAGAAAAACTCAAGGCTCTCAAAGAACCTCACTTGTGATCATATGACCAGTTTACAGTCATCTATCTAATAAGGGTGAAGACAATTACTTGTTTCCTTTTCCCTTATAATTCAGTCACTCTACTGTGCCGACAATCTTCCAAAGGGAGGCTCTGATCAGCTTCTTCACAGTGAATGGGAAAGGACACAGGGCATGTTTTAGAGACAACTGGAGCCTGGAAGAACAGACCTGCCCAGGTGATAACACAAGCCTGCCCAGGTCTAGCTCAAGCTGTTAGTGAAAAGGCCTTCCATTCAACACAGGCATTTCTCACCTTCATGGCTCTGAAGTCCTTCTTCATCTTCTCAGGGATTCCAGTCATGAATGAAAGCTCAGGCAGCAGCAGGATTTCACCTTTTAGCAGCTTTGAAGAGAGAACGGGGAGGAAAAATAAAGCACCAAAGATGGTCTTGTTCTCCTGACCTGACAAGACATGCCATGCCCAGGGCTGGGCCTGCGGGGACATAATTGGTACACTAGGGAACATAAAACCTCAGAAAAGAAGGCAGTGAAATACTGCAAGTATTTTAACCTTTTCCCCTCAGTCACAATATTATAAGCTTGTTATATTAAGTAAAAGGAAAATGTTGAAATGGTCAAAAAAAAGGGGAAAAACTAGGAAAAATAATAACTGTCCTCTTAGACCTCCAGACAAGCTAAGGCCTCCAGATCTTATCTTAGCTGGGTGATTTTCAGCCATACTCATTTAAGACAGAAGAGTTGTTGTCAAGGCACTTTCCCCTGGCTCCTGGCCCGGTTAAATGTCTCTCTTCCCTAACGGATCTAGTGTTTTAATCTTAGCAGAAAATAATTCTCTTTATTCCTTAACCTGACTTGCTTATATGGATACTTAGCTCCTCATTATGGGGATTTCAAAAGCAAATCCTGGGGATCCCTGGGTGGCTCAGCGGTTCAGCGCCTGCCTTTAGCCCGGGTCATGATCCTGGAGACCTGGGATCGAGTCCCAGGTCGGGCTCCCTGCATGGAGCCTGCTTCTCCCTCTGGCTGTGTTTCTGCCCCCCCCCACATCATGAATAAATAAATGAAATCTAAAAAAAAAAACAAATGCTACCATGTTAAGTGGCACCTCTGGCTAGAGACAATCCTGCACAGTTTTCCCCAACCACACTGTAACTCTGCTTCATGGCTCCCAGCACCACAGATGAAGAACTTAAGCTACAAGTACAAATCTAATTACCCCTCCCCCCGCCAACTCACCATCCCTTGGTTCTGTCTCTCGCTGGGCCTGTGGATCAGCAGTGGTTGGTCCTCTTCCTTAATTGTGATTCCATAGTTTTTGCTAGACCAGGACAGAGGCAGAAGCAGGAAAGCATTTCAGAAACAGCATCACTAAATGGAGGAGAAATCATCTAACAGTCCAGAGAAAATTTTGCTTAAAACCACAACAGGTTGGGGGCGCTTGAGTGGCTCAGTTAAGCATCCAACTCTTGATTTCAACTCAGGTCATGATCTCAGGATTGTGAGATCGAGCACCAAATCAGGCTTCACAAAGTCTGCTTGGGATTCTCTCTCTCTCTGCCCCTCCCCCTGCTCCTCTGCACTCCCTTCACCCTCAAATAAATCAATCTTAAAAAACTGCATCAGGTTGAAAGGCTTGGGCAACTGAAAAGGCAAAATGATAGTCAAGTGATTAGGGATTTGAACTTAATCTCTCCAACCAGACTTCTACTTAAATCAACAAAAGAAATATAATTCAAAACCTTGGTATTAATTTATAAAGTAATTTCCAAAATTACTAAATGAAACTTTAAGTCAAATCCCACAAACAAGTTCATTCAATCTTGACAGCATTACCAATCTATTATCGTAAAAGTGTCCCACTGTAGGCTACTATGGAACTCAACATTCTGCTAGAGAATGGCAGACTACATCCCACACCCACCCGAAGGCCCAAGCCCAGTCTCTACTTTCCACCTGTAGTATTCCAAAAATGTGATCTCCTTTCCATCAGACATTGTGAAGCTATCTTTTGGTGTCTTATTCCAGTCCACATCATCAATACGATAGGTACGATTGTTGTATCTGGTTATAACAATATTGCCAACCAAAAGCTTAGTGCACTCATCCTGGAAGTTTTCTTTGTTCTGCTGATAAATGGCATGCCTTTGGAAAGAAACAAGAGACTTTTGAATCATATTTGTATTCACAGAGCACAATGAAAAGGCTGGAGGATGCAAACAAGTACTTCAGGGGTATGATCGCAGCCATATAGCAACAAAAGGCTCCAGTTGTCTCTTTTGAGAGACATGACTCATCTCTTTTTGACATTACCAAAATATCCAAAATTAATAAAAAATAGTGAAAAGAGGGGTGCCTGGGTCAGTTAAGTGTCTGCCTTTGGCTCAAGTGAGGATCTCACGGTCCTGGGAGGAGCCCTGCATCAGGCTTCCTGCTGAGTGGAGAGTCTGCTTCTCCCTCTCCATCTCTCTCCTCACATCCCTGCTCGTGCTCGCTCACATGTGCTCTCTAATAAATAAAATCTTTAAAAACAAAATAGTGAAGAGATAAAAGTCAAACTAAAAACAACTACAAATTAATAACATTCAGTTTGCCTTTGAATAAAGTATTTTAATCATCAAAATAATTATTTTGTATCATCATCATTAGGATAGTCTACAGAAGGACAACAAAACATTTTTTAAACTATATTTGCCCTTTTTAGCTAACAGAAATACCTATTACAAATCCCTATTATTAGACAGTCCTGGTGAAGATGCTAAAGATGCAGACGAACAGATTCACTATAGTTAAATGTACCCTCGCCATAAACTCTAAACAGTGCCATGAATAAGCCGACACAGGAAATTCACAGGAACCATGTCTGAATATGCCTAGGGAGTCAAGGAACATTGACAGAAGAAGCTGATGCTTGAAGGAGCAGTCTGCCAAGCAGAAACACTGGGGCAGAGGAATGAGTGACACTCCAGGCAGAGGCAGCAATATGCAGGAGATGAGCAGCAATCTGGGGATGGGGAGGGCAAGGACATTGAAGAGGGATAGAAGATGGTGTAAGTACAGGCCAAAGACAGGCAGGGACCAAATCTGAACGTCCTCCTAAGTCAAGGAACAGAGTTTGGACTTTCTTCTGTGGGTCAGGGTCACCCAGGGTATATTCTTCAAAAACACTGGTCCCTTGATAGGTTGTGAGGAGGTGTGAAAAAGGTTCCACAATCAAAAAAGTGGAGTCCACTCTGCATATTATAAAGCCTGTCTAGAGACTCACAATGTACATATGCACCTCAGGCTGCTAAAGAAACATATTTACCTCCGATGTATTTAACCACAGATTCCTCCCACTCTTTACTTCTAACCTCACTGAACAAACATTTATGGTCCTTCTGGGCAATTATAGTATCCTACAGAACTCGCCCTAAGAAAGATTAAGTAAGTGATGAAAAACCATCAGAGACTTTAAGCAGTTCAACCCTGACGACAGACCCTGGAGCCAATGCCTGAGTTCAAATCTTGTGTCTTCCACTTACTAGCCTGTGAAACTCAGAGAGCTACTGCTCTTTGTGCCTTGGTTTCCTCATGTGAAAGTGGGGTCAGTGAAAGCACCTAACTCACAGTGTTGAGAGAACGCAACTGTATAGACCCAAAACAGTGAGAACTGTACCCCTCGTACAGAGAACAGAACTGTATGTTTGCAAATATCATCTCCATCATGATCATCAGTACCTGATACATGCCAGATGCAGTGTGTGTGTGTGTGTGTGTGTGAGAGAGAGAGAGAGAGAGAGAGAGAGAGAGCGCGCACGCGCTTATTCTGTCTGCCAGGTTAAATACAGAAGAGAAATGGCTATAAAGATAAATTCACTACAGGGGCACCTGGAGAGCTTAGTCAGGTAAGCCTCTGATTCTTGATTTTAACTTAGCTCATGATTTCAGGGTCATGAAATCGAGCTTGACGCCAGGCACTGAGCATGGAGACTGCTCAAGACTCTGTCTCCCTCTGCAACCCTCCAACTTGTGTGTGCACTCTCTCCCCCCAAAAAAGTAGGTTAACTATATATGTGGTTGTGGAAGTCAAAAGAAACCACTACTATACAATCCATATCCAAACACTTTTTAACTTGTAATTTATTTTCAGAACTCATAATGCTAGTTTTTAATATTCTCTTACCTAATTCCTTTCCCCTGATCCCTGTTTTTTCCATCAGAAAATGTAGGAAGACATGGAGGAAGAAGGCACAATCAAGAAAAAGCTAAAACGGGATGAGGAACGCAGGAGATAAACAATATAGACCTGAATCCTGTCATTCCAACATTCAACATTGGAAAGTAGATAGAAATCAATGATTTTTAACTACATCTATTTCACTTTGATTTCTAAATGCTGGGATTAAAATTAAAAAAAATTTTTTTAAATCACACTGAGGACAGCCCGGGTGGCTCAGCAGTTTAGCGCCACCTTCAGCCCAAGGCATGATCCTGGAGACCCGGGATCGGGTCCCACATCGGGCTCCCTGCATGCAGCCTGCTTCTCCCTCTGTCTCTGCCTCTCTCTGTGTCTCTCATGAATAAATAAATAAAATTAAAAAAAAAAAAAAGAATCATATGATAGATTACCCCCCCCCTTTTTTTTTCAGTCTGGCTTGTTTTCGGTATGATTTTTTTTTTTTTAAAGATTTTATTTAAAAAAAAAAAAAAAAAAGATTTTATTTATTCATGAGACACACACAAAGAGAGGGAGGCAGACAAACAGGCAGAGGGAGAAGCAGGCTCCATGCAGGGTGCTCGACCTGGGACTCGATCTCAGGACTCCAGGATCATGCCCTAGGCCAAAAGGCAGGTGCTAAACCGCTGAGCCACCCAGGGATCCCCTATCATATGATTCTAAATATAGAAAATTCTAAACGATGCACGCTAATCTCTAGTAACAGAAAGCAGACCAGTGTGTGCTGCCTATTGTGGACAAAGGAGAACAAAGGTAGAAAGAGATCTGAAAGAGACATAAGTAAATTTTGAGTGGGCAATGGATACGCTCATTATCTTCATTGTGATGTTATGTTGGTATATAAATAAGTTAAAACTCATCAAATTGGGGGTGTCTGGGTGGTTCAGTGGGTTAAGCGTCTGCCTTTAGCTCAGGTCGTGATCCTAGGGTTCTAAGATCAAGCCCCACATCAGGCTCCCTGCTCAGTGGGGAGCCTGCTTCTCCTGCTCCCTGCCCCTTGTTCTTACACTCTTTCAGATAAATAAATAAAATCCAAACAAAAACCTCATCAGATTGTAAGCTTTAAAAATATGAGATTTTTCATGTCAATTGTGCCTTACTAAATCTGAAAAAAGAAATTAATGGAATAGAAGACCCTGATGAGAGTAAAATACAAATTAGGACTGAGTGCCAATAATGGTGCCAATAATTACCAGTGACATTTCAAGTTAGTGGGGGAAAAATGGATAAGAACCAGGGCACCCAAAAAAAAAAAAAAAAAAAAAAAAAAAAAAAAAAAAAGAACCAGGGCACCCTGGGCAGCCCGGGTGGCTCAGCAGTTTTAGTGCCGCCCTCAGCCCAGGGCCTGATCCTGGAGTCCTGGGATCGAGTCACAGGTCAGGCTCTCTGCGTGAAGCCTGCTTCTCCCTCTGCCTGTGTCTCTGCCTCTCTCTGTCTCTCTCACGAATAAATAAAATCTTTAAAAAAAAAAAAAAAAAAAAAAAGGAACCAGGGCACCCAGATATTGCAGTCAGTTAAGTGACCCAACTCTTTGTTTCAGCTCAGGTTGTGATCTCAGAGTCATGGGATCAAGCCCTGGGTCAGGCTCTATGCTCAGCCTAGTCTCCTTAAGATTCTCCCTCTCTCTCTCTGTCCCTCCCCCTCTCAATACATCTTTGAAGAAATACATGTTTAAAAACACAGATTAAAAAAAAAAAACACACAGATAAAAATTTTGGTAACCATTTAAAAAATAATCAATAGTAACATGTAATATACGTATATACCATTTAATAAGAGATTTTATTAATATGTTTTAATATCATAGGGTCAATCCCCCTTTGTATAGTTTTTTTTTCTTTTCTAGACTTTTCCTCAATATTCTTGTTTTTTTTTCTTTAAATATTTTATTTATTTATTCATGAGAGATACAGAGAGAGAGGCAGAGACATAGGCAGAGGGAAAAGCAGGCCCATTCAGGAAGCCTGATGTGGGACTCAATCCCAGGACTCCAGGATCATGCCCTGAGCCAAAGGCAGACACTCAACCACTGAGCCACCAGGAGTCCCGATTGGTTATTTTTTTCATATCAACTTTAGAATTAGTCTAGTCTCAGGGAAGCAACCTATATGTAGATGGATGGATGGATACAGATTAAGTTATTTGGAGCATTTATATTAAGTTTAAATAAACATTGAGAGAATTGTTAAAAAAATATATTAACACGTAAGAAATTAAACAGTAAAATCAGATGAAAGCACAAACATTCATGTCTTCCTTGCAATTAAAAAATCACAAACTTTGGAGAAGATTGTATTGTAGCCATGGTAACAAGTAGCCATAAAATCCAAGGGTTTGGGGTTTTTTTGTTTTTCTTTAATATTTTATTTGACACAGAGAGAGAGAGAAAATGAGTGTGGAGAGGCTCAAGGGGAGAGAGAGAAGCAGACCCCCACTGAACAGGGAGCCCCACTTGGGGCTCGATCCAAGGACCCCAGGATCACAACTGGGGTTGAAAGCAGATGCTTCACTGACTGAGCCACTCAGGCACCCCCCAAAAAATCCAGTTTTAAACTTGCTTAATACAATTCTGTTCAACTCACCTCCACAAACCTATTTTTGCTAGCTATCCAACCAGAGTTGTCCCCTTGTTTCCATAAATTGACCAGTCGGGAACAACTTAATCGAATAAGCATCCCGATGATGAGTACTACTCAACCAACAACAGACGACCTGAGCAACCATGCTTCTACTGCTTGCCCCTCTGGAATACTGTTGTCCTGAACTCCATACCTCTCCAGTACTCTCTATAAGATCAGTAGTCTCAACTCACTGTAGTAAACAGTAAATCAGCCTTCTCTTTATTTCACATGGAACAGAGGTCTCCTCGTCCTTTGAAAATTCTGAAGGTCTCATCACAGTAACTGTGGAAGCTCTTCCTTTGCAACACTCTACAGATGTACTCCCTGGACCCCTTGTGCTTAACTCCATTTGTCCTTCAGATCTGCTGCCAGTGAGTACAGTCCCAATAACCAGCTGAGCTCAGACTAGTTTCATTAGGTTTTAGCTGCTTTTCTAATGAGTTTTCAGGTTAGACCTGGGTCTTTGTATGATGTCTTTGGGCTTTTTGTTTTGCAAGAATACCATTCGAAAATTATTTTTGCCATTAACTTGATTACTCTCCATCTGCTTATTTTTCTTTTGCTGTTATTTGTCTATATGCATAAAGTCTTCTTTCACGTGTTTCTGTTTTGCCCTGGATTTCCTTGTCCCTATTAAGTGTACAAGAGAGTGTTCTATAGGGAATGCATGGAGGCATAAGCCAGATAAGTCTCCAAACCAAGCCAATCCACTCCTGAGACATTATAGTTGGAGGTCATTTGGTCAGAAACCAATTTGTGAAAAAGAAAGTGGTCAAACATTATGAAGGCACTTCTTGTCTTAGCAATTTGTGAAAGAAGATCATTGTGTTTATTTGTTCAAATTCCAGGGTCAACGATAGTTGGGTCGCTGATCTCATGGCCCTTCCTATCTGTGTTTGGAACCTGAAATATGGTTCACAAACACACATCCTTAGACAACGTCAGTGCTTCTTTCTTGTTTGTCACAGGTTTGCTTATGTCAAGGTCTCAAACTCTCCCTGGGAGAATTTCTGCTTTCAATATAAAGGTTTACCATAAGTCCTAATTCTGGCACTTTCCTTAGTAAAAGGCAAAAAAGTATTTTGAGTTAAAATTACAATGTCCAAAGTACACAAAAAATATTCTCCAGTATAGATCATATGCTGGATCATAAAACAAACCTCAATGAAAATAAAAGGACAGAAATAATACAAAGTAAATTCTTTGATCACAACAGAATGAAATTAAAAATCAGTAACAGAAAAAAAAAATCAGTAACAGAAGAACTCAGGAAACTCACATACACGTGGAAAGTAACATATTCCCTTAAATAATCAAGGAGTCAAATAAATGACAAGGGAAATTAGAAAATACTTGGAGTTGGATATAAATGAAAACACAACATACCAAAACATATGTCATACAGCTATAGCATTACTTAAGAGGGAAATTTATAGCTGTAAAAGCCTATATTAAAAAAGAAAAAATATCCCCCAAAAAATAACCTTTCACCTGAAGACACTGGAAAAAAAAGAGCAAACTAATCCGTAAATATGCAGAAGGAAGAAAATAATGAATATAAGAGTGGGAATTAATGAAAGAGAGAACAGAAAAATATAGTCAACAAAACTATACATTGGCTTTTTGAAAAGGTCAAAAACACTGACAAATCTTTAGCTAGACCACCTATGAAAAAAGGAGACTCAGATTTCTAAAATCTGTGATGAAAAGAGGGAACACTACAACTGGCTTCACATAAATAAAAAGAACTGTAAGGGAACACTTTCAACAGCTGTATGCCAACAAATCAGATCATCCTAAATGGAACGGATAAACTCCTAGAAAGACACAAATGACCAAAACTCACCCAAAAATAAACAGAAAGTCTGAATAAATATCTAACAAGTACAGAAATTAAATTAGCAATTTAAAAACTGCACACAAAGAAAAAACAAAACTCAGATGGTATCTCCGATGAATTTCTACCAAGCATTAAAAGGAAAATGAATTCCAATCCTTAATAAACACTTTCAAAAAACAGAAGGGGGGATCCCTGTGTGGCACAGCAGTTTGGCGCCTGCCTTAGGCCCAGGGCGTGCTCCTGGAGACCTGGGATTGAATCCCATGTCGGACTCTCGGTGCATGGAGCCTGCTTCTCCCTCTGCCTGTGTCTCTGCCTCTCTCTCTCTCTCTCTGTGTGATTATCATAAATAAATAAAAAATAATAATAAAAAAAAAAACAGAAGGGGAAGGGAATACTTCTGAACTCTTTTTTTATAAGGCCTGTATATCCCAGATATTAACACCAGGCAAAAGTATCACAAGAAAACTACAGATATTGCTTAGGAATATAGATAAAAATCCTCAACAAAATACAAGCAAACCAAAACCAGCAACATATAGAAAAAATTATACACCATGAACAAGTGGGATTTATCCCACGAATGCAAGGTTTAATACTGAAAAATCCATTTTAAAAGCAGAATGTTTGGGGCTTTTTTTAAATGATCAAAACCCAACTGCCTTTCATGCTAAGAACACTCAATAAACCAGGAATAAAATGTAACTTCCTCAATATGAAAAAGGGCATCTACAACAAAAAATTCAGACCTAACATACTTGATGAAAGACAGATGGATATTTTCTCCCTAAGATCAGGAAAAGGAAATGAATGTCCACTCTTTTTTTTTTTTTTTTGGCTAGTTGAATTGTCTTTATTATCAAAGGGAATATATCCAAGGCTACTTACATTGAGGAGGGGCGGGGTCAGGGCTTTTTTCTTTTTCCACACCATTTCTATTCAACATTGTATTAGAGGTCCTAGCAGAGTAATTCAGCAAGAAAAATAAATAGAGATCCAGATTGGAAAGGAAGAAATAAAATTACGTATCTTTATTTGCAGATGACATGATCTCCTATATTGAAAATCCCAAAGAATCTATGAATAAAATGTTATAACTAATAAATGAGTTCACAGGGGTTGTGCGATACAAGAATGATATAAAAAAAATCAGTTGTTTTTCTATACACTTGTAACAAAAAAAATGAAACTTTTAAAGAAATCCGTTTACAAGGCATCAAAAAGAATAAAATACTTAGGATAAGTGCAAAACTATACTCTGAAATCTATAAAAAGTGAATTAGTGGTAAGGACACATAAAATTATGTACTTAGGAAATAAAAAGATAATTTTATATACAACATAAGCTATTGTGCAAAAAACAAAATACTACATAACTCATCTATAAATAGCTTTTGTGTAGTTAAAATATAACTATAACTTTTATTAAAGTAAAACTTTAATAAAAATAAATTT
Source organism: Vulpes lagopus (assembly GCF_018345385.1). Lineage (NCBI taxonomy): Eukaryota > Metazoa > Chordata > Mammalia > Carnivora > Canidae > Vulpes > Vulpes lagopus. The sequence continues at coordinate 16,421,350 of NC_054831.1, read as the reverse complement.
CAATAAATGGAAAAATATGCCATTTCTGTGAATAGGAAGAATCACTGAATGTTCTGCTCAGTCAATGCCAATCAAAATGTCAATTTTTTTTCTTATTCTCATTAAATTATTCAAAGGATCACATGCAAGAGTAAACTGGTGAAATTTGCTACAAAAATTCTGAAAACATGGGGCAGCCTGGGTGGCTCAGCGGTTTAGTACCACCTTCGGTCCAGGGCCTGATCCTGGAGTCCCAGGATCAAGTCCCATGTTGGGCTCCCTGCATGGAGCCTGCTTCTCCCTCTGCCTGTGTCTCTGCCTCTCTCTGTGTCTCTCATGAATAAATAAATAAAATCTTTTTAAAAAAATTCTGAAAACAGAATTCCTTGACAAATATTAAAAGCTAATACATTTACAGTAACTGAAACAGTGTCACATTGATTTTAACCACTAGATCAAAATGAAGTATTCAGAAATAAATCCAAGTATTTTAACACACGATAAAGAGAGGGATTTAAATCTAAAAAAACAAAAGTTTTTCACTAAGTTGTGTGATAGTTCCAAAGCAATCAATATGATCCTAATATCACATCAAAATAAAATCCAGAAGGTTTAAAACACTGGAAAAAATAAAACATAAGTTAGATCTAAGAAGAAAAGCAAAGCAGAGACTATAAAGAAACAGTGTACTTGAAGACATCTACTCTTATTTAACAAATATTCTTAACACTTACTACATGCTAGGAATCAACTAGAGCTGGATGTACTGTGAGAAAGAGAGACATGGCCCCACCATCAAGGAGAGATAGTCTAGGAAAGATAGAATAAATAATTACAAATTCACCCAAAAAAGTGTGCCATCTTCAACCTCTCTCTTTATCTCATACCCCACATCCAGTCAGGAAACTTATTAAGCACTACTTTCAAAATATTTCCAGGAGCCAACCACTTCTCTTCACCTCCACTGCTGCCATCTTCATGCCTCCACTGGATTCCTGGTTGGTCTCCCCATTTCTATTCCCACCTTCCCAAGTTTCTCCTCCACACGGCAACGGGAGGGATCCTTTTACAACTCAAGCCACGTCATCTCCCTCCTCAGCTCTAAGTCCTACACTTCACTTTAAAAGCTAAAATCTCCTTACAATAGCCTTACAAAGCTCTATACTATCATCTCCTCCATCTTCTCCATACTTCCACTTGCTCTTGCCTTGCTCTGCTCTGCTCTAGCCACCCTGGCTTCCCTAACACTCCTTGAATGAGCCAGGTATATTTCTATTTTTTAAAGGCTTTTTACCCAGGCAGTCCCTCTGTCAACAAGTCCCTTCACCCATATATTCACCTGGCTAACTCACTCATCTCCTGAGAGTGTTGGGCTTGAATTAACTTGACCACTCTATTTAAAATTACAGCTCTCCACCTTCCCCTACCCCACCTCTGGTACTCCTGATCTCTCCTAGTCTATGTTCTACTTTTTCTTCCTTCCAAAGTTCTCAACACTTGTAGTGTGCTATACGATTCACTTATCATGTTTATTATTTATTGTTTATGTACCCAACTTTAGTACAAACTCTTGAGAAGAGGGATCTTTGTTATGTTAACTTATATGTCCCAAGACTCTGGTATACAATGGAAGCTCAATAAATGCATGTTGAAAGAATCAATTTATCAGGTAAGCAAAGATTTATAAGCCTGATAACACCTAGTAGTTGTATGCAGCTGGTAGAAAAATGAACTGAGTGTTCTAGAAGATAATTTGTCAATATATAAGTATATTATAGCAAATATTTTTTGAAGTCTTTAAAATGTTCAGCCTTTTTATTAAGTAATTCCACTTCTAAGCACATAGCCTTTAAAAAAGAATCAGTGGGGATCCTTGGGTGGCGCAGCGGTTTAGCGCCTGCCTTTGGCCCAGGGCGCGATCCTGGAGACCCGGGATCGAATCCCACATCGGACCCCCGGTGCATGGAGCCTGCTTCTCCCTCTGCCTGTGTCTCTGCCTCTCTCTCTCTCTCTGTGACTATCATAAATAATAATTAAAAAAAAAAAAATTAAAAAATTAAAAAATAAAAAAGAATCAGTGATGGACACAGATTTATCTATAAGATGGGATTTCAAAAAATAAATAAATAAAATAAAATGGGATTTCATGACGCCATTACAAATTAATCACATCTATATTTACTACAGTAAATAATTTACTACAGTAACACATTCACTTCTTTTTAGATTTATTTATTCCATTGACAGAGAAAGAAAGCGTGTGTGTGCAAGTACTTGAAGTGGAGGAGGGGCAGTGGGAGAGGTAGAGGTAGAGAAAGAAATCCTCAGACTCTGCCCTGAGCACAAAACCCAACAAGGGACTCCAGTCCATGACCCTGAGATCACAACCTGAGCCAAATCAAGAGTCAGATGCTTAACCAATTGCGCCACCCAGGAGCCCTGAGGAGGAATTGTATTAACTCTCTAAAAAAGCTTGGATACACACACACCCTGAGTTTTTGTTTAAATGTGTTACTATAGAGGCATTTGGGTGGCTCTTGGTTTCTGCTCAGATGGTGATCTCAGGGACATGAGATTGAGCCCTGAATTGGGCTCCTCACGTAGGGTGGAGCCTCTTTGAGGATTTCTCTCTCCCTCTTCCTCTGCCCCTCCTGCTCATAAGTGCACACATGCATGTGCACACACATACTCTAAATAAATAAATCTTTAAAAAAAAAAAAAAAAACTACAATTCCTGGGGCGCCTGGGTGGGTCAGTCAGTTAAGCATCTGCCTTTGGCTCAGGTTATGATCCCAGGATCCTGGGATACAGCCTGCATGGCATCAGGCTTCCTGCTTAGTGGGGAGCCTGCTTCTCCCTCTCCCTCTGTTGTTCCCCCTGCCTGTGCTGTCAAATAAAGAAATAAAATCTCTGTCAATAAAAAAACCAAACAAACCCCAATTCCTCCTCAAAGTACAGTAGGTCTCTATTCATATGCTATCCCAGCAAGACTTATATACATTCAGTATTCTTAATCTGTTCTACAATTTAAAACCTAAACAGAACAATGGTCAATCTGTATTCAGCTATTACTGAACTTTTCAGAAAATTGCTAGCTTGTTAAAAATAGATCCCACAATTGACTCACATGACATCTAGAACCGAATCATTCCGAATGACCTTATGGGAGACATCAGCTAGGAGAAAAAGACCTCCATCTGTCCTTCGGATGCTAGCTGCATAGCCTGGCCAGATCTGCAACCTGAAGAGACAGGTGAGCTTTACCTTAGGGTTCTAAAAGGACCACAGATACTTCCATGCCCCTATTTGAAACAATAGAGCAAATACGGCCCCCCTCCATAGTAACAGTGAGAAAGCACCATGAAACAAAATAAATCAACATCATTGTGAACCTACTAAAACAGTAACTATGGAACAGATTTAACTGATAAATTGTATTCACAATCATAAAATACTGTTGAGATTTCTGTACTACATATGATAATCACAATGAAAAATTTCTTTCCAGAACATTTGAAAGGAAGAGACCACCACTGACCTGTGTTGCTGCAGTACCATAGCACTTGTAGGGTCATAAAAGTTTCTCCCCACAAGCTTCATATCTAAAAGTTTCATTACCCTGAAATAAAGAGCAAAAATGGGTCTTCTAAAGAAAAACAAAAAAAATTCAAGCTCTATTACTCTTAGCTATATCTTCCTTTTGAAGCCTAACATCCCAAAATCTTTGGTGTCTTTTGCACAACATAGCTTTTATGCTGAGAACACCATTGCAAATAAATAAATAATCATCAAAGCATTTATCTTGAGGTATATACAACTGACAACAACTGGTCTTATTTACAAAGGTAACCAAAAACTTATTTCCCAGGTTCAATTTACATTATTTTTCACCATTAACTAAAAAGAATGCAAAGAAGTCGATTCCTGTTTGTAAAGATCAGTCTGGCATAGGAAGTTGTATGTTTATTCCTGGCAGTTCAGCTTACTAGGCAGAAATTAGGTTCTGTGTTTCATTTAAAAAGAGGTGATATAGGAGTAAATTTTATGAAAACTTGAGTCTTATAAAAAGTAAAAAAAAGAAAAAATATGAGCTATCTGAATCCAAAAAAAAAAATCAAGGGATCTGGAAAAAAAATTCTTCCAGCAAAATTTTTGCAGGCTGCCACTTTGAGTAGCCCCATCAGTAACACCATTAAATCATGCAATATAACCTCTGCTTTTAAAGTTCCTGAATGGGGGATCCCTGGGTGGCGCAGCGGTTTGGCACCTGCCTTTGGCCCAGGGCGCGATCCTGGAGACCCGGGATTGAATCCCACATCGGGCTCCCGGTGCATGGAGCCTGCTTCTCCCTCTGCCTATGTCTCTGCTCTCTCTCTCTCTCTGTGACTATCATAAATTAAAAAAAAAAATAAAATAAATAAAATAAAGTTCCTGAATGATTCAAAGGAACCCATCCAGCCACCCTTCATTATACCTAAATCTGGAGAATCACCTGACATAATTTTTTTAGTAAGTTAGCCTCAATACCATCCATTTATTTATTAAATGTTTCCAAACTCATCTTTATATATGTGTTGTATAACACCATCCAAGCTTCTTGAAGAACATAGTTACACATTTAAGACTGAGATTAAAGAAAATAAGCTGTTTTCTCACCGACGGAAAACAACATTGTAGAAAGGAATGCACAAGTCAGAACAGGGCTCCAGGGTCTTTGTCAATTGAATCTTAATGTTGATATCTGCACCATCAGTTTTCCTTTGACTTTTTAGCTCAAGAACCTAACAAATAAATATATTCAAGTAAAAAAAAAAAAAAAGACAAAACTGTCAAGCCCTCATCTAATCCAACTGTGTTCTAGAAAACACTAAAATATCTTAAATATATTTTCTACTTTCCCCTGACTTTGCTGCCCACACTAGGCAAAATCATAGCATGACAACTAGGATTTAAGAAAGGATTTGATAAGAGGACTGACTAGCAACAGATCTCTTTGCATGCTGAAACCTAAAACCATTCTCTGTCACTGAGGTCAAAGGCTTCCAACCACTCTTCCTCTCTGAGAAGCAACTTCTTAAAGAATTCAAATGAAAAAGTTTCTTAATTTGACATTTGTTATTGAAAATCCTGTCTTTCCTCTAAGAATAGGAAAGTACAACTCAAACATCAGGAAGTCTATGATTTCCTACCACTCAAAACACTCTTAGGTTTCATTCCAAAATATATTTCCTATTTGGTCTCACTTGTTGAAGTTTAATAGGCAGATAGAGAATGGATCCATCAAAAGCAGTAACGTTTCCGGTGACAGCTTGATGGTCCTTCAACATGCCAAACCTCATGCTTTTGCACTCCACATTGGGGCTAGAAAACAATAAAGAGGATTTTACTTCAATTTGTTCAAATGGCAGTCTTTACTATCCCTGTGTAACAGGTTTGTTAGAGTCACTTGTAACTACTGCTCCATCTAGTGGTCATATTAAAAATTCAAATATACCTGACTATAAGAAATTTCAACCCAAGAATACCTGCCCACAGAAAAAACACTCATAATTTCACCACCCAAAGACAATTGCTTTAACATGTCCAGATTTTAGACAAGAGGTCAGAACATCTTTTCAGTAAAGGATAGTAATTTTTTTAGGCTTTACAGACCATATAGTCTCTGCTACAACTACTCAACTTGGCCAACACACACTAAAGCAGCATGGACAATATGTAAACCAATGAGCCTGGTTATGTTCCAGTAAAACTTTATTATAAAACAGGCAGTGGGCCAGATCTGCCCTCCAGGACAGCCGTAGTTTGTCAATCATTGCTCTAGAGTCTGCAAAAATACACACATTAAAAATAATTTTTTTAAAAAAGGATTTTACTCCAACCTTTTTTCACCTGTGGCAATGCAATTTCTACTTTTTATTGATTCACTGTCTCAAATATTACACCTTTGAAAAGCTCTAGTAGCTACTTAGTACAATGACCGTCCCGTTTCATATCAATAATATACAATGTTGGTGTACAACTGGAAAGCTTAAACAAATCTAAGGTTAATATAGGGTATGTTGAAGCACATGACGAAAGATGAAAAAATCAAGTGGTAATCCAATATAGCTGTCCCCAAAACTAAACATTCATATATTAATATCACATTTCAAAATGCTTCTGCAGGGGCACCTGGGTGGCTGAGTGGTTGAGCATCTATTTGCCTTTTGCTCAGGTCATGATCCTGGGGTTCTGGGATTGAGTCTTGCTTTGGGGTCCTCACGGGGAGCCTGCTTCTCCCTCTGCCTATGTTTCTGCCTCTTTCTCTGTGTCTCTCATGAATAAAAATTCAAAAACAAAAAACAAAATGCTTCTCCAAAAAATTCATCTACATGAATGACACTATGTCCTAAACATAGTATTTAAAATTGTTTTTCTGGACTTTCTTCACTTAATAAAGGAAGCCACAAGATGACCAGTTCACTGTAATACATCTCAGTACCCTCTCAATGGCCTGGCAAGCTCTTTATACTGTGGCTTCAAAGGTCCGTATCTACCATCTTGAAATTTATAGAATCCAGGTCTTCTCCACTGTCCAGTCAATGCAGAGACTTCTGAGGACTCACATTCCTTTCTGCTTCATTAACATTTGTCAATCCATTTCCAGAGAAAGAGTTCTTCCCTCTCATTATGTTCATCCATTTCTCTTCCAGTTCCAGAGCAGGCCCATTCCCACTACCCTCCCTTCTTAGGGTACAATTTCACCCTCTTTTAGCTTCTCTTCACCTGCCACATGTGCTCAGTTTTAAAGCAATCCTACTACTCTATTTAATTATCATTTCATTTCTCATCCTCTTACCCATAAGTCTTTTCTTTAAATTTTATTTATTTATTCATGAGAGACACACAGAGAGAGCGGCAGAGACACAGGCAGAGGGAGAAGCAGGCTCCATGCAGGGAGCCTGACGTGGGACTCAATCCCAGGTCTCCAGGGATCACACTCTGGGCTGAAGGCAGCGCTAAACTGCTGAGCCACCCAGGCACCCCCCCCCCACTTTTTAAATAAGTAGCCAAGGGCAACCCCAGTGGTGCAGCGGTTTAGCGCCGCCTGCAGCTCAGGGCATGATCCTGGAGACCCTGGATCATGTCCCACATCAGGCTCTCTGCATGGTGCCTGCTTCCTCTGCCTGTGTCTCTGCCTCTCTCTGTGTGTCTCTATGAATAAATAAATAAAACCTTTAAAAAAATCTAGTTATAAATAAGTAGCCAATTCACTGGCTATTTCCCATGGCCTGTGCTCGCCTTGGTTCCTTTAGTCTAGTTTTTTCTCCATAACTCCAATAAAGCTACTAGAAAATCAAGAGTGCTCTTCAAAGTAAATTCAGTAACTTTTTTTCCTGTGGCTGAAGTCAACTACCTCCTCATTCAAGGAGCCCTTCCTTTGGTCTTCATAACCTGTCTTCAGGGTATTTCCCCCTTAACTGTTCCTTTCTTTCACTCCATTTATTTCTCTTATACCAATTAGCAGCTGTGTCCCAAAAATTCAGCCTTCCATCTTCCTATTTTCTCTTCACAGACACTCCAAAACACATATTCGTTTTCGCAATTCCAGCTAATAACCTCTAGCTAATGACTCTCCTGAGATTTTAAGCAGGCTCCACACCCAGTGTAGAGCCCAACACAGGGCTTGAACTCACAACCCTGAAATCAAGACCTGAGCTGAGATCAAGAATTGGACACTTCACCATCTGTGCCACCCAAGCATTCCCTTCCTGAGATTTGAAAAGAATACAAACATGAATTCTTAATTTTTAAGAAGTATGAGAAACCCTGAAGTTATTGATATAAAATTATTCATAGTATGAGACTTAGGCAAGAGGGATCCAGGTTTTGTGGGATGTGGGTCTTATACCAGCAGTGGGGAGGAGTCTCTCTTTAAGAAGAGAAATGCAAAATTACAAAGTAAGTTAAAAGACTATGAAGCGGGACACCTGGGTGGCTCAGTGGTTGAGCATCTGCCTTTGGCTCAGGATGTGATCCCAGAATCCAGGGATCGAATCCCACATCATGCTCCCTGCATGGAGCCTGCTTCTCCCTCTGCTTTGTCTCTGTCTCTCCTGAATAAATAAAAAGTCTTAAAAAAAAAAAAAAAAAGATTATGGAAGGGGTCTGTGCAAGTAAAAGGCCCGGACTTCAAGCTTCATCAATTTCACAGTAAATCCACCTTGCAAGTGCTTAAAATGGCACCTAATAAGTTAAAATCTGAAATAGTGAAAGAATGTTAATGTTAACAAGTAATGTTTGTTTTTAATTTTATTTACTTATTCATGAGAGAGAGAGAGAGAGAGAGAAAGGGAGAGGAGCAGAGTCACAGGCAGAGAAATAAGCAGGTTCCATGCAGGGAGCCTGACATGGGACTCAATCCTGGGTCTCCAGGATCAGGCCCTGGGCTGGAGGCGGCACTAAACCACTGAGCCACCTGGGCTGCCCCTGCAAATAATGTTAACCTTAAAATTATCACAAGGATCTGAGTTTGCACATTATCATGGGGGGATGTTCATTAGGAATCACACAGAAAAATACTCAGTTATTCCAGGGAAACGATTTCATTACTGTTCTCTAAGAAGCAAATACAGAGGAAAAAAAAGTTGTGAATACCTGAAGGTCACATGATATTGATAAACTGCTTCATTATGACACTGTATTTTGATAAGGTTCAATCCTAAAGATTGAGGTGTTCCTTTTGAGCCCTGCTTCACAAAAACCTCTCTGGAAAATAAAAGTAGGCATATAATAACAAAAACAAATGCAAGCAACTCATGCCACAAAATAATAAGAAAGAAAAAAACACTGGGGGAAGTAATATTTTACACTTAGCTTACACAAGTTACGCAAAAGCAAGCTTTGAAGGCTAGAAGCTAAAATCTTAGCAATCTCTAATTAGAGAAGCAAAATCACCCTTTTTGCCCTGGTAATATCAATGGAATAATTGAGGCCAGCTAACTAAAACACAAAAACTAGTTCCAATAAGAAAGATGAACTGCTGCAATATCTTTCCTAGATTATTTCCTAATCTTCGATGAGTCAAAGAACTGACTATGTCTGAATTGAGAAGGAAATGAAAAATCATTTGAGTTCATTCCCTGGTACGTATTATTTAACCCATCAACCCCATTTCACTTCATCAGGCATTGTCCCACCCCCTTGTCATTTTCCCCCCTGGCAAAAACCAAACAACATAACAAAATATAATAAACAAGCCTGCAGTACCCACCGCCCACAAAGGAGTTTAGATGCAACAGAAACAGTGCTTATGATTTTATGAGAAGGTCTCCTCCCACATCATTACCAAGTAGAGACTTACTTTTCCTTATGTTCCTTATGTTCCACAGCCCCAAGCAGAGAGTGATCCAGAGAGTGCGGTGAGGATGGCGGCAGAGGTGGTGGTGATGATAGCTGGGAAGGATCTCGACAAGTCAGGCTGATAGCACCAGGAGCCTTATGTACTCCTCTGCCTAAACCACCAGCTGCTCTTCCCAAAGATAATAAAGATGTATTCGAATTCCCTCTTCCAAGCATTCTGAAATGTTGAAAAGAGAAGCAAATCGGGCCTTTCTCAACCATACTTCTATCTATACCCCATCTAAATGATTTCTCCAAGTCTACATTCTTTTCCTGAAGGAGTCAGCAAAAGGGATCCAAACCTTGGGATTCTTTTCAGATCCAAATATGCCTACATGACTCATTTGCTAATTGTTACTAATACTGACTTTCAGGGCCAATTTCCTCAGCAGAATTGAGGTGGAAGAGTATGTCAGCCAGGTTGTGAACCACCAGAATCAGGTTAACTTATCAGGGCAAATGGGAGTTGTAAACTGCCCAGTGGAGAACTACTTTTTACCCATTTCCAATGACTGGATCAGTGGCTGCTGATTATTCTGGGGAAAATACCCACTCTTTAGTATAAAACCATGCAGTGTTTATATTATGATCCTTTTCAGAGTTTCTCTTTGGGCTTATAAAGACATTTCATCTGAATTTGACACTTACCCTAGAAGGCAACTTTACCCACCTATTCCAACCAACACAGGCCTCTGCCATCTTGCTATCCCCAGCTGCCAACATGGAAGGATCCGCAAAAGTGGAATGGGGTTCTTCTTTGTCCTTGCGTACCATACTGGCAGACAAGCCTCGACCTAAAATGCCTCTACCTGAATGGAAGGGCCAAAACCCAACTATAACTGTGAGTTGAAGATGTTGTATAGTACACTTATTTTTCTGAAGATAAACTATAAATTTAAGAACAAAGCAATCACACATACATACTACACTTTTTTTGAGTTAGTTTTCCACATACCTGATGGAGGCATTTCCCGTTTCAGAGGGGCCCGGGACACTGTTTCAAGGCCCAGTCCTCGGAACATAGACACGAAACCTACAGATTCCTATGAAAGTCAAAGGGTAGAGTTATCTGAAAATATATTTTGACAGTTATTCTAAGATGTAGAATATATTTCATTTCTAAAATGAAATAAGTGTTATTTCAATGACTGGAAGTGACACACATTCTGTAACACATATAGTGAAGTGTTTAAGAAGACATAATAAAGATGTTTATAACGAGACACCCAGAAACACTGAAGGTTTTCTTTTTCTTTTTTTTTTTAAGATTTTATTTATTTATTTATTCACAAGAGATACACACAGAGAGAGAGGCCTCTAGAGACACAGGCAGCAGGAGAAGCAGGCTCTATGCAGGGAGTCTGACGTGGGACTCAATCCCGGGACTCCAGGATCATGCCCTGGGCCAAAGGCAGGCTCTAAACCATTGAGCCACCCAAGGATTCCCCACTGATGGTTTTCTTAAAGTATTAGTAATTAAAATCATCTTTGAATTCTATACACATTATAAGAATAAAGGATAAAAATACCTCATAAAAATTATTTAATTAGATTACGGGGGTGCCCAGAGGGAGAGGGAGAGAGAGAACCTCAGACTCCACGCCCAGCACAGAGCCCAATATGGGGCTCTATCTCACAACCCTGAGATGACCTGAGCTGAAATCAAGAGTCGGATGCTTAACAAACTGAGCCACCCAGATGCCCCTTTAAGTAGCTTTAATAGGGATGCCTGGGTGGTTCAGTGGTTGAGCGTCTGCCTTTGGCTCAGGGTGTTATCCTAGAGTCCCGGGATCGAGTCCTGAATCAGGCTTCCTGCATGGAGCCTGCTTCTCCTCCCTCTGCCTGTGTCTCTGCCTCTCTATCTCTTGTGAATAAAATCTTAAAAAAAAAAAAAAAAGTAGTTTTAATAAATACTTTTAAGACTTATAACTATGTCATATTAGGTTTTTAAGCATACATACAGGTATAGTCCCTGCTTGGTGTACAGAGTAACAAAGTACAACTTTTCTTATTTGTTTCCTATATACCGAAGGTAAGAGGGAACACATATACTAGTTAATAAATTTTCAGAAAATTGGACCATTTAAAAGTATCTGAGATTTGGGTTTTTTAAAACAACCTCCAACAAAACTTGCAACTATCTTCCTGTGGAAGTCTTGAAAGTTTACTGGTGTTATGCCAATTAGAGCTGCCACATACAGACTTATACAAGCCATCCAAGCATAACATAATGTCCTTTTTCTTTCTGCCTACACAACATTACATTTGACACTGTCTACTCCACTTCAAAAGTTCTTTTTTTTTTAATTTTTATTTATTTATGAGAGAGAGAGAGAGAGAGAGGCAGAGACACAGGCAGAGGGAGAAGCAGGCTCCATGCACCGGGAGCCCAACGTGGGATTCGATCTTGGGTCTCCAGGACCGCGCCCTGGGCCAAAGGCAGGCGCCAAACTGCTGTGCCACCCAGGGATCCCCTATCTACTCCACTTCAAATGGTCATAACTGCATTATCAGGTTCTTCCTCTATTTGCTAACTTTTATTCTTTGACATTTCTTAATTATAGACAATTACCATTCTTAAAATTACTATATAATTATGAGATTAACAATGTACATACATGCAAATGTACACACATTAGAAGCAATAGCTGAAAGTATTTTTAAGATTTGAGCAAAGAGCCCTCTAAAAGGAAACTTCTTAACAAGCTGCTAATACCATAGAGCCAAACCCAGTGTGAAAATCTAAACACTGGGATCCCTGGGTGGCGCAGCGGTTTGGCGCCTGCCTTTGGCCCAGGGCGCGATCCTGGAGACCCGGGATCGAATCCCACGTCGGGACCCGGGATCGAATCCCACGTCGGGCTCCCGGTGCATGGAGCCTGCTTCTCCCTCTGCCTGTGTCTCTGCCTCTCTCTCTCTCTCTCTGTGACTACCATAAAAAAAAAAAAAAAATCTAAACACTTAGAACACAAAGCTGTATCTTCAAACCTATCATTTATGTATACATGTATATTTATATCTATGGAAACTAGAAGACTGAGGATACCCAAGCCTATCTAGCATTTTTTATGAGGTACTTTTTCTAAATTCACAACTCCAGTATTTGAAATATATGTCCAAAATGCAATTACCAAGAAAAACAAAAACAAAATCCAACCAACCAAAAAAACCCAAATCTTTCTTTTTCCCGTATGGGGCTTCATAGTTATTTGAAATCTTTTATTTCCTCTGATGATAAGCTATATGTTGCTACTGTGCATCCAGACATGATCTTACCCTTTGTGCTGGCCCACTCTGCTTGCTTGGTTCCCCTGGCTTTCCAAACACATGGCCTCTCCCTGCAGGTCCTGCCCTGCCCAGAGCTGAGTCCAAAGGTTTAGGAGCTTGTGGCCAAGGGCCTGGCATCCGTACACACTGAGATGGGTGCACAGAAGAGCCCCTGAAGGGCGGTCGGACAGGATCCATTGAAAGGCCGCAGAGGATATGGGTGTCGATCCTGTTCTGATGAATTACCTGCCAGTATTTCATAAAGATTAAAAATTGTTTTCCTTTTCCTTCAAGACACACCCACAAAGCATTAAAAATATAGTTCCCTTATGTCAGACCAGTAATACAACCAGCTTCCTACATCGTATTCACTTCAAAAGCTCTATTTAGCCTAGAACATCCTAAACACTTTTCAACAGCAAGCAATATTTAATGATTTATTAAATAAACATATATAAATATGTTATAATATGTATTATTACAAATATTATAAATATAAATATAAATATTTGCTAAATGAATATTATTTAATTATTTTAAATTTTAACTAAATTATTAAATGATATTTAATTAAATTTTAAATAATTATTAGATATTATTTATTTATAATATATTTGATATAAATAAAATTTATTTGTTCTTTTTTTTAATAAATAAAATTTAAATGTTGAACTAGACTATCCTCTTTCATACAAAAATGGTAGGCTATGCCTCCCTACCCTAAAGGCTACAATAGTTCTCTCCTTGAGTTTGTTTCAACTCCTTTTGGGTTAGCCTGACCTTTCTGCTCTCACTTCTTCACAGCACCACCCAAGGAATCCGAGGTTGTCCTGGGGCATGCTGAGAGGCGCCGTAACCCCCTGCCAGTTAGAGGAGCTCCGCCATGGGGCCCCTTTCTCCACTCCTCCCTCATCACTTCTGTGGATTCAGGCCCCTCCTCCAGAAGGCCCTCCCTTAACGTGGACCTCCTCCTCTGGATTAGCTAGCCTAAAGCTGGCTGCCTGGAAGGTACCACGGAGGAGGGCCGTGGGCCCCGCGGGCCTGACCAGAAGGGAGGCCCCTCAAGGCACATCCGACGCCCGCCCCACCCCCACCCCCACTCCCGCCACCCCGAAGGCGAGCCCCCAAACCAACAGCCCTGCAGCGGCTCTCACCCACCCACCGTGCCCGTCCAAACCACTCTCCCGTTCACTCAGAGCCAGCAGGCGGGGCCTCTCTCCCTGGGCCGCCACCGTCCCACCTTCTCTCCAGGTACTGCGCTGCTCCTCCACACACCAGGCCTCAAATAACGACTTCCCGCCCCCGCCCCGGCCCCGGGTCCACAGACCCTCGCGCCTGAGGTGAGGGGTGAGGAGGAGGGGGATGGGGAAGGACGGTCCGCACCAGGCCGTAAGGTGACCCGCTCGCCACTCGGCCTGCAACTGGGCTACCTGGGCCTCCCTGGCCTTCCAAACCTCTGCCCGGTCCACACGGCGGGCTCCAGTCGTCGCCCGGCTCCGCGGCGCCCCGGGAGAACACGGCGCTCAACAGCATCCGGCAGGCCAAGAGGCCCACATGCTCCAGATCAATTTCCGGTCCTCTCGCGAGGCCTTGAGGACTGACCCCATTGGCCAGACAAAATGCCACTCACGGGATGCAGCCACCTCATTGGCTCGTCTGTGAAAAGGCCCGCTCCCTTTCTAGCAGCTTCGTTCTATAGAGGATTCATCCTCAAAGGGTGCTTGAAATGGGGGCCCGGAAGTTAGGAGTAAGCCTAAGCGTTAAATGCTTTGTTTTTAGGGTCTCGACTCTGTTCTGTGGGTCACTCCAGTAGGAAAAGTTGGCTCATAATGAAAAAAAAATTAGTTAGTTAGTTAGTTAGTTAGTTATGATAGAGAGAGGCAGAGACACAGGCAGAGGGAGAAGCAGGCTCCATGCAGGGAGCCGGATCACAACCTGAGCCAATGGCAGACGCTCAACCACTGCTGAGCCACCCAGGTGTCCCGCTCCTAATGAAATGGACTTGCCCCATCTATCCCAGCAAGAGGATATAGGAATATAGGTAGAGACTCGGCAAGGGTAAGCTTGAGTTTACATTCAGATACCTATGTGATCTCTGCACCTCACTTTCTTTATATGTAAAATAGGAATGAAAGCTTCCATTCCTAGGGTTGTATGGAAATGTACTTGTATTAATGAGATGATGTATATGAATTATGTACCTCAAGGAAAGGATTGCCTGCAATAGATGTTGCATACTGTTATTATTTATTTATTTTTAATTTTTAAATTTTTGTTTACTTATTTATTCATGAGACACACACACACAGAGGCAGAGATACAGGCAGAGGGAGAAGCAGGCTCCATGGCAGGGTGCCTGATGCGGGACTCGATCCCCGATCTCTAGCATCATGCCCTGAGCTGAAGGCAGACACTCAACCACTCAGCCACGCAGGTGTCCCTACTGTTATTATTTATTGATGTCTGAATCTGTAAACCAAGAAAAGCTTTCTCCCAACTATATAAAAGTGTTGGTGGTTAATTTTCAATTATAGAATATTTTCACCCAAAGAAATAGACCTCTCCCTCTCTCCAAATATTTTGGCAAATAACTACACCCCTTGTCAACTCCAGGATTTAGGAGGTGGTTGGGGTCAAGCTTCAAGAGACCACGGCCGATGCTATAGAGACATGTAAATGCTCTGCATGGAATTGCACTACAGAAGGCTTTTCCAAACCTTAGATATCTCATACCCTGTTTTAATCCATACATTCAAGGACTCTCCTCAAATTAGAATAGTATTTGAAAAGTATTGGAGCAGGACGATTTACAAAGCAGGGATCTAATTGACAAAATATACCTTTACTCTTTGTGGAAGTATTTGTTTTACATTTTAAGTTCTTGTACTCTACAACCTTCCTACCTTTCAATGTTACAATGTTATGTTCTTTTAAGGTATATAGTAGGCAGAATTTTGTTGCCCATGCAAACATCAGTATCAAGTGCACTCCAAAAAAGTAATGCAAATTGTTTTGTAACCTTGGTAAATTCCCAGTTCCCTGTTCTTTTAGGTATTTTGACCAAACTTTGCATGAAAGATTCATTCCATGCTCAGGAAACAGTATCTTCGGGGCAGGATTCAGAAGATCTTCACAACAGTAATTCTCAGGTAATGTTCTGAGGCCGTCAGTTTTGGAATATAAACCAAGAGCACCATTACAAAGAGTAATGGTAATATGCATTACAAAGGGTGGATCTAGGTTTCCCTAGTTTTCTATATCTTGTCATACAAGAGTAGGTGGCCTCGGAACAGTGTTTCTAGCTAATCCCTACATTATAAATACTACTTATTCACCAAAGAAAAATCCATATGATCTCGGTCCTGAGTGGCGATAAAGATGGTTGAAGCTCTCTAAAGTATGGGCATCTGCTTAGAATCTTTCAAAAAGCTAATCAACCTCTCCCGGAGTTTCTATTCCCAATCAGGGTACTTCAGTTGTTAATTAACCATCTTTAGGATACTGATTAAAAACAGCACGCATACATCTACTGTTTTAAGTATTTAAAATTAAATTACGAATGATATTTTCATACTGCCACATTCTGTCCACTTGGCCCTACCAGGCTTTAAAGTTCAGGGTAAGGATGACCCTGTAACTATAAGCAATCTGGATTTTCCCAGAAAGTCATGACTTCAAATATTCTGGCCCTTTGTCCCCATAACTACTTCCATTCTGACCACATTTCCATATTATTTTTGTTCAGAAAATAAAATCACCACAGCCACAGCAAGATCAAGGGCAGAAAATTACATTGCCTATTTGGCCTAGAAACTACAGGGAGGATTTAATTGGAAGCAGACCTATGTCTGTAGTGCCTCTGGGGTCCAGATAGAGGTAAATACAGATTCTCCAAGGAGAAATATGGCCTCAACCTGGCCCCAAACCTCCCATAAACAATGTCATAAATATGAGCTCACAAGAAAAATGAATAAATCACAAAACACATTAGGATCAATAAAATGGGTGAACTGTTCTTTTGTTATTTGTAATTTAAATGTAAAATACATGTGAGTGCACATAAAAAAATCACAGATGAGGCTCAATTCGAAGATAAAACACCTCAATAAAAAAGTGGAGGGTGAGGTGCCTGGGTGGCTCAGTCAGTTAATTGTCTGCCTTGGGCTCAGGTCACAATCCTATCTATCCCGGGCTCAGCGAGGAATCTGCTTTTCCCTCTGCCCCTCTCCCTCCCCCTGCCCCTGCTCTCTCAAATAAATAAATAAAAACTAAAAAAAAGTGGAGGGTAAATAATTGAACTGATCTTTTATCTAAGAAGATATACAATGGAAAAAAAAAGATATACAAATGGCTAACAAGCATGTGAAAATATGCTCAATATCATATCATTAGGGATGTGTAATACCACAATGAGATATTATTTCTTTTTTTTTTTTTAAATTTTATTTATTTATGATAGTCACACACAGAGAGAGAGAGAGAGAGAGGCAGAGACACAGGCAGAGGGAGAAGCAGGCTCCATGCACCGGGAGCCCAATGTGGGACTCGATCCCGGGTCTCCAGGATCGCGCCCTGGGCCAAAGACAGGCGCTAAACCACTGCGCCACCCAGGGATCCCGAGATATTATTTCATATTCTCTAGAATGCCTATAATAAATAAGACAGCAGGATGCCTGGGTGGCTCAGTGGTTGAGTGTTTGCCATAGGCTCGGGGCATGATCCCAGGGTCCTGGTAAAATAAATTAAATAAATAAATAAATAAATAGGACAGATAATGCCTGTTGTGGTTAATTTTATGAATCAGTTTGGCCATCTCTGGACCTCTTCAAGTTTTGGTAAAACATTACTCTGTGTTTTGGATGGGATTTATATTTGAACTGAGATACTGAATAAAGCAGACTGCCTCTGTAATATAAGTGGGCCTCATCCAATCAGGTGAAGGCCTGATTAGGACAAGAAGGCTGATTCTCTCTGGAATAAGAGAATTCTTTTTACCTGACTATTTTTGAACTGAGACAGCTGTTTTTCCTCACTTTCAGACTCAAGCTAAAATATTGACTCTTTCAGTGTCTTGAGCCTGTTAGGATTCAGACTGGAATACCACCAATATATGTATCCTAATGGTTCTGTTTCTCCAGAGAACTCTGACTAGTAACAGATTTTGGAACCATGAAATGGGATGCTGATGTAACAAATACATTAAATTTTGTATAAGTGGCTTTGGAACTAGGTAGTTGATATAGACTGGAAGAGTTTTGAGGTGCATGCTGGAAAAAGCCTAGATTGCCCTGAAGAAACTATTGGTAGAAGTATGGATGTTAAAAGTGCTTCTGATGGGATGCCTGGGTGGCTCAGTGGTTGAGTATCTGCCTTTGGCTCAGGGCATGATCCCCATCCCAGGATCGAGTCCCACATCAGGCTCCCTCAGGGAGCCTGCTTCTCCTTCTGTCTATGTCTCTGTGTGTCTCATGAATAAATAAATAAAATCTTTAAAAAAAAATAAAAGTGCTTCTGGTGAGTTCTCAGATGAAATGAGGACCATGTTAATGGAAACTGAAGGAAAGATGATCTTTGTTATAAAGTGGCAAAGAACCTGGCTGAATTGTGGTCTAGTATTTTATAGAAGGTTGAACTCATAAGCAATAAACTTGTTTATTTAGTTGAGGAGATTTCTAAGCAAAATGTTGAAAGTGAGACCTGGCTTCTCCTTCCTGCTTCTAGTAAGTTGGGAGAAGAAAGGACTTAAAAAAGGAAAAATTAAGCAAAAAGGAACCAAAACTTGAAGACTTGGAAAGTTCTCAACCTATCCATATTGCAAAAATGAGAAAGCTTGTTCTAGAGAGAACATCAAGGGTGTAGCTAGATGATCCACCCCATTAGGAGATTATCTATGATTAACCATGGGGATAATCAGCTATCTCAGCAGAAGCTAGGAGTAAAGATGGGATTATACCAGCAGAGACACTGCCAGTTTGGACCAAAAGGAAGAGACTGGATGAAAGGAAGGCTTTTGGATTTCTGGGACTCTAGAAGACAGGACAACAGAGCTATTCAACATGCTTTATCCTTTAAGAAGAGGGAAGAATAACCCCAAAGGTGGCTCAGAGATCATCAGGACTGGCACTCCCACCACAGCCTGGGAGGCAAAGCTGTTTCTTCTTCAAGGTTCACAGCTGGAGAGGAATATGAATCAACATCAGTTGTCACCTATATCTGATTAGATAATATCCTGATGAGACTTTGGACTGGGGTTAATGCTAGAATGGGTTAAAACCTTGGGGGAGGGATACTGGGATGAAGTGAATGTATTTTGCCTGTGAGAAGGACATAAATGTTGGGAATCCACAGGGCAGAAGTTATGCACTGAATTTTGCTCTCCCTAGATTCATATGTTGAAGCCTGACTCGGAATGTCACTGCATTTGGAGACAGGACAGAGGTAATTAAGGTTAAATGAAGTCATAAGGGTAGGGGCCCTATTCTGATAAGATTAAGAAGAGGAAGAGACACCAGAGATCTTTTTTTCTCTCCATGTGAGCAAAGAGGAAAGGCCCTGTGAGGACACAGCAAGAAGGTGGCTGTCTATAAGTCAAGGAAAGCTCCCACCAGAAACTGAGTTTGCCAGCACCTTGATCATGGACTTCTTTTTTTTTTTTTTTTTTAAGGATTTATTTATTTGAGGAGCACCTGAGTGGCCTAGTTGGTTAAGCATCTGCCTTTGGCTCAGATCGTGATCTCAGAGTCCTGGGTTGGAGCCCCGTGTCCAGGTCTCTGCTCAGCGGGGAGTCTGCTTCTCCCTTTCCCTCTGTGTGTACTCTCTCTCTTTCTTAAATAAATAAATAAATAAATAAATAAATAAATAAATAAATAAATAAATAAATAAAATTCTTCTAAAAAATAAAAATAAATTTTAAAAAGAGTTATTTGAGAAAGAGCACATGAACACTAACGGGGGGAGGGGCAGAAGGAAAGAAAGAATCACCAGCAGACACTGAGCACAAAGTTGGCATGGGGTTCAATCCCAGGACCCTGAGATCATGACCTGGGCCAAAGTCAAGAGCAGGCTGCTTAACCTACTCAGCCACTCAGGTGCCCCTTGATTGCAGACTTCTACACCTCCAAATCTGTGAGAAATAAATAGACTGGGTGGAAGAAGCACCACCCTCACCACCCCTCCTATTTGTATTTTGCCAGGGCAGCCCTAGCTGACTAATACAATAATAAATGTCAACAAGGATGTTGAAGTGTAAGTGCAGTGCCTGACATTAAGCTTTTGATTGTTGAGGTGCCCATTTCAAAGACATGCTTCTCAAACAAACATATTACCACCTAAACAACTAGGTAAGGAGCCCGCCAACTCCATCCATGAAGTTCCCCTTTAGAAAGCCTTATGGAGGGATCCCTGGGTGGCGCAGCGGTTTGGCGCCTGCCTTTGGCCCAGGGCGCGATCCTGGAGACCCGGGATCGAGTCCCACGTCGGGCTCCCGGTGCGTGGAGCCTGCTTCTCCCTCTGCCTGTGTCTCTGCCTCTCTCTCTCTCTGTGTGTGACTATCATAAATAAATAAATAAAAAATTAAAAAAAAAAAAAAAAAGAAAGCCTTATGGAGGGACACCTGGGTAGCTCAGCAGGTAAGCGCATCTGCTTTCAGCTCAGGGTATAGTCCTGGAGTACTGGGATCTAGTCCCACGTTAGGTTCCTGTATGGAGCCTGCTTCTCCCTCTGCCTATGTCTCTGCCTCTCTCTTTCTGTGTCTCATGAATAAGTAAAATCTTTAAAAAGAGAAAACCTTGTAGAACTATGATTTCTTAAATGCCTCCACTTTTCCCTTCCCACACCTTATTTTCTGCTCTTCTGTTTTGTTGTTTTTTAATTTTTTGAAAAAGATTTTATTTTTTAAATTTTTTTTTTAAATTTTATTTATTTATGATAGTCACAGAGAGAGAGAGAGAGAGAGAGAGAGAGAAGCAGGCTCCATGCACCGGGAGCCCGACGTGGGATTCGATCCCGGCTCTCCAGGATCGTGCCCTGGGCCAAAGGCAGGCGCCAAACCGCTGCGCCACCCAGGGATCCCTATTTTATTTTTTTTAATTCATGATAGAGAGACAGAGAGAGGCAGAGACACAGGAGGAGGGAGAAGCAGGCTCCATGCCGGGAGCCCGATGCGGGACTCGATCCCGGGACCCCAGGACTGCGCCCTGGGCCAAAGGCAGGTGTCAAACTGCTGAGCCACCCAAGGATCCCCATGAAAAAGATTTTATTTATTTATTTTATTTTTTTTTAAAGATTTTATTTATTTATTCTTGAGAGATAGAAGGAGAGACAGAGCCAGAGACACAGGCAGAGGGAGAAGCAGGCTCCATGCACCGGGAGCCCGACGTGGGATTCGATCCCGGGTCTCCAGGATCGCGCCCTGGGCCAAAGGCAGGCGCCAAACCGCTGCGCCACCCAGGGATCCCTATTTATTTATTTTAGAGTGTGAATGAGAGAGAACACAAGCCAGAGGGAGGGGCAGAGGGAGAGGGAGAAGCAGAATTCCCACTGACCAGGGAGCCTGAAGTGGAGCTTGATCCCAGGAGCCTGGGATCATAACCTGAGCTGAAGGCAGACACTTAATTGATTGAGCCACTCAGGCACCCCTAAGATTTTAAGTAATCTCTACACCCAGTGTGGGGCTCAAACTCACAATCCTGAGATCAAGAGTCTCACACTCCACTGAGCTAGCCAGACACCCCATACTCCAATGTTTTAAATTCATCAAATAAAGAGCAAACCCACAAAACGCCAGCACCCCACCCTAGATCCTAATAAAGGCAGAATGCCAGGTTCCCACGCCTACCCCATCTCTCTCCTTCCTTTCTTTTCTCTTGACCTTGCTGTGTGGCCCTCAGGCATGCTGTGTACCCTCCAGGATTTGTGAGTAATAAGCTTTGTTTTTTTTCAAAGTCCCCCAATGGTTGTTGCCGAGATGGGTCTTACAATCCTAAGAACCATAAAGGTTGGTCCAGTCAAAACATTGGCTCTGGTCAGGGAAATGTCTGTGGGGGCTTGCCACAAGTAGTACAATAAATGCCAGGTGAGTGCCCCCAGGCATTCCTAGCTGATAGCACCACTATCAATAGGCTAAGACTGACACAAAACAGATGTGGCAAAACCAGAGCTGTAATACATTGCTCCTGGGAATGTAAAGTGGTGTGGTCACTTAGGAAAACATTTGGCAGTTTCTCAAAAATTTTAACAAAAATTACTGTAAGAATCAAAAATTCAACTTCTTGGTAACTACCTAAGAGAAATGAAAACATATGTCCACACAAAGCATGCATGCAAATGTTCCTAGCAGCATTACTGATGAGAAACAGACCTTAAAAACAACCTAAATATCCATCAGCTGGTGAATGAATGGATAAACAAAATGTGGAATATCTAAACAATGGATAAATTCAGCAGTAAAAAGGAACAAACTATGCTATATGCCATGGATGAACCTCAAAAACATTAAGTGAATCACACCACATATTGTATGATTCCATTTATATGAGAAGTCTAGAAAAGACAAATGGGTAGAGGTAGAGCGTAGAATAGCAGTTGCCTAGGGCTGGGAGTAAGTATTAATGGACCTAAGGGATCTCATTAAGGTGATGAAAATGTTCTAAAATTGATTCATAGTGATGTCTGTACTACTCGATAAATTTACCAAAAATTATTGAGTTGTAAACTTGAATAGGATCAATTTGATGATATGTAACATACACCTTAAAAAGCTGTTTTAAAATATACACATTAGGGATCCCTGGGTGGCGCAGCGGTTTGGCGCCTGCCTTTGGCCCAGGGCGCGATCCTGGAGACCCGGGATCGAATCCCACGTCGGGTTCCCGGTGCATGGAGCCTGCTTCTCCCTCTGCCTGTGTCTCTGCCTCTCTCTCTCTGTCTCTCATGAATAAATAAATAAATCTTTAAAAAAAATAAAATAAATAAAATAAAATAAAATAAAATATACACATTAGGAAACAAGCAGAGGGATGCCTGGGTGGTTCAGTGGTTGAGCATCCGCCTTCAGCTCAGGGCGTGATCCCAGAGTCCCAGGATCAAGTCCCACATTGGTCTCTCTACATGGAGCCTGCTTCTCCCTCTGCCTGTGTCTCTGCCTCTCTCTCTGTCTCTCATTAATAAATAAAATCTTAAAAAAAAATAAAGAGGAAAGAGAATATTTAAAGAGTTAAATGGCTGAGAATTCTTCAGAATTGATGGATACAAATCTTTAGAATCAGAAAGCCCAAGGAATCTCAAACAGAAAAGTAAAAATCTACACATAACATCATAGTTGTACTGTACAATATCAAAGCCAAAGAAAAGATCTAAGAAGAAACACATACCCCCAACCCCCGGCAAAGAAATAAAAATAAAAAAGACAAAACACATTCCCTACAAATGAAAGAAAATTGGCTCAATAGAAAAAGCCTGGAAGACAGTGGTATTATATAACCACAGGCCCAAAAAGTTAAAGGAAAAAAATAACAACAAATTGTTGTCAACCTAGAAATTGCATACCTAGTGAAATTTTCTTTCCAGAACAAGAGAAAGTTAAACATGAGACAAATATAAAAGATTCACCTCCAACAAAACACTAAAATGAAGAAAAATGACCCCAGAGGAAAAATTTGAGATGAAAAAAGAATCATAATAAAGTACTTGGCTAAATAGTAATAATAATGTGGGTAGCTCAACATCGATTCCTCAGAAGGCAGAGTCTAAAATAAGTTTAAGTGCAAGAATTTTACTGGTGTGTGTGTGATCCCAGGGAACAAGAGTGAGGGATGTAGGAATGATGTAGGGCAGGAGAACTCATTCAAGGATATGATTAATTTGGCCACAGCTACAAAGGTCTGGTTGCTCCATCACTCAGGACCATTTGAGAAACCATATGAAGTACATATCGCAACTACTTATCCTGGAGAATGTTCACGGGGAAAGCAAGTGGGATGCACGTATCCATTGATTCTCTCCTTTCCCTTGGTTGAAGGCTCACCTCAAAGAGCCTTATATATTCTAGGCGCACCATGGTTTCCGTGCTCTTCTATGCCTTGGCATCAACACAGATGCCTCAGGATAGGCAGGAGATGCAGAGGACAAACCTGAAGCTAGACATTATCAGATTCAATCTGTGTAGACCTGGTGAGTGCCCACAGAGATGTTCACCACAAAGCTGGCTATATAAGGAGAGAGAAAGCTGAGAGGATCTGTAATGAGGCATAGAGGGGTCCAATACAGTGAAGTTTAAAAAAAAAGTAGAGCCAGAAGGTTAAGAAAAATAACATATAAATCAAGAGAGGGGTAATTAGGATGAAAGCATTATAAAATTCTGGAGGAGGGTAATAATAACTCTGCACTCTGTAAGTATGCATATTAAAAATTTTAAAAATAATTTTTATTGGGGGTGCCTGGGTGGCTCAGTTAAGTGTCTGACTCTTGATTTTGGCTCACGTCATGATCCCAGGGTCATAAGATCCTGCATGGAGCCTGCTTAAGATTCTCTCTCTCTCCCTCTGTACTTCTCCCCTACCCTGCATACTCTCTCTCTCTCTTTTTTTTTTTAATTAATTAATTTATTTATGATAGTCAGAGAGAGAGAGGCAGAGACACAGGCAGAGGGAGAAGCAGAGGGAGAAGCAGGCTCCATGCACCGGGAGCCTGACGTGGGACTCGATCCCGGGTCTCCAGGATCGCGCCCTGGGCCAAAGGCAGGCGCCAAACCGCTGCGCCACCCAGGGATCCCCACTCTCTCTCTCTCTAAAAAAAAAAATAACGGGACACCAGGGTAGCTCAGCAGTTGAGCATCCATCTGCCTTCAGCTCAGGGCATGATCCTGGGGTACCGGGATCAAGTACCGCATCAGGCTCCCTGCAGGGAGCCTGCTTCTCCCTCTGCCTGTGTCTCTCTCATGAATAAATAAATTAAATATTTAAAAAATGATAATATTTTTATTGAAGTATAATTAACATACAATTTAAATTTTAATTAAAAATTGGGGTATAATTGACATAAAACATATTAATTTCAGGTGTACAACATAATGATTTGATATTTGTAGACACTGTGAAATGATTACACAATGTCTAATTAACATTTTTCACCTTACATAATCACAAAAAATAATTTCTCTTTCTTGTGATGAGAACTTAAGATTTACTTTCTTAGCAACTTTCAAATATGCAATACAGTATTATTAACTATAATCAGAATATTGTACATCCCATGACTTATTTATTTGATAATTTGAAGTTTGTACATTTTGACACTCTTCATCTATTTCTCCTAACCACCAACCCCTCTGCCTCTGGCAATCACATCTGTTCTCTGTATCTATGAGCCTGTTTTGTTTGTTTTTAAAGATTTTATTTATTTATTTGAGAGAGAACACAGCAGGGGAAGTGGCAGAGGGAGAGGGAGAAGCAGACTTTCCAATGAGCAGGGAGCCTGATGTGGGGCTCAATCCCAGGATCCTGGGATCATGACCTGAGCTGAAGGCAGACAGTTAACCAAATGAGCCACCCAGGCCCTTTGCTTATTTTTTAGATTGCACATATGAGATCATATGGTATTTGTCTTTCTCTGTCTGACTTATTTCATTTAGCATAATACCCTCCAATTCCATCTATGTCATCACAAATGGCAGGACTTCTTTTTTTATATTTGAATAATATATATGTATGTATATGGAATTGCTGGATCTTATGGATCATGTGCTAGTCCCATTTTAAGAAAGAAATAAAATGCATAAATTCCCAATCAGTATGAGGAAAAAGCAGAAAAAAAGTCAATCCAAACAAAAAGTCAAGAAAGAAAAAAAATAAATCACAGAAAAATCTGGACAAAGAGAAGGCACAAAATACATGGTAGAAATAAATCGAACAGTATTAGTAATGATGACAAATATAAATGAACTTAACTTTCCAAATGCAAAGATTATTAGGCTAGATTTAAAATACAAAATCCAGTGATACAGCATTTGATAAATATTAGAGATAGACATAAAACATAATAGAGAAAGACTGAAAGTCAAATGCTAAAAAAAAGAAAAAAGAAAAAAGTTGGTGCTGCTGTATCAACTTCACACAAAATAACTTTAAAGCAAAAGTATTATTAAAGCAAAAGTATTATTAGAGAAAAAGTGGGTCAATTAATGATGAAGGATTCTGGAGTTTTAACAATTCTCAATTTATATACACTTAACAGCATCAAAATATGTAAAACAAGAACTGATGAACACAAAGAGAAATAGAAAAATCCACCAACAAACTGGAAGTTGACAATATACATCTTTCAGTAATTGAACAAGCAAACCAAAAAAATTCAGGAAGGTTAGAGAAAACTGGAATAACACAGATCACAGGCTTTATTGGTTTTATGTGCTTGTTGTTTAACAAATATTCATATAGAGTTTATTATGTAGCAGGTGCTATTCTAACAGAACTTTTGTCAAGAACTGGAAAGACAGGGTTCTGATCTGAATACCTTCCAGGGTCAAGGTGGTATCATTGATCACTTCAGCTAAATTCAGAGACAAATTTCATAGCACTTCCTCTCACAGGACAACTCCTATTGTGAGGATAACTCGCCACAGAATCCATACAAATAACAAGCTAGTTATCTCCAAGTAATAAAGGACAGCCTCATTCTGAAGGAATCTGCAGAGATCTAAGAGCCACGTGATCTACTGGTGTTCTTATGGTGTCTTATCACTCACCATAAAGTGCAAGTCACCATGATTTGGAGAAGCAGGCAAGTTAATGCCTGGCTTCCATGTACCAAAGGTGTTCATGGTGCTCCTGGAAAAAAGAAAAAAAAAACAGCATGATTTACAATTGCTGGGCCCCCAAGTAGGACCCTATATCAGTCAGGGGTATGGGTTGACACTATCTCCACTGTGTCTTCCCCACAGGATTGTGATCCTTCTGTGTGATCCTTCTGGGTCTTAGTGTTCTTCCAAGAATTGAGTCTAGCCCTTGTTTTTGGAAGGACTGCTTGGGGTCAGTCAGTCTTTACCTGTCTACACCACCAACCAAGTGGCATTTGTCCATCCATTCAATGAAATGACTGATCGATGACTAGGGGAATGATGGTGATATCCAGAGGTGCTGATAGGTGTTTTGTGTGGAAGGGGCAGAAACTAGGACCTGCTTCTGCTTTTTCTGATTGACCCTAGCTAAGATGGAAGAGAATGGTAATGGAACGGAAGGCCACCTCAGCAGTCAGTTCAGTGTCAAGGGCTTGCAGCAGGTGGCGAGAAGCAGGGTGCTTTCCTTTATGGGGAAGGTCAAGAGGCAGTTCTGGAAGACAAAGATGATTAACATCCTACCCTCTCCTACACCTTGCAGGGGACTGAAGTGTTCCCTCCCTGGTGCCTAATTCATTATTCTCCCTCCACTCTGTTCCATTCCAGTAACTATAAACTTACTATTTGTCACATCCAGACCATTTGTCCAGAAGGATCAAGTACAAGAGGGACAAAGGTGTTTTTAAAAAATTTAAGCAGTTCTGTTCCTAATGCCTGAATAATTTCTTTCACATCAACTAGGGACAAAGGAAACACCTAACGATCCCATTATTAATTTATCAGGTCCAGATATCTTAATACATATTTATGTTGTCACCGCTGTATAGCCATTTGAAAAAATAATACACATAAATTGAAAGAAAAATAATACTGTTATTCTATTTTTAAGTAACTATCATTACTTGCTAATGGGATGTGCTAGGTGCTGTATGAGTTCTCAAACATTGGCATCAGATTGGGTACTGCCATGCTCGTTGATTCCACATTGATGTTCACCCAGTAAGTGCTTTTTATCACAGCAACTGCAGAAAATCCAACTTTGCAATGCTATGACATTATTAATAGGATAATAATCCCATGTTGCAACCACAATCCACCTTGTACTAGTAGTTCACACAGTTTCCCTCAGATGTCGAATATCACTGTGCTTCCCTTTAATATTTAAAATATTCTCTGGTGGTCCATAGGCTTGCTACTACAGCACGCTGGTGTGTGGTGGTCTGGGTCTCACACAGAATTGTTTAGTTTGGGGCACAAAATTCTTGGAGGGAAAATCAAAATCAGATTGTCATACTTGATATTCCTTAATAGTGTAAATGTTAATAAACTGTATAACAAGTTAATATTTTTATTTTATTTTTAAGATTTTATTTGTTCATGAGAGACACAGAAAGAGAGGCAGAGACACAGGCAGAGGGAGGAGAAGCAGGCTCCATGCAGGGAGCCCAGTGTGGGACTCGATCCCCGGAACCCGGGATCAATGCGTGAGCCAAAGGCAGGCACTCAAACCACTGATCCACCCAAGTGTCCCACAAGTTAATATTTTAAAAAACCTGATAATCAGCATTAAATGTGAATCTCATAGGCTCCCTTGTGGCTGGGCAGCCAGCAGAGGATGAAGCTACCAGGTCTGCTGGGGTTGCCTTTGGGAGAAAGAAAAAAACGTTGCATGTACCAGGGAATCTTAAATTCTCAAAACAGGTCTGTATAACACGCCACCTTTTCATCCTGATTAGTATCAGGGAGTGGCCAAGAAGAAATTATTGCTTTCTAAAACAGTCAAATTTAGTGACCACACTGCCTTACTAACACACCTGAACCAGGAGGAGCTGATGGAGGAAGGGTCAGAAATCATTTTGAGTTGATTTTTGAAGAATGCATTCCAAGGCTCTACAATCCCAGACGCCTGTGGATGGTGGATAGTAGGAAGGTCCATCAAATACCTTGAGCAGCTTGACAGCCCACTGCAGTCAAAGGTGCATGTGGTCAGACTGCAAATATCCGGAAAGCCAGAAATAAAACAAATAACAGTTTCAAGTGCTACAAGGAGCTAGACTCAACATGGAGGCAATATTACAGCCTGAAAAATGATCAACAGTGGTGAGCCACTACCAGTAGCCCCAGGAGGGGATCAAATGTCCCATGGACTCAACTGCCTCACCCTGTGCAAGGGGGCCTCCCTTTCCAAGAGACAAACAGTTCAACTTTTATCATGAGTGGCGGGCCTGGCATGCAGTAATGGCCAGTGCATCTGAAATAGTCTTTACCCAATGCCCAGTCTACGCCTGTGGGTGTGCTGCGTGTCTGGTTTAATGATGGGTCCAGGCAGCAAAGTGGCTGTCTGAGCCATGCAGGCTGGGTCTGCAGCTTGACTTGGGTTGGTCTCAGATGATGGGCCCTCATCATGAGCACGTACACGAGTGACCCAAACAGTTTCATCAGTAGCCATGATTTGTTTCCATGGTTCATGCTCCCAAAGAGGGAAGAATCTGCCAGTCTGTAGTTTTCCAAGTGGCAGACCAAACAGCTAGGACATTGTCAACAGCCCAAGAGGCAGTAAAAAAATGTAACAAGGTTCATCAGGGAGCACTGGCTGGAGCTGTGAGGACGGCTTTGAGTTCTGACCATCGAGAGGAGTGAGCACATCTGTTTTCCATTCCACGTATCTGGCACCGACACTGACCAGCCACAGCAGCCCAGTGGACACCATGGGTTTCAGCTGAGCCAGACCATCAGCACACTGGACCCAGGCATTTAGGGGAAGCTCTGTGGATTGAGAGCCCTGCTGAGCAAATGGCTTTGCTTCAGCTATGGAGTGGAGGGATAACCTTTCCTCCAAAGGGAGAACTGCCTCTTCTTCATGTAAAGCTGAAAATGCCACCAAGGCCAGGCAGCTGCAGACTTGAATATACCATTTCCATCAGACAAGTGAGGCCGTCAGGTCCCTTCCCACATTATTAGTTGTTGAGTCTAATAAGTTAACCTACCCTCTCAGGATAACAGTCACAAGGCCTCGATGGGAGTGTGTTTTAGCACCATCAGGTGTTCAGATCTGACAAGAACCCAAGAGATACTAAGAGCTGCTTTTCAAAAGAGGTGTACCTCTTAGCCACAGGAGGGAGGCAACTCCTGGTGGAGGCAGCCTCCCTGGAAAGTGATCAATCGGGAAATTGATCAATCAGAGAGACTTTTAGTTTAAAGGGGTCATAAGGTTGTGGAGTCCCCAAAATGCTAGCACTTCTCTGATGCAGAATTCCCAATTGATCTAATCCCTTTGGACATTTATGAGCATTCACAGTGCGTTCATGGAAAACACAAATGCCAATTACACATGCAGTAGTGAAAGCCACTGGAACAGTACATTGACTTGGCCCAAAGCCCTGCCCACAAGGTCAATGAGATCCTTTCTTCTCTCCAGAAAAGTGAGGGACATTCTTCCCTTGGGAGGAAATGAGACTTGCAAAGTACTTTCTTGCAATTGCTCAGAAATGTGGAATAATTCTTTAGCACATACAACCTACATTAGTAATAGCCATTTTTTCCTTCTTTCAACAAACATTCATTTGGTGCCTGTTATGCACAAGGAACTATTTCAAGTTCTGGGGATACAGTAATGAACAAAACAGTTTCTACTGTCTCATAGCTTACGTTCTAGGGGGGAGTATCAGGCCAGAAAAAAAAAAAAGGAAATAAAAACATGTCTGAGGGTGGTAGATGCTATGGAAAAAAGGAATCAGGAAAAGGGGCACTGGGAGTGTCAGGGTTGGGGCCTCGCTAATTGCTGTAGTGAGGTCAGGTTACTTAGTCTCAGCAACCTGAAGGACTGAGGATATGGGAGGTGAAGAGATCCAGGGAGGTGGGTTCTAGGCAGGGGCGAAATAACACCAAGACCCTAAAGCTGGAGTCTGCCAGCTTTGTTTCAAAAGTAGCAAGGCCTGTGCAGCTGGAGTTGATTGAGATCACAGAGGAAACGCGAGGATCCATGAGGTCTTGGCAGGTTGAACAGACTTGGCTTTAACTCAGAATGAGGTAGAAATGTAGCATGATATGGCACATTTTACCAGGATCTCTCTGGCTGTGTGTTGAGAACAGACTGGTGGTGGGGTGGGGTAGGGTGGGGGTGCAGTGCAGAGGCAAGCAGATTGTTCAAGAGGCAGTCATAAAAATCCCACAAAAGAGGATGCTAGTTTGGTCAAGAGTGATAATGCTGCAAGTGTGGTGAGAAGTGATAACATTCCAGATAAATTCTTTTTAAGTAAGATTTTGAAAAACAGAAGCATAACACCATTATCATAGCTTAAAAAAACTAACAATATTTAATATTATCACATATCTAGTCAATATATAGGTATACAAGATTACCTCATGAGTTTTTTTTTTTTTTTTTTTTTTAACACATTTGTTAGAAATGTCAAAGATAGGGGCATCTGAGTGGCTCAGTTAAGTGTCTGCCTTCAGCTCAGGTCATGATCCCAGGGTCCTGGGATCCTGCCTTTAGCTCAGGTACTCCCTGCTCAGCGGGAGCCTGCTTTTCTTCCTCCCTCTGCCCTTTCCGCTCTGCTTCTGCTCTTCCTCTTGTGCTCTCTCAAAAATACATAAATAAAATCTTAAAAAAAAAATCAAAGATAAAGCTGGGTATTAAAGCAGTGAAAACAGATTTTATTCGGTAACTACTGACAATAGCAAAGAGCTGAGCTCCATTCTGATTTGTGAAGAGACCACAGGGCATTTTAAAGGGAGAATGGAGGCAGGGGGGTAGAGCAGGGCCTCACGCTGAAAATTACAAAGAGTTGGTCACTGTAAATGTGATTAGGGCAGCAGTGTCAGCTAGCTGGCAGTTAGGGAAGTTAGGATTCTATCCTCCCAGAGACAGGGAGACCAAAAACTTCTCCTTTCTGATTAGACTTCAAAAAAATGGCTTTCAGGTCCTTGAAACAGATATTTGGGAGTTATAGAGGATATACATAACTCTCAAAGGGACCAGGAAGGATTTACAATTGCAAGCCCTTTTTAGTGAGTACTCAGAAAATGAGGTGGAGCCGATGTCAGGTGTTTGCTATGACAAATAGCATTTTTTTTTTTTTTTGGACAGCTCTGAGTTTTTCCGAACAGGAACTCAGAAAGGACTGGGTTGTCCTGGGGGTCAAGCCTTAAGCTACTAGAAGCCATACTGAAGTTTGGTCAATACTTTTACTTAGGGCAGGAAGTCTTCGCTTTGAGAAATTATTGCAGTTTTCAGAATCTCTATCAGATCAGATCACATAACTGATTGACATTCTGTTTAAAATTTTTTAACCTCTAGGGTCCTCCTTCATTCTTCCCTTTTATCCCTTACAACTTGTTTGTTGAAGAAACAGAGTAATTTGTCCTGTAGACACAATCAAGTCTTTGCTGGCTGGACTCTCATGGCTTATTTTAACAAGTTTCTTGCTCCTTATATTTCCCCAAAATTGGTGCTTAGGGTTGAGCGGCCTAGTTGACATACAAAAAGAGATGGGAGGGTAGGCAGTTGGATGTAAGACTGGGAGACAGGAGAGATCCAACTGTCGACAATAAATTGAAAGTCATAAACAGAGAGAGTTTAAAGCCAATTCCAGATGTGATTGCTGAGGGAATGAGAGGACAGGAGAAACCCTCTAAAGGTTTGGAGGTATGGAGGTGGGGCAGTACTGGGAAGGATGAGGAGCACGTCCAATGTGAGGGTAGTGACCCCGAACCAAGAAAAGAAGGTACTTAAGGAAGGAAGGAGTGCTCAACTGTGTCAAATGTGGTAATGGATTCCGGATTCCATCAAGTAAGGATTGCAAATTTACTATTGTTCAGTAAAGACGTCACTGGTGACCTTGAGCTGTTTGGAATGAGTTCAAGAGGGAATGAATGAGAGCAACTGGAGACAAGTAAAGACAACTCTCAAGAAATTTTACTGCAAAGGGAAGCAGAGAAAAAGATTAAGTAGAGGCCAACTCGACCTTGAAGGAAAATTTGTTGTTTTCAAGATGGATCATAAGAGCCTATATATATCCTGTGAAACTGATCTAATAGAGCAGAAAATTGGAGTGCTGTGTTAGGGGCGTTGCTGGAGCAACATCCTTGGAATAGGGAAGAGGGGATGGAATCTGGTGCCCCAGGGAAGGGTCTGGTCTCAGGGAGGGGCAAGACAGTCCATCCATAGTAACAGGAGGCGAGGCTGTGCCCCTGGACACAGATGCAAATAGACCTGTGGATGCTGTAGAGAGAACATGTGTTCTAAGTGCTTCTACTTTCTTAGTGCAGTAAGAAGCAGGGTCGTCAGCTAAGAGTGAGAAGGGGAGAGGTGTTGCATGTTTGAGGATGCAGGAATAGGGGTTAGCTGTACTCTCTCAGGAGTGAGGAAAAGTAAATAGACAAGGGAAATGTAGACTATTGGTCTTAAAATGAGACCATCAGCTTTGGCTGTTTCTCCAGCCAAGTTTAAGCTCTCAGGGGAAATGCAGTATAGGCAGAGATTTAGATTTACCTAAAAGTGGGATTTTGTCCAATTAATAAGACAGGAGAGAAAGGGCAAGGGCACAAAGACTGTATGCAAGGAAGTAGTTATAATGACCCCATGTGATATCTACACACGCAATTGAGGGTTTGCTTACGTAAGTGACGTGCCTTGGAAGCTCTTCCCTGGCACAAATAGGACTAGCAGCCATTCAGTTATAATTTTTTTTTTTAAGTGGACTCCACATCCAGCATGGAGCCCAGCATGGAGCTTGAATTTATGACATGAGATCAAGACCTGAGCTGAGATTAAGAATTGGATGCTTAACCAACTGAGTCACCCAAGGTTTCCCTGTTCAGTTATTATTACAGTAAGTTAAATAGATGTGACCGAGGCTGCTCATCATTCCACAATTTCTTGTTTCCTTCTTCCGTGATCATGAACCTTGAATCTTAGAAAGGTATATGTTTATTCAAGACGAAGACCACATTACTTGGTCTCCTTTAAGCCCAGAGGTGACTATGTCTCTACTTTTTGGACAAAGATATATAATCATCAATATTATGAGACTGCTCCCAGGAACCTCCCTAAAAGGAGATATGATACATATACATACCTGTCATTTTGCAAGGGGGGGGGCATGAACTTTTCTTTTATCTGGTTGCCTGGGGTGGGGATGCAATGACTAGAGCTCTGCTCTTCTGCTTAGAACATGAGGATGAGATCCAGGCCCAGGCACCATAGGGAGATAGGCTGAAGGAACCGTTCATAGGCCCTTAGGGCTTTGTGGCACTGAGCTACTATACCAGCTCAGACTGTGCATCTCTAAAGTTTTACAAGAGAGAAATAAAATTCTATCTGTTTAAACAATTGCTTTTTTTTGGGAGGGGGGAGTGCCATTTCTCATACCTGAATCTAATTTTAACTGATACTTTGGGGGAACATTTTTTTTTTTTAAGATTTATTTATTTATGATAGACAGAGAGAGAGAGAGAGAGGCAGAGACACAGGAGGAGGGAGAAGCAGGCTCCACGCCCGACGCGGGACTTGATCCCGGGACTTCAGGATCGCGCCCTGGGCCAAAGGCAGGTGCTAAACCACTGAGCCACCCAGGGATCCCCTGGGGGAACATTTTTAATGAAAGAAACATGGCTATTTCAAATATTTTAACTTGACACTTAGAAATGGGATATTTACTCACTGGTCTTTTGGTGTAGGGACAAGTCCTTTTCTTTGAGTAGGGTTCCACTAATTAGCATTCCATGGAAACTACACATGCCCATAATACACGGCTAAGATCACATTTCATTTTCTTCAAAAGCAGAATGCAGTGGCAAAGCCTTAGGGAATTTGTGAAGCCATGTGAATGCAGAAGTACCCTGGATGTTTACAATTACCCTCATTTTACGTCTTCCTTGCCAACACTTTAATTCAAAAGTATTTTTTATTGACTCACCTTTCCTCTTTCGTGTTTACTTTGGTTTAGGAGAACTTTGTTTTAGCACTTACATTTCATCAGTTTATATAAGATTAAATTAAATATTTATCTTATTTTCATCAAAAATATTTTCTCTTAGCCCTTATATTTTATTAGTTTATGGAATGTTTGAGTTATGTAATTACAGCAGAAATGAGCTGGAGAAAACACAACTGACTTTTGGGAAGCACATAATCAACTGTGGGAAACAGCACGTTCTTCGTGGGAAGAACCCTCTCTGATGTTTGACAGAGGGATGAGAGGGAACATCAGTTTTCTATCCTGTTGAGTAGGGGTCAGATTTGCTACTCACCATCTTTTTTTTTATATAATTTAAAACAGAATTTTGATTATACATTTAACTTTATAAATGCATGAGCAACTCTTACACATGGTTGATGGGCGTGTGAACAGGTATGAGCATTCTGGAAGGCAGTATCTATCAAAGCCCTTAAAAACATCATAGAACTAGTGTGCCTAGGTGGCTCAGTTGGTTAAGCATCTGCCTTTGGCTCAGGTCATGATCTCAGGGTCCTGGTATCGAGCCCAGCATCTGGCCCCCTGCTTAGCTGGGAGCCTGCCTCTCCTTCTGGCTCTGCCCCTGCTTGTGTTCTTTCTCTGTCTCAAATAAGTAAACAAATAAAACCTAAAAAAAAAAAAAATTTAAAGTCATAAAACTGACTCAGCAAAGCCATTTTTAATAAAGAATCCTAAGAAAATAATTGAGACATTTCCAAAAGATTTTCTATGATTATCTTGCCCTGGGGAGAGGTTTAAGAGCCACATGGAGTATGGCTAGTGTTACATACTATGTTTTCATTTGGAATAAACTGTTTTTTTGTTTTGTTTTGTTTTTGGAATAAACTGTTTTGAAGGAATGAATCAGAACTTTAGCTTTGGATTGACAGCATAACATGATCACTGAAAGCTTTTATTAAAGCTTTTGGAACCTTAAACTGACTGTGGTGAGTAGTGCCACCTGTTAACTAGGATTAGGAAGGGAATACATTTCCCCAAATCTCTTGTGCCAGAGTTCTGGATGGGAGTTCAGTTCCATGAACTGAGATGTGGAAAGTGGAAGTGCAGCTACCTTCCTCCCACTTCAGCAGTTTCCTACTCTGAAGCTGTGAGGTTGGACTCTTCTCTTTCCCTCACACCTCACCTCTAGTCTATCAGCAGACCAAGCTGGCTCTACCTTTGAAATTTAGAATCCAAGCACTTTCTGGCACCTCTGCTGTTCCCACTTTGGTCCACACCACATCTGTTGCTGGATGACTGTAGCAGCCTTCAAGTCAGAGTCTCTGCTTCTACCTTTGCCTTGACACGGCAGCTAAAGCAAGCCTTTAAAACCCAGGTAACACTTGTGACAGCCAACCATTTTACTTAGAATCCAGCCCAACTCCTCTTAGTGTCCTAAGCCCTGGCTGACCTGGACCACCCACCGCACACCTCCTCTGCTACCCTTCTCTCTCCTGTTTATGGCTCCAACCTCCAACCTGTTTCCTTTGCCTCTGCCCTTCCTGATTCTAGCTGTCCTCACTCTCTATGGATCCTGCCAGTTCACTTCCTTATCTTACTGTGACATGATGATCTAACTAGACTCCCCCCTACCTTCAAAACAAATTCATAAGCACCTGTTACCTTCTAAATACCATGTAACTTACTTAGTCTTATTGTCTGTCCCCCTCACTAAGATGAAAGTTCCGTCATGACAGAGATCTTCCTCTTTGGTCACTGATGTATCCTAAGTTAAAATGTGCCTCGCACCAAGGAGGCACTGTATGTGGGTTTTTTTTCCTCAGGTGTCCTAGGGTCCAGTCTTTAGCTCTGGGGTTCCCCAGAGGCAGTTGAAACTGGGGATTTCATTATCACTGGGCTGCAGCTATGCAGTGTTCTGTAACTCAACAGCTCCATAGCCGGATCCTCTACCCACCCAACTATGGGAGAGGTTGTAGCTCCTCTGGTGGGAGTTCTCTAGTGTCCCAATTCCTGGAGGCTCCACCTATTACTTAGTCCTCCAGCTTTCCCAAGAGCCTATAAACACTTACTTTCCTGTATTAAACTTTTCTGCTTAGAATAATTGGAATGGTTTTAATTTTTCCACAGAACACTGAAAAATACACAGGTAGTTGTCAGACCAATGATGATCGAGACTGCATTTTTTTTCTGACTGGGTCTTAGATGTAAATGAGCCAAACAGAAAAAAGCCTAGCCCCTGCCTCAGTTCTTGGGGAGTTGGACCAGTGACTGCTCCAATACAAGGGAATAAAAGAAATGCTTCAGAGAAGCTAAGTCAGAAGTTGGCCACACAAGGAGTTACTAGAGTTGGCATTCTCGCTCCATTTTTTTCGAGGATGCCCCTGAGACCCAACCACTCTCCCGCCTCTACCCTCTATTGGTGGAACTTTGACAGCTGAATCATATCTGAGGAGCTCTTAATACCACGTCTGTCACTAGCTACAGCGATCTGAAGAGGGGGAAATGCCCCTACTGTGAATGTCCTGCACTAGGATGGGGGTGGGAGCAAAGGAGGAACAGGCAGTGGATGTCATTTTTTTATATCATGCATAAGACCTAAGAAATAAGCATCTTTTCCTTTAAAGAGCCAAGTGGTAAGTGATCAATTCAACTGGACCAGGGGGTTAGGTCTAGGATAAAAGACCTTGTCTTTAATTCATTCAACTAGCTCAGACAGATCTTAAGTACAAGATGCTTATTAACAAAGAACAGTATATATTTTTAAGATAAAGCACATGATAAGACAATATTATATCTAGCTCTGTCAAAGAGACACAGAGGCAAGTCTCTTTGGGCTTCTGAAGGATATTCCTCCCTGAGAGCACAATGAGGAGAAAGTTCCTTGACTGCTATCTACTTTGCTTCCTGCTATAGCTCTGGACACTCATTTGAAAAAATGAAGCTGAGCTATAGCAGCCACTCTGCAACACTGAGGCTAGCAGAACAAACAGATCTAAGAAAATCTTGATGATGTTTTGGCCACCACCCAACTCTGGAGCCATTTATCTCTAGACTCCTCATTACAGGCGATAACTGAGCATCCTTATTGCTTATACCACTGTCAGCCCAGCTTCCCGTTACACTTATGCTGATCATACTCTGTGAGAAGCACTTTTCTGTCAGGCACCAAATAAATGCTTTATTTTCACTCTAACTTAAAAACCACTCTATTAAAAGGCCACTATTACATAATTTTTATAGAAAATAAATAAAACTGAGCTTAGGGAGGGTAAGTAATTTTCCCCAAGGTTTACCAGTGGGGTTGGATTCAAACCCAACCCTGACTCTAAATCCCACACTGTGCCACTTTCCTCACACAGTTTAAAAAATTAACGAGTCTATAGTTCTCCCTTTTAGAATCGCAAAAAAAATGCCTACACACAGATGCAGGTAGTAATAAATTTGCATGCATTTGCACTCACACATAGCAATTTTGACTTTAGGCTTTTTACTTCCATTATTTGCATTTATTTGTTGGTAGAAATGTATGCTTCAGAGACTTGGTCAAGAAAGCAGACTTGTTTCATCTTTTTTCCACACTTTCACTGATGACATCCAATCTGTGAATCAGGGATACACAGACAGGTCACAGGGACTCTGATGCAGGGTCATAATAGTTAATCCCCAAGATACTTGAGATGGATAATGTGAAAGTAGTACATGTTCTTCCCCAAGCTTTCTCGGGGGAGTCAAAGAGCTAAAGACTGCAAAAGACCAAAGAGCTAACAAGGCAGGGACTCTGAGTTGACCCAGAAAAGCAGAAGAGTGTTTTTGAACCAAAGAAACAGAAGAGAAACTGAGGATTGCAATAGAGGTGTACTGGCAGTGCTTTAGCTTCTGAAAGCAGCACGGGAGCCCAGAGAACAGAGCTCAGCCTTCGAGCAAACAGAACTTCTACATGTTCCCACAGAAGCCTTCTGTCCCTTGCAATAGGAGAAAAGAACAACACTACCAACAGAGCTCCCATGAGCTCTGAGCTACAGAAGGGACAATGTTCAATCTTCCTTCATAGCTGCTGGCTAGGTATGCAGTTTGAGGGGCTGGGCACAGGAATACCCCAGCTGTCATGAACAAAATCAGATTCACAGGACAGAAAAGTGAGACTAAAGGAAGGAATATTCATCCAAACCTCTGGGGCCACCTCAAAGTCAGGAGGAGGTACTCTTATGGAACCTGTGTGGTCCATCACTGTTCCAGAGGCGGTTGGCTAAGCTCACAGAAAAGGAAGCTGTGACATTGGCATCGAACAACCAGACACTGCTGCAGGCAGCCTTTCCTAAGCTCTAAGATGCCTCCTGCCACTGAACCAGGGAGAAAACCCAGCCCCATAGGCAAGGGATGAGGGAAGAGCAGCTGCTCCTCCAGGAATGACACACTGAAAGGATCAAGAGTGTGATGACCTGGTAAAAGGAACAAAGTAATAGACTCATGAACTAAAAGGCCACAGTGGCCAGCTGGGATTGGGATGCAGACCTGGTGATGGCAGGACAGGAAGTGGGGGGGGGGGGCTCTCAAATTCAAAACTTTTGAAATGGGAGGTCATCTCTCAAGTGTCGAATAAGTTGTTATGCAATAAATCTTTAATTGCCATGTTACCAAGGTTGTTTTTTTCAGCAGTATTTGAGTGTGGTCATAATTCTGAGTACTCACAGGATTCTTTTGGGAACTATTTAAATGGAAGCCAAAAGAGTACTGCTAGACATTGCATGGCTTGTGGGGAAGGGACAGGGGATGAGTTCTGGGGCCTTGTTTCACCAAAGGCAGGTGTAGGGTGCTGGGGGGCAGTCTCTGACTTCACCTCTGGTAGAACTATAGCTAGCACCTCACCAAGTAAATAGGCAGTACTTGGCTAAGAGTGCTCAGGAGAAGACGGGCAGGGAAGGGCCTGGACCTGTACCCTCAGAGCTTCAGGCCCAGGGGGATTGTAAGTGCAGTCAGGAGGTCAGGACAAAGCAGCTCTATTCATGTCTTTGAGAGATTCCTGGAATCTCTATTTTGTTTGAAAACAGACTCAGGCAAAGGGAAGGGAAACTAACATTTATTGAGTGCCCATTGTGTTGATCTGGCCTTGTGCAAGGAGTTTTCACCTACAACATTCCACTTAATCCTCACACCAACCCTGTGAGGTAGGTATTGTCCTCATTTTTGTCCCATGAGGAATATGAGGCTGAGAAAGGTTAGGTAGTTTGTCCAAGGTCACACAACTAGTAACTGATGGAGCTGGGATTGAGCACTGAGTCCCAGACTCAAAATTCCCAGCTCTCTCTCCAACACTGCTTCTTGGGAAAGAGGAGGGAGTAAAAGCAGCAGCAGTCCTTACGCTTCCTACCCTGAGAACAAGACAGTCAGCAAGACAGGAGGAGCCTGGACTTTTCCATAGACCCTCCCCTCTCTACCTGGGGAGGGTGCAGTCACTCGAAGAGATAAGACATAAATATAAAAATAAATAGAAGGGACAAGTCCCCCAGCAGCGAGGATGTGCAGGATCCATGCTGTGGGAAGGCCACGGTGCCATTCACAGCTGCCGTGGGAGGAAGCCATGTGGGCCCCGTGGGGAAAACTGGGACAATGGCTGCCAAAGGCTGGAGTGGGTGGGCTAAACAGGCCCCTTCTGGGTCGCACAGATTTGAGAACAAAACGTCTGGAGCAGGCAGCCGTGGGCACAGTCACCATCATCCTCCATCTGCTCATTTTACCGGTGTTTGTGATCCAAGAGGGACTCAAAATCAGGGGAACATACAAGTTTGTGCTTTATGTGTCCCAGGACTGTCATCTCACCGGTCCTACTGTCGCCAAGGCCCACGGATACCAGCTCCTGCCAATCAACAAAAACAGCGATGAGAACCAAAACCATACAGCCCATTCCTCAGCCCTATGATTTAGGAGAATCCCAAGAATGCTTCTCCCCTAGTTAGCATGGACTCCTCAGCACTCCTTACCTCTTAAAGAGCCCCTACCATGACCCCACAGGCTCTCACCTGCAGGAAGGAGCAGGCGGTTCCCATCGTCACATCTAGAGTCACCTTGCCCAGGAGGAGCTGCACCTTTCCTGACTTGCGGATGAGCAGCTTGCCAACCTGACCCTCGGTCAAGTCAGCCAGGGTACAAGCATTCTCTGCCAGCCTGGCTTCCTGCGGAGAGAATCAGAAGATGGAAACAAGATAAGGAGCTTCTTCCTCCAGCCTGCATGAATGATACCGTTTCCAAAGGAAGGGGTCAGCAGCAAAGATTAGAATGAGCTCCCTAAGAGGGCCTTTCTTCACAGCTTCCTGCCATTGGCCAAACAACAAAACCCAAAGCAAACAAATGGACAAATAGACAAAATATTGATCACTGCTGACGCTGAGTGATGATACATGAGAATTCATGTTCTCTCATCTGTGTACACACAAAATATTTCATTGTAAACAGTAAAAAAACATAACAGGGGTTGAAGTACAAAGCCTCAAGCACCTTGTGGGTGGGTGGAATGAAAGCGTATTATTCTGGCATTTCAGCTTGGGTGGCACCCCTTTGCTTCCACAACAGATGGCTGTTTCCTTTCCTGGCCCCCTCGGTGCTTCCACAGAACTCATCCATGCACATACCCGGTCTTTCTCCTGCTTTATGACCACCATCTGCCCATCCTCAGTCTGCACCTCTGTCTTGATAGGCTTGATGTCCTGAGTAGGTGGCTGGCCAGGGAGTGTGTCTGGCAGTTGAAGGAATAGCAGCTCTTCCTCCTGGGTCAGGCTCAGCTCCCTGAGCAACTCTGCCACAGATATGTCTTTTGGGAGACCCGGGGTCTTTCTGGCTGTTCTGGGAGGAGCCTTCATCTTCGCCTCCTCCTCCTCATCTCGGGGCTCCTCTTTCACTGCCCAAGGAAACATAAATGGAAGAGCTATGAAGTAGCCATCTTGCAGTACCCATCCCTTCATTCCCAACTGCTTCATTGTCACTCAGCCATGAAGCAGGAGAGAAGCACTGGTATGAAGAAGGGTCCAGGAGTTGTGTGGCTTATCAAAAAGGAGTATCTGAGGCTAGGCCCACAGATCCATGTCAGCATGAACTTTCTGAGAATGAGAATTTAGTGTCCCTGTTCAGGTCATGTACCTCACAATTGGAATGGGGGAGGACCCGCTTATGAGTCTGGGAGATTCATTCCTAGAGAGGATTCCTGGGGGGCAGCCACAGGGAAGGAGAGGAGACGTTAATGGACAGAGTACCTTTCACAACAGGTACATCCACCTCCATGTCCTCTTCCTTGGGGCCAGCCAGCCAAGGTTTAACATCTGGCTCTTCATTCTCTTCCTTAAAGAGCCACCCTGAGTGAGCCAGCGGCAGCTGCACAGGCATGTTTCGAGTGTCATTCCTCAGCCCAGGGTCATCGATGAACTACCAGGGAAGAGTCAGGGGGTCACATGGTCTGGCTAGCATGCACACATACCTGGACTGCAGCCCACCTCAGCTTTTTCTAACTGAAGATTCCTGCTGCTCACAGGCTTCTAGGACATCAGAGAGCTCTTCTTCCCCCAAGCCTGGCTCCCCAGAAGCCCACTCTGCCCAGCCTACCGGTACCTACATCATCCTTCTCCAGCATGCGCAGGATCTGTTTTGTTTCTTCGTCTGTCTCCCTCTTCTCTTTTTTGATGTTGATGATATGAGAGGGCCCCATGTCTGATACATCCACTGTCTTATCCCAGTTCCCTGTGGGAAATAACTCAGTTCACCAGGGGCATGGAAGAGGCCAACAGCAAGGAAAAGCACACAGAGAGCAGGGAAATCTTACTGCCCTTGCCCTTCTCTTGGGCAGTGTGGACTGAAATCTATGGATTCCTTCTTCCCGGAACCCCAGAAGCTTTGTACCCTTTTTCTTCATCATTTCAGCTGGGCCCTGCTCAAAGATGGAGTGGGACTGGATCACTTCTGGGCGGCCTCGGCCCCGTCCATGCCCGTCTCGCTGCCGGTCTCTATCCCTGTCACGCTTCTCTTTCTTGATGGCCACTTCTTCCTTGGGCCTGGAAAAGAGAATGGAGGAAGGGAAACTGCTCACTCACTCTGCCTCAGAGAACTGGTCTTACTCTGACACACACTCCACTCTACCCGAGCAGAGAATCAAGAGCCAGTGACTGTATCTGAAGAAGCAGAACCCAATCCTAAGTCTAGCACCTTTTCTACTTCCTTGATGGGGCAGTTTCCTTTCAGTTCACTTTACTTATCTTCTTGCTTGAGAGTATATAACAGGACTACGACTCAAAAGTTGAATTACAGAGACTGCCCCTAAATGTGGACTTCTCAGTATTGCTTAAAAGCAAAAAGACTGCAATACAAAAGAATATAAGTGAGAACTGAACACATTTTTGTCTAAATTAGTGTCTCTCAACTCCAGCCGTAAAGGATAATCATTCTCTTTCATCGCAAAAAAGTTAAATCACCATTTCCAGAGATGGACTTCCAGGCATCAGTATGTTTTTTAAAACTTGCACGTTACAATCACCTGGAAGCCAGGGTCAAAACTCACTAGTGAAAAAAAATACACAAATTTAGATTTCTGAGCCACGTACGTAGTTATTTCCCAAAAGACCCAAATTCAGAGCAATAGGGGAAAGTTGTGTTATTTTTTTTTTTTTTAAGATTTTATTTATTTATTCATAAGAGACAGAGAGAGAGACAGAAGGAAAAGCAGACTCCATGCAGGGAGCCCGATGTGGGACTCAATCCTGGGTCTCCAGGATCACACCCTGGGTGGAAGGCAGGCACTAAACCGCTGAGCCACCCAGGCTTCCCTGTTTTATTATTTTAAGAGATTTTATTTATTTATTTATTCATGAGAGACACAGAGACATAGGCAGAGGGAGAAGCAGGCTCCTGAGGACTGGATCCCAGGATCACGCCCTAAGCTGAAGGCAGATGCTCAACCACTGAGCCACCCAGGTGCCCCAAGGGGAAAGTTTTTAGAAGGCTGAGCTACTTACTCTTCCTTGATTTTCCGACTGATGATATTTGGGGTGAAGGTTTTCTGAAAATAAAATATGAGTCACTGATTTGTTAAGTTTCCCAAAGTACAGAGAAAAATGAAAACTCTCAAAAGGGATCTTGTATGGACCAAGACCACCACTCTACATTCCCTACTGTTGTAATGGTTTACAGAAATAGGCATGTGCTTAAAAGGGATGAAGATCCTGTCATGATAGCAGTGGACTTACACACTGAACAGGGCACCAAAACCCCATTTAAGCTAGTGGCCTCAGCTTCTGCCCTCTGAAAGGAGAACCCTGAGCACTTCTACAATTTATTTATCTAATCTCACTTCTTGTCAAATCATTGAATATCACAGGAAAGAGCTCTCGCAGCAAGCCTCAAGTACAAAGTCCGCCTGCACCCACAAACAGATACAGCTAGACTGCCACCAGCATTTCCCAAGGCAAACAAGTCTTTGAAAATTGGCTGCTTTATGCTTCTGCTACATCACCACCACCAGCTGCCTCCCCTCCCCAATTTCGGGACGATCTTAACATCTATAGTGATAAACACGACAGAAAAGAACACAGAGCCTCCAAGGCCCTGCCTAGAATTCATTACACTCTAGATCACAGTTTGCTCACCATAATCCATGGCAGATACAGAACTCTCTAAAATTGAGGGCAAACTTTATGCCTGCTGGCTCTCAGGGGTT
This sequence comes from Vulpes lagopus, assembly GCF_018345385.1. Taxonomy (NCBI): domain Eukaryota; kingdom Metazoa; phylum Chordata; class Mammalia; order Carnivora; family Canidae; genus Vulpes; species Vulpes lagopus. The sequence goes on along the minus strand of NC_054831.1, from coordinate 16,377,276 downwards.
TCTTAAAGGTATCCAAAACACATTTTTAAAAAGTAAATAAACATTGCCCAAGTTGCCTGCCCTTCAGCCGTTTCTGAGAACCACGTCAAGGTCCTGCACCCGGTGTCTAGACTCCCTAGAATCTGTCAGCAGAAGTCTGGGGACGGGGTTTCCCTGGGCCCAATACAGAGCCTGGCACACGGCGGGCCCCACGCCAACGTCAGGTGAACCCCAGGGTCCTGGGATTCGAGGTAGCAGGGTTTCTTCAGCAAGGCGCCGTCGGGTACCTTCTTGACTCCCCCGAGGGTGAGGTCCCTGGAGCGGATGGAGGGAAGGCGACCCGGAGTGAGTGGAGGCGCCGGCCGCCGCCCAACAAGCCCCCGGCCCCCAGAGAGGAGGGGGCGGGGGCCTCCCGGGGCGCTCGGCTCGCCCGCAGCGTTTCCTTGCGACATTTTGCCTGGGAGAAAAGGAGGAAAGGGGCAAAACAGAGTCACTCGAGGGGGCGGACACACGGACCCGGGGCGGAACCCCACCCACGTGGCCTCCCCTAGTCCGGGCGTCCCTCCCTCTCCACGTGGCAAGGCTCCCCGGACCACCCAGGTGGAGCGCCTGGCTCGCCCTCCGCCCAGGCTCCCGGCCAGGCACGAGGCAGAGGCGCACCCCAGCGTACCCGGGCGGCGGCTCCGCACCACGCGCGTCCCGACTTCACCTCCGACGCGGCCCGCAGACCGCCCCGGGTCTCTGCGCCGGGCGGAAGTCGGCGTGGCAGGGCCCGGGCGCCGCCATCTTGCCGCGGGCCGGAAGTGAGGTCAGGGGGCGGGGCCGGGCCACAGTATTTATCCGGCGGCGCCTCGCTCCCCTCCGCCTTCTCTTCCCGGTTCTTCCCGGAGTCGGGAAAAGCTGGGTTGAGAGGGCGAAAAAGGAAGAGGGGTCTGGTCTGGGTTACGCTGTGGTGCCGCGCTTTGGGGGCTTGGCCCGGGCGGAGGGGGTAGCGGCGCTCAGCTCCGGAGTCCGGGGGGGCGGGTGGGGTGGCCTCGGCGGCCGCCACGACCCAACCCGGGGATTCGCCGTGGCGGAGCTTCTGGGAGCAGTGGGGTCGCGGCTCGGGACGGGGCGAGGGGCGAGGGGCGCGGGGCCGGGAGCGAGACCCGGGCGCGGGGCTGGGGCGCCCTGGGCCCGGCCGAGCCGCGGCTGTGGGCTCGATGGTGACCTTGGAGTGGTCACTGTACTCTGGGCTGCGGCCTCGCCCGCGCTCGGGGGTCCTTGGCCCGAGGTAGGGCTGCGGGTAGGGTCCCGAGGTGGGGCTGCGGGCGCTGCGCGAGGGCAGCTGCCGCGGGCTACCTGGGTGCCTAACCGCGCCCAGCGTGCTGGCTGCAGCACGCACCCGGCTCTGGACTGCCGACCCTTGTGTGCACTCTCGTCCCAAGCCCCGAATTGAAAAATGAAGTTTGCTCCGACTGGGAGGGACGAATTTAAAGAACTTTTATGGTGGCTCCGACATTAACATTAAAAAAAAAAAAAAGCCTTTACTGTTCTCTCCACCCCCAAACCATGCTAAATAAATAAATAAATAAATAAATAAATAAATCCCACGTAACATTGCAGAAAGTTTGAGGGAAGGAAAAGCAATTCTGCTACAATTCCACGTAGAATACTACCATTAAAACTTTTGTAATATATTGCAATCGCCTTGTAGAGCTGTCCTATTGTACCACAATTTTGAAGCCCTTTTGAAGTAACATTTCTTTGTTGCCGCATCAAATGAGTAATAATTCTTGGTGGCTGTGTCATGATTTGCCTATTTTCCTGTTTGGACACTTAGATTCACCCCCACCACCACCACCCCCGCTGTTGTAAATAACGCTACAGTGAACATCTGGTGCATTTAACCTTTTTTTCTTCTTTTGGAATCCATCCCTAGGACAACTTTTCAGACTCGTGATAACTGGCCAAAAGAAGTTGTACTTTCTTTTTGAAGTAAAGTTTTTGAGGTAGTAGATACACATGCAGAGTTTGTTTTTGTTTTTTGTTTTTTTGTTTTTTGTTTTTGATTGATTGATTGATGTTTAGAGCAAGACAAAGAGAATCCCAAGCAGACTGCACTGAGCGTTGACCCTACCCAGAGCTTGATCTCATGACTCTGAGATCATGACCTGAGCAGAAATCAAGAGTTAGATGCTTAACAAACTGAGCCACCCAGGTGCCCCAGATACACATGCAGTTTTAAGAAATAGTACAGAGATCTCAAGTTTTCCCCAATAGAAACGTATCCTAAAACTATAGTACAATATCACAACCAGGGTATTGACATTGATACAGTAGAAATAGAAAACATTTCCATCAATGCAAAGATCCCTTTTAGTTGCCTTTTAATAGCCACACCTCCCTCCCTTTCACCCACCCCTGGTAACCACTAATCTGTTCTTCACTTTCATACTTTTGTTATTTCAAAAGGGGAACTCACTCAAAAATGGAATTGTTCAGTATGTGATCTCTTGGGATAGTTTGTTTTTTTTTTAACTCAGCATAATTTCTTGAAGATTATTCAAATTGTTGCATGTATCACTAGTTCCATTTTTATTACTAAGTATCCATGGTTTGTTTAACCATTTGCTCTTTGAAGGACATCTGGGTTGTTTCCAGTTTTTGGCTATTATGAATAAAGCCCCTATGAACACATGTGTACCGGTTTTTGTACAAATGTTTTCATTTCTCTGAGATAAATGCCCATGAATGCAACTGTTGGGTTGAATGGTAGCTATATGCTTAGTTTTATAAGAAACTGCCTGGGGCACCTGGGTAGTTCAGAGGTTGAGCGCCTGCGTTTGGCTCAGGTCATGATCCTGGGGTCCTGGGATCCAGTCTTGCATCAGGCTTCCCCCAGAGAGCCTGCTTTTCTCTCTGCCTCTCTCTCTGAGTTGCTCATGAATAAATAAAATCTTAAAAAAAAAACCAAAAAAAACCTCTGCCAAACTATGTCCACAATGGCTATACCATTTTGAACATGTACATTTTGTAGTTCTTCATCTGTATTGCTAAATTGCTTTTGAAAAGGGCCATGCTAATATGCATCACCACTAGGAATATATATAGTATGTAAAATATGTAAAATTTTGCCACATCCTTTTGAGTATGGGCTTTTAAATTTTTAAACTTTTTTTTGCCAATTTCATAATACATACCTATTAAGTTAACATTTTTTGTATTGGTTTCTTTTTTTTATTTTTTTTAATTTTTATTTATTTATGATAGTCACAGAGAGAGAGAGAGAGAGAGAGAGAGAGAGGCAGAGACATAGGCAGAGGGAGAAGCAGGCTCCATGCACCGGGAGCCCGACGTGGGACTCGATCCCGGGTCTCCAGGATCGCGCCCTGGGCCAAAGGCAGGCTCCAAACCGCTGCACCACCCAGGGACCCCTTGTATTGGTTTCTAACCAGACTTTTTCCAATTTCTTTTCTCTGTATTGGTTTTATGGTAACCAAACCTAACCAAAGGAAAATGCTTCCTGTCCCCTACAGAACTGACCTTCTGATTGGAGCACTAGATGAAATTGCTTTGATTTCTCTGGGCTTTGAGGTCACAGACCTTTTAAGTATCTCCTAGGTTTTTGTTTTGTTTTGTTTTGTTTTGTTTTGTTTTGTTTTGAAGATTTTATCCATTTATTCATGAGAGACACACAGAGAGGCAGAGACACAGGCAGAGAGAGGAGCAGACTCCCTATGGGGAGCCTGATGCAGGACCCGATTTCAGGACCCCGGGATTATACCCTGAGCCAAAGGAAGACACTCAACCACGGAGCCACCCAGGCATCCCTGTTTTTTTATTTTTTATTTTTTGACAAAGATGCTTATTCATTGTAGAAAATTTGGAAAATTTTAACAAGCACCCAGAAGAAAATGAAAGTCATCCATTTCATACTTGAAGTTTTTCTATGCATGTGCCTTTTTAAAAACTGAGGTGTTTTACATATGGCTCTATGATCTGCTTTTTTCTCTTAACAATATACTACAAACATTTTTTGAGTTATCGAATATTCTTCTAAATTATTTTTTAGTGGCTAAATAGTACTCCACATTGTTGTCTTGCACCATAATTTCTTTAGCCAGTTTCCTGTTAACCAGGAACCCAGTTTCTTTCCTGCAATGCTGATTGGATTTCTGCAAAATTTTTCACCCCAACAGAACAAGAAGAGAGCAGACTTAAATCAAGACTTCTATCTTTAACATTTTGGGGCTTGCTTCCTAACCACAATTACTATAATTTCCCATTAAGAATATTCTCCATGTTCCCTCTAATTAGGCTAATATGCTTTTGGCACCATTCTCCTTTATTTTCCCTTCTTTTTTTTTTTTTTTTGAGAGTGCGCACCTGCAGGGAGGTGGCGGGGATGGGAAGTGGGGGATAGAGAGAGAGAATCTCCAGCAGACTCTCTGCTAAGGGAAGAGCTGCAGGCTTGGCACAGGGCTTGATCTCATGACCTTGAGATCATGACCTGAGCCAAAATCAAGAGTTGGAGGCTTAACCAACTGAGCCACCCAGATGCCCTCCATGCCATTTTCTTTCTTTGCTCTAACACTTCCCTCTCTGTTTTCTTCTGAAGGGTGTACATTCTTTTATCTAGCCTCAAAAGAAACTAGTAAATCCTTACCAGCTGAACCCCATATCATTGCATCTGTGATTCTAACAGATCTTAATTGTTGGTAATAACATTTTATTTCCATGCATTTCATGGTAAAGGTGATAATCTCATTGTTGTCTGATGACTTTATGAAATTATTCGTCAAACTCATAAGAGCAAATATAGTTTTTTTGGTCCAAATGCAGAATTTGGAATGTGTAAACAGATTTTGTCAAAAGACTGTTTCTGTGAACTCTTGTTGGGCATTGGGAATACCAAATGAATAAGGAACTGTTTTGAATATGCATCAGTAGAATAAAAGGAATGTGTGGTATGATAATGCTATCCAAGGTCCAGCCATTACATGTTCTCTATGAGCAATTTCTCCTTTCTGTTTGCATCATTTTGCAGATCATTATTTGCTGGTTCCTCCTCATCTCCTTGACCTCTAAACATTGGAGAGCCCTAGGATTCAGTCACCAGAACTCTTCCCTTTTTCTCTATACTTACTTCTTTGGCAATGGTTCAGTTTCTCAGTTTCAAACCCTGTGCTGAATGCTGATGACTCCTCCGTGCTTATCTCAATATGGACCTCTCTGAATGCCAGATGTATATCTCTGCCTATCCCACACTTCCACTTGGATATCCACAAGGCATCTCAAACCTATGTCCACATCCAAACTTATGATCTTGCTCTTCAACCTACTTTGAAATGTTCCCCATCTCAGGATGTGGCAACCCCATCCCTCTAGCCATTCAACTCAAACATTTTGCAGTTATTCTTTCCTCCTGTCTTTCTCTCCTGTCATTTTTCTTTTCTTTTTTTTAAATATTTTATTTATTTATTCATGAGAGACACACAGAGAAAGGCAGAGACATAGGCGAGGGGGAAACAGGCCCCCTATAGGGAGCCCTGTGTGGGACTCCATCCCAGGATTCCAGGATCACGACCTAAGCCAAAGGCAGATGCTCAACTCTTAAGCCACCCAGTCTCCCCTTCTGTCATATTTTTCATCCAGTACATCAGCTTTTCCAGGTATATCCAGAATCTTACCACTTCTCACTGCATTCACTGACATGCCACCCTGAACCTGGCCACCATCTTTTTTTTTCTTTTTTCTTTTTTGCTGTGATTATTTTAATAACCTCCTGACTGATCTCCCTGCTTCCACGTGGGTCCTGTCAGTTTGGTTGCAACATAGCATAATTAACATATTTCACATCAGGTCACGTATCTGCTCTCAACTTCCCAGAGGCTTCCCATTTAAGAGTAAAACCCAAAAATTTTAGGCTGGTCTACACAGCCCTACATAATCTGTCCCTCCACCTACCATCTCTGTGTCCTTAACTCCTACCACACACCCCTCACTCACTCAGCTCTAGCTGCACTGCTCTCCTTGCTGTTTCTAGAACAATGTAGCATGCTCCCTTGTCAGGGCCTCTACATCTACTGCCTGGATGTCCTTCCCCCATGTTATTCTGCATGACTCCTCTCCTCTCTTCAGTCAGGTTGTTTTCTATCCCAAAGTCACTTTTTTTAGAGAGAGAGGCAGAGACATAGGCAGAGGGGGAAGCAAGCTCCCTGCTGGGAGCCTGATGCAGGACTTGATCCCAGGACCCCGGGATCATGACCTGAGCCAAAGGCAGATGCTCAAACACTGAGCCACTCAGGTGCCCTCTCCCCAAGTCACTTTTTCAAGGAGGCTTTCTCTGATGGCATCATTAAAAATTGTAACCTCCTCATGACATTCCCCATCCCTATTTACCGACTTAATTTTCTCCACAGCACTATCACTTAATAGACTATAAAGTTGGTTTGTCTCTCTGTCTTCCTCCCCACCAGAAAGTAAGCACCATAAGAGCAGGGACTTATTTTCTTCCTCCTCCACTACCATATTCTCACTGCCTGAAATAGTGCCTGACAGAGTCAGCACCCAATAAATTTTTGTTGAATGAACGAATGAATTCCAGTTTGTGTCGAGACCAAGTAGCAAATCCGGATATGCACTAGAGAAATAAAAGGATGGATTGTTTCTAGGTGGATTGTGCCAGTGATTTAACTTTAGCACCACTGATGTAAAAGCCATCCTAGCATTGCACATCCATATGTCTTCTCTATAGGTTCTCTATATCCAAGTTGCTTAAAGGAGTAACTGAGCAAATACTGAGTGACTGGAGGGAAGGCTTTGCAGCACGGCAGCAGTCAGTGTAAGTCTAAGTCTTGTCCTCAACATCTTGCCAGGAAGTGCCCAGTGGTATTCCATAGCTTCTATATTATACTTTTCCCCTTTTGGTATAGCTCGGTGACTACTCAGTACCATGGACTCATCCTATTAGTCCTTCTACCTCTCATTGAACTGGTGATTCTTTCTTCATTGTTCTTGGTCTTTGCCCATGAAGTTTCTTTTTGCTCCTTCAACATTTCATTAGTGTCTCTTCTCTTGCTTTTCAGTGTGCTTAAGTATAATTCAGCATTTTGCCAGTCTTAAAATTGTTAAATAGTTAAGTAAAAAACAGCTAAAAAAACCTTGAAAAGTTCAAAGTGGTGAGGGTTGTAAGAGGTCTAAATGTAATTTCAAAACAATAAAGTAAATAAATGCTGAGAAATCCATACAGTTCTTATACACAGTCACTAGCCACTCCTGTCATTGCTAACACATGTAAACAAATAAAGTGGTTTTTATGAGCTTTCTGGATGTGTCTGTATTCATTAGCCCTTGAGATCCCCACACTTAGCTCCACCATGAAGAAATATATGTAAACATTTTGAGTCTACAAAATTCACAAACAATATTAAGACTGTAGATCTTTTTCACTTACAACCTCTATTGCCTCATTCTATATCCGTTCTGTGTCCTTCTACCATGAAGAACCCAGCCCTTGCACTCAGACCTGAATTTGAATCTAGTTTTACTTCTTATAGACTGAGTCTCATTTCCCACCAGCGGCCCTTTTTTTTTTAAGATTTTATTTATTTATTCATGAGAGACACAGAGGGGAGGGGGCACAGAGACACAGGCAGAGGGAGAAGCAGGCTCCATGCAGGGAGCCCGACGTGGGACTCGATCCCGGGTCTCCAGGATCACGCCCTGGGCCAAAGGCAGGCACTAAACCGCTGAGCCACCCAGGCTGCCCCCAGATTATTTTTAAATAGGTCACAGCTATCATGTCATTCACCCATAAATATTATAGTATGTATCTCTGAAGGATATTCTTTTAAGAAATAATAATAAAATATAATTATCAGAGTATCATCGCTAAATATTATCAAATACCCCCTTAGTATTCAAACTGCCCAACTGTCACATAGTTTTTTTTTGTTTAACAGTTTAAGTCAGTATCCAAATAAGGTCCATACCCTTGAATATTTTATTGGAGATATATAATTAAGATGTGGGAAAAGTTTTGCTGTAAGAATGTCCATTTTAGTGTTATTTAGAATGGAGAAAAAGTAAAATAACCATAGTAGAGTAGGGGATTGGTATGTTACCTGACAATAGAACATACACAGCAATTTAAAACAATACTGCAGAAAGACTATGTAATGAACAGAAAAGGTATTGGTAAGTGAAAAAAAAATAACAGGTTATACGACCATATTTACACTTTTGTTTTTTTAAAAAGATTTTTATTTATTTATTCATGAGAGACACAGAGAGAGAGAGGCAGAGACACAGGCAGAGGAAGAAGCAGACTCCATGCAGGGAGCCCACTGCGGGACTCAATCCCGGGTCTCCAGGATCACGCCCTGGGCTGAAGGCGCGGCACTAAACCGCTAAGCCACCCAGGCTGCCTACACTTTCTATTTTTGTTAATAATATATATATATCTCATGTGCCTATTTCTGAATGGGGAAATGAATGATTTTAATTCTCTCTTCAGTGTTAGAGTTAAATTTTCTCATTCTTTTATAGTGATCATGTATTCCTTGTATAACAAAAAGCTATTAAAAATAAAAATGCAGCAGAAGGGCATCTTGGCGGTTGTCTGGTTTCATACAGAGTTAGTTCTATTTGGCTTGTTAAGCTTTCGTCTTACCATGTGTTTTCTCATGTGATCTGAAGAGAAGTCCTCAGAGGCAGGAAGCAGCAGAAGCCCGGCCGCAGTCTGTGCCTTTACCTGAGGCTATCACACATCTCCACAAAAGCACATTCAGATAGCTGCTGTTCACCCTTGGGACACATGATCTCATGCGGACTCCGCATGCCATCCTGGGAAGGTGGGAGGCAGAGGTGTGCTAGAACACGTCTTCCTTTTAAGAGGGAAACCGAGTTGCAGAGAACCTGACTTTTTCTCATCACCCCTTGGGTTAGCTGTAGGGTCAGGTTTGGGTCCAGATGGCTGGTGCTGGCCATAACCGTGAGATTACGTTTTGCATCCTTTCAGAATTGCAACATTTTAGTGTAGGTGTGCGAGAGGCGGGACCTGCTTATGTTTGGCCCAGGGAGTGCTTAATCCTGTCTCAGTGTAACGCACCACACTGCATTCCATGGTTCAGGATCTGACCCAACTTGCTCAGGTTCTCCACACCCATTTGGGAAGGATTGGCTTCTGCTTGTCTTTGCTTTCTGTAAAATATTTACGTTCTGTCCACTGTCACCTCCTCTACCTTTTGCCACCTGCCGATGTCTGCAGCCCCCGAGTCCTCTTGGTGAGTGTCCCTTGCACTCAGCTCATGCCTTCTATGGTACTCTGAGGCCATCAGCCAGGACCTGTGTGATCTGTCCGCTGCCCCTGCACCAAGTCCTCCCCACCCCACCCACACCGGGCTCCTGCTTCCACGGTCCCCTCTTGGCTGTGCTCTGTCTATATTCAAGCTAGTTCTGACTCTTTCTTCTCCAAATCTTTATGGGCACCCTGCAATTTAATTATTTCTTGTTCTCTACATGCACCTTCCTCTCCCCTAAAAAAAACAAAAAACTGTGGAATCCTTGCAGGCAGACGCTATCAGTAATGATGGCAATGACAACAGTTCTGATGGGTGTCGGGGTCCTTCTTGTGTACCAAGCCCATAGCCTTAGTGATTTACATAATTTCTCATCCAGTATTTATCTCATTTGGCAGATGAAGAAATCGAAGCTCTGAGAGGTTGAGTAACTTGTCCAAGATCACTCAGCTAGAAAGTGATAGAACAAGAATTTTAACCATATCTGCCTGGCTGTAAAGCCCATGCTTTTCCCACACTGTGCACTCTCCTTGTCACTGCTGTTGTTTGATTCAAATTTCCTTGAGTGCTCTTCACAGTGGCATCCCTGGCGTTTTCATTTGGTGGTAGAAAAGCCACTTGTCAATAAGAGCAGATAGTACTCTCTCTAGCCCAGATGGTTGGTTGGGATGAGAACACTCCAAGCTCTCTGTGTGTTTTTCCCACCCCCACTTTCTTGCCTCTACACACCCTTCTCTGCCCTACAACCTCTCTCTCTCCCCCGTCTCTTTTCCTGGGGCACCTGCGCAGCCAGAGGACTCTCCCTAGATGATTGGGGATCCCTGGGGCTGCAGGTCTAATATCAGTTGATAGAGTTGATAAGAAAATGGAGTCATGGGTCAGCCAAAGTCCCGAAGGAGAGAATCCAGACTGAAGATGGAACCCCCTCATGCCCCCAACTGGACTCTTTCCTGTTTCAGCCCCCTTACCCTTCCCCCAGTTAGGATCCTTGTTTTGGGGCTCCCAAGCCTCTGGGCTCAGCCCCACCCCTTTCCCAGCATCCTAAAGTTTAGGGGCTGCATTCAAGTGAGAGATTTCCAAATAGAGGTGTGTTGGAGGGACTTCTTTGGAGGCCAGCTTGTCCTGGAAGAACAGGGGAAAAGTGGCAGCCACCGTCTCTGACTCTGAGGACATCAGCGGAGCTTCCTGGGAGACCCTCTGCCCTTTCCCCTCCCACCAGCCCGGGCGAGCAGGGACCAAGCTTGCTTATTGTCACCTGACGCTGGGCAGCCACTGATCCCATTGGTGGAGCCAGATTCGGTCTGGCTCTCTCGTTCTTCCTCGCCTTCTCTGCCTCTCTCTCTCTCTCTCTCTCTCTCCTCCACGCTGCTTTGATTTCGCTCTTGCCTCTCCTTGCGCACGGCCGGGAACATCGCCTCTCCGGGGGCAGGGGGGCAGCAGCGGTGCGCTGCGGAGCCGGGCAGGAGCTGCCTGCGGGGCATGGAAGAAGCCTCTCTGGCGGCCTCGACTGGAGCGAGAGGAGCGAGCGCGCGCCGCTGCCTGTGACCCAGGCGTCGCCGCTGCCCCTCTCCCCGGGGGAGCACATCCACCCAGAGTCTCTCCCTTTCCTCCCTTCCAGGTCGTCCTCTGCAGAGCCCAGTGGAGCCAGGTGAGTGCCCTTCCTCCTCAGAGCATCCTGCTGTCAATACTGAGAGGGACTCAGGTGGCAAGGGGCTAGGAGCTGGGGGCACCTGGGGCCTGCCACTGCCCGCGGTGCCCACCTGGACTGCCAGGGCCAACGACCTTGTTCCCTGTCCCCTGTCCCCCCCAGGGCCTTGGCAGAGGGATTAACAGCTGGATCCAGTCCCTGGGGCACCACAGTTAGTCACCCCGTGACCATTCTGCTGCAGTCAGTGATGCCCACAGGGACAGTGGGGTGGGGGAAGATTTCCCCGTGGCTCGCGGGTGGCTTTTTTTGGGTGGCTTTTCTGGGTGGGTGAAGGGTGTCGGTGTGTACGGCATGGATGCACGCTTGCGAGGAGACTGGAGGTTTGCTTGCGTAGATAGTTCTGTATGCACGCACTTATGCTCTTGTGTGGGTTTCTACTGCCGTGTGGCATGTTTAGGGACATATGTTTCCTGTACACGTGAGGTGCATGTGTGGGGGGATCACTTATCTGAGTAGCCTCTGGCTTATGTGGGTGGGGGCAGTGCGAGGCAGTATATTTCTGGGGTGGACACATCACTTGTCATGTGTGTGGGAGTACATGTTGAGGGAGGGAGTGCATGTAACCAAAGGTTTCTATGTGGGGAGGGCCAACTGCAGAGCAGAAGCGGGGAGGTAGGTGGAAAGTGTGGGCAGACCCACGTAGGTGTGCAAACCTGTTGGCATGTGAGGGATCAGGGCTGGCAGAGTGTGGCTAGGGACAAACCACATTTTCAAAGTCTGGGTCTTTGATCTTGAAGAAGATCTGAGAGAGGATATCAGAATATGGGCAGAGGTTGACATATGTGTGAATGTACATGTGTGTGCAAGCTGATGTATGGGTTGTATGCCATCTGTGGAGGTAGCACACGTGCATCTTGGTGCCTGTGGCTTTCTTTTTTCCCCAAATATGGCTTGCGAGAAGGTGTGTGTGCATATGTGTGTGTGAGCCTGTGGACTTTAACATGTGTGGGTCTATGTGGAGGTGACAGCTTGTAGAAGGAAAACTGTGGGACATTCTTAAAACGTGGAAGGTGGTAGAAGTACCAGAATGCGTAGGTGAGTGCATGGGACCGAGAATGTCTGAGAACGTATGTGCAGCCCTGCGTGGCAGGTGCGGGTGGGCACATTCGGTGCATGTGTGTATGCGTGTGCACTCATGTGCCTGCCTGAGTGTGGGTGTGTAAATGCTTGTCTTGGCAGTGTGGGTGTTTCTCAGGTGCTGTCTCAACCTGTCCTTCACACCCTCACCTTCCCCACTCACCTGGCCTTAGAGAACTGGGGCTCACACCCACCCTCAGCCCACTCTGGCTTTGCTGTTCTCTAAAGTGTCATTCACGACCACTCTCCCAAGTGAGCACCGGGGAGTAACCTCAGCTCTTGTAGAACTGTAGAAAGGAGAGGAGGAACCGGGTCCTGGACGCCCCCCCCCAAACATGGCTACCCCTGTCTCTGGGGGAGACTCTAAGGAGAGGAATACTGAGGCAGGAATAGGTACCCCCCTGTGGGGTAGGCATCAACTGAATCCCGTGTGGGTGGGAGGTGGTCACTCAGGCCCTCTCTGGGGTGGGAGTGTGTCTATGTTGGTGTGCCGTGTCGGTGCATGTGTGTATGTGCATGTGGGTGCATGTGTGTGTCTTCCTGGGGAGCTCCTCACTGGGAGCCCAGAGGATGGCAACTCCCCAAGTCTCCACATCTGTCCCCGTGAATTGTAAACTGGTTTATTATCATACAGTTGTTTCCCCATCCTATTCTGCTTTATTTTGGGGTGGACCAGATAGCACCCCCATGCTTGTTTACCGTAGGATTCTCCGCGCACAAGCCACTGACATTTGGCTGAACTTCACAACAGGCAGGCTCATGCTTTAGGATAGGAAGCCAAGGTGAAGCAAGGGCTCAGGGGACACCCCAGAACAGGTAAAGGCTGTCACCCATATCCTTCCCCCTATGCCTGTCACTCAGGCAGCCCACGGATGAATTTAGAGGTACCAGGCTCACAACAGGCTTAACTGACAGGCAAGTGTGGGTTGGATCTTCTGGAAGCTATAAATAGAAGTACCTGCTTTCGAAGGCACAAGGTACCCTCACCCTTAGCGCCTGGGCAAAGAGAGGAGAAGAAGCTGAAGCGGGAGGAAAGGAAACAACATTCCAGAAAGCTGAGGTGTGCTGGGACGGGGCTTGAGAAAGAACTAGGAAAGCATGAGCTCCACGGGGCATTAAGCAAATGCCCGGGAGCAAGTCCAACCCACGTTCATGTTCTTGTCCCAGACACAGCCCCGCCCCTCCTGGTCCCTCCTCCACCCTGTTCCCCAGAGCTCGTGATCCAGGCCACAGTCAAGGGCAGAATCTGTTCTTCCTCACTGAAGCACAGGTGAGTGCCAGCGGTGTGGTCCTTTCATACCTGGAAGAACAGCCTCGAGTAGAAGCCATGGGGTAAGAGAAGAGGAAGGTGAGAGAAAATGTGGTTACTTGAAAGGGAAGGATAGAAGGAAGAAAAATTAAAAAAAGAAAAAAGAAAAATAAATGGCAATAAGACCATATACACCTACGCATATACAGATGCCACACATTTCACCCACACAACATGCACACACACACACACACACACACACACACACACTTACACACTCACATGAGGGGATACAACCTTTGCTTAATGATAAAGAGCTTGGGCTCTGGAGTCAGATATGAGTTCAAATCACTGTCTAGCTGCATGACCTCTGGCATCTTAGTATCCCCCCCCAACCTCAGTGACCTCATCTGTAAAATGGGGATAATATTAGTCCCTACCTATTGTGAGGGTTGCAGGAGATGATGCTCAGGCAATCATCACCACATATTGGCCTGTCCTAGATGCCAAAGGTAAAAGGAATTATGCAAACGTGTCAAGCAACAGAGGATCAGCTGAAAGGAAAGAGTGATAGTTGAAAAGTCACAGGTGGAAGAAGAGCTCTGGCCCACATTGCCCCCACCCACCACTGGTATATCCACGTGCATCTCTGTGGTGCTTTGGACTCCCAGCCCTGAGGCTTGGTGACCCTCCCCTAGCCACCCCTAGGCTAGGAGGGAAGCCTGAACAACCTGGCACCCTTGGCCTCTTGGCGGCCAGGGCCCTCTGCCCACCTCAACCCTCACACAGGTCTCCTCAGTGGGTGCTTCCTGCCTCTCTTACACCGCCTCATACGGTTCTCTCCACCCCCACCCCTTTCTCTTTTCACGCCTGCTGGCTGAGGGCCCCCCTCCTCGGCTCCATCTGCTGCGAATCTGTCCTGCCCGGCGTTTGCAGCATTCCCACTGCCTCAACCACCTGTCAGGTGCCGTCTGCTCGGCAGACCCCTCTGAGGAGGGCCAAGAGCCCTGCCCCAGGGGTGGGGGACACCCCATCCCACCTTCCATCCTACCTCTCCATCTTTGCGTGCAATCTCCCCGTCAGATGGCATGAGGCAGGTGCAATTAGTGGCTTCCCAAGGTTCCAGTTTGCAAGGGATGTTGGGAGCAAGACATTCCAGAAAACTCAGGTGTGGGGGAAGGGGCTAATGCTTCCTCTCCCCTCAGTCCCCACAGGAGCCAAGCCAGAGGGGAGCATGGAGCTGCTGTCCACACCCCACAGCATCGAGGTCAACAACATCACCTGTGACTCCTTCCGCATCTCCTGGTCCATGGAGAACAGTGACCTGGAGAGGGTCACCCATTACTTCATTGACCTGAACAAGAAGGAGAACAAGAACTCCAACAAGTTCAAGCACCGGGTGAGTGGAGGGGGTGCAGGGGGTATCTGGCTCATCACCTCCTTGAAGGAAGCAGGGTAATGGAATGCTTGTGGGCGATAGTCAGGAGTCAGACAGGTCTGGTCCAAACCCAGGCGGTCCTCACTGTGTAATCTTAGGAAGGTTATTGAGGCTCTCTGAGCCCAAGTCCCTTCACTGATAAAAAGGGAAGAATAATGCCAGCCCCCGCAGCTTGTGAGAGGCTTCAGTGAGGTAATGTTTGCGTAGTGTCTGGCTTGGGGCCCAGTCACCGTGAACACCATTATCGGCAGCATGACTGGGGCTTTAGACAGAGCGGGAAAACCCGAGGGGGGCCACAGACATAACACCAGGGGCTGGCGTCAAAAAGGCTACGACAAAGCCCCCAACTCAGGAAGCCGCTTTGTTGTTGACCATGTGGGCAACATGGGCTATGGGCAGGGCTGGGACCCTTTGCTCCATCCTGAGTGACTGCTCTTGGGCCCCTGTAATCCTCTCTGCCTCTCTGGCCTCTTGGTGGCTAGGTTGATGAGAGCAACATGGGAGAGTCCTCTGCTGGCTGGGGTGTCCTTTCCCTGGGTTAAAGCTGGTGTGGGGGTGGGTGGGAAGAAGGCTCCCATCTTCTCAAGCTGGCAGAGAGGAAGGGGGAAGAGTGAGGTGGGAAGGAGCTGGTTCCCACGACGACTGCATCATGTGGGTTACTCACCCTCTCTCTCTTTGGAACTGGCTCTCCCGATCTGGGTGTCTTTTGGCAGGCCAGTTGCCACGGTGACGTGAATGTTCAACACCACCCCCTTAACCCTCCCCCCCAAAGAATAAGGCATATTTTCCCTTCCTCCCTGGCTCTCAGCATTTGCCGTTGCCGTGGAGACGGCACTGCAGTGTGCAGAGCTCTCGAAGTCTCCCTCGAAAAACGGAGGTCTCGCCGCCCTCAACTTTTCGGCCTCCGCCCCCGTGGCCTTTCTCCTTAGTTCCCAAGAGAACGGGCATCAGGGGGCGTTACGGAGGGGTGGAGGCTGGGGGGCATCTGAGCGGCCTTCCCAATGGCCACTGCTTGCTTCCACGGGAAAATGGTGGCCAGGGCACTGAGCCATTGAATCTTGGAGATCTTGGCCCTCCTCAGGCGGCATAGGGGCCATCTGGGGAGTGTGCGGCCTGGTGGAATGCCAAGGTTGGGCGCGACCCCCCAGTCTGACTCTTGGCTCTCTGCATCCCGTTTCTCAGGATGTCCCTACCAAGCTTGTGGCCAAGGCCGTGCCACTGCCCATGACAGTGAGAGGCCACTGGTTCCTGAGCCCCCGCACAGAGTACAGCGTGGCAGTGCAGACCGCCGTGAAGCAGAGTGACGGGGAGTACCTGGTGTCCGGCTGGAGCGAGACGGTCGAGTTCTGCACCGGGGGTGAGACCCTGCTGTCCCGCTGCTTTCCCACATCTGCTTGAGTTACGGTCGGTCGGGAGGGGCTTCGTCTTAACCCAGCAGACACTTCTGAACACCTGCTGTCCCAAGGCACCATGCTTAGGCCACCAGGGAGGCACAGGTGGATGAGACCCAAACGGGCCCCCACCAAGCCCGCAGTCTGACACATCAGCACTACTAATCATGTGGGCAATACCACTTCCATACAGTGATGGAGTTACTTTTCTGGCTTGAGGCAAGCATACTTTTTTGAATTGTAGTAAAATACAAACACAAAATTTCCCATTTTAACCAGTGAAAGGTTAAGTAGTATTAAGTATGTTCGCATTAGTGTGCAAATGATCTTCAGGAATTTTTCATCTTCCCAGACTGAAGGTCTATCCCCACTGCACCACAGCTCCCCTTCCCTCCTCCCTTCAGCTTTTGGCAACCCCCATTTCATTTTCTATCTCTGTAACTTTGACTACTCTCCGTATCTCACGTGAGGAGAATCATGCAGCATTTGTCCTGTGACTGGAGCATTAGCTCCATTATTTCACTTAGCATCATATCCTCAAGGATCATCCATGTTGAGCATGTGTCACAATGTCCTTCTGTTAAGGCTGAATAACATCCCATTGTATGTATAGACCACAATTTGTTTATCCATCATCGGTAGATGGATGCTCAGTAGGTAATAGTAATAATCCCATTTGCTTACTTGAGCCTCCACTTAGCCTGGGAACGTGACCCCTACTCAGGGGTCCTGCAAACCCTCTTAGAATTTAGTTGGCAAATTGTGGCATGAACAAACACTGTGCTTAATGTGAACCTGGTCATGGACGACCCAGGATCTGCCCTACAAATATTCCACTCTTCTGGTGTCCATAGTGAGAAGTGCTCCAGATCTCTCTCTGTCACAAGGAAGGGGTAGGGAACATTCTCAGCCCCGGGCCTCTGAGGCTGCTGGCTCCATCCTCTGCCAAGGCCCATGCCCTAAGTCTCCTTGAGTTACCATTCTCTTTTGAGCGGTGCTTTTTCTTAGCTCGGCTGCAAAACCCCACTCTGGTGGCGCTCCCACTCCTTGTGGGGAAAGCCTCTTAGTTTACCCCCAGAACTCCACACGTAGTGGGAGTTTAACTTAAACTGGGGAGCTGGGGATGGCTGCGGTCCAGTCCCCACCACTACTCTTGCCAAACCCAACACCCTGGCCAGGGCTGCATCAGCAAGGAGGAAAGGGCACCTTTTTCTAACTTGTACAAAATCTCTGTCTTGGCTGGCAGCAGCCCTGCCTGGGCACCAGGGCCCCAGACTCTGGCCCTGGCCCTGGGAGGTGTCCAGTTTTACCATCTTGTATCCAGCCTTCCCTGCTTTTCCTGGGGTGCCGAAGCAGTCACCGCCCTAGACCCCACTCTGGCTAACCAGGCACGTCAGTGTTTTTCAGGCTTCTCATGAGCCCCGCCCCCCATAATTACAACTGGCTTCCATGTGGTTGTTATGGACAGCCTCCTACCTGTGGCATTTGCCCAAAATCCCAGATCTCCTTAGGGGACCTCAAATTCTCTTCTCTCAGTCTTTCTTTTGCTTGCTGATCCTCTTCACATGAGGATGGCCAGCAATTACAGCTTCTGGGGCCCCTGGTACAACTGTCTAACTGGGCAGCCCCTGCCCCTTTCTGACTCAGAGAGCTTGAGCTTCTGGCAGTGAGAGTACAGAGGTGATAAGGACAAACAGCATCCATCTGGGCCACCTGGCCTGTTCCTGTGTGGTCCAAATTGCTGTGACTGTTTGATGTCCCCTTTGGCTCTGAGGACAGAGGTGGGCTGGCATGCTGGGTGTGCAGTGGATGAATGTTGGGTGGATGAGGCTGTGATGTCCAGCCTGGCCCTGGGCTTACCAGCCTGGACTCTTGCAGATTATGCCAAGGAGCACCTGGCCCAGCTACAGGAGAAGGCTGAGCAGATTGCAGGCCGCATGCTCCGCTTCTCTGTCTTCTACCGCAACCACCACAAGGAGTACTTCCAGCACGCCAGGTACAGCGTGGCCCCAGCCGGGGCCGTCTTCCTCCCGGGCTCTGCTTTGCCTGTTTGGCCCTGGCTGTCTGATGTCATGCCTACCTTGTCGTTGCCAGATCCTCCCACAGAGTTCCTATAGCCTCTAATCATGGACTGGCTCTGGGGGTGCTGGCTCTGGGGGTGCTGGCTCTGGGGGATATGGCTGGCTGCTTGGAATTGGGCTCCAGGGAACAAGAGGGCTCTAGGGATGGGGCTGCCTGGGGGAATCATGCTGATGGGCCTGGATGAATAAGATCTCAGGTTTGCTCCTCCTTTGGGATAGTTCCTTTCATGGGGTTTTAATGCCAAGGGCCAGCCATCTCTAAAATTTAGGCCCTGGGTCCTAGGAGGAGGTGTTGAGGGGAGCACAGGATAAGAGGCTTCTGTGCATGAAGAGCTATAGTTTTCAAACTGTGCTGTAGAGACTGGAGCCTCCAGGGAGGTGTCTCAGCATTTTAGGGGGGTATAGAGGAGTTGTCGAGAAAATTAGGGTGAGGCTTGGTGAACCCCATACCTATCATTCTACTGGAGCAGCTTCAATTTCACTGCCTATGTATAATTTCCTTTGGGGAAGAAAGGGAGGAGCCCTGTGGTCCAGAAATATTTCATCTAGTTGATGATCTGATTCAACCCACTCAGCCTACAGATGGGGAGCTGAGGTGCAGAGAGCCAGTAAATCACCAATCTCCTGGGACACCCAGGACATGTCAAGGGTGAACCTGGGTCTGGGGTTGCCCATCCTCCCCAGGCCTGCTGACACCGCCCCAAGTCCATGTCCTTCTAAGGCTGGGCTAAGGCAACCTAGTGGTCTCACTGTCTTTGTCTTTACATTCAGCTGGGGTGGGTGGTACTCTGGCCCTATGCCAGGGCAGCAGGAATCTAGTGGGGGTCTTTGATTTTTGTACTAAAGAGAGGCAGTGAGGTGAGTGGTGAGCACACTGGCCCAGTTTAAGCTACTCTGTCGGCAAGCAAGCAAGAGACAGAAAGGGCCCATATGTGCCACGATATAAAGATGAATAAAGGCGGAGTCCCCCCGTCTTGAAAACTTCAGAGTCTATCAGGGGACAGTCCAGACAGATGGAATGTAATAAGTATGTGTGATTGCTGAGTACAATTCAGTTTCCTCACAGAGTAGGCAAAGTTCTGTTGAATACAAGTGCCTGATGCTCCTGGAAGATTTTAGAGAGGAGGGGACACCTGTGCTGGGGATGGAAGGATGATTAGGAGTTTGCCGGGCCAGGTGAAGAGAGGTGGGAAAGGCAGTCCAGGCAGAGGGAAGAGCACTGCAAAGGCACAGAGGCAGGGAAATTGGGGTTCACTTGTGACTGGAGGATGTTACTTGTGGGTGTGGGGGTGGTGGGAGGTGGGGTCAGGAAGACCAAATCTTGATGGCCTTGCTTTTCATGAAAGCCCCATCAAGGGCTTTTTAAGGTAGGGAATGGTGGGTTCAGACCTCTCCTCTGTGAAGGAGTGGGCTGCATCGGCCCATCTCCAGGGCTCTCCCAGCTCTTACATTCTGGAATGTTCTATTTGCGACTGGTGGAGGCGGCAGCTGGTGGGAGAGCTGGGAGCTGCACTGGCTCCCTTCTCAACCACACACAGCAGCCAAGCCTTAGCCTAGCTAACCAGAGGCATTTTCTTTTCCCTTTGGCATGATCCCCCGGGGGTGGGTAGGACCCACTGCGGGAACATGCTACAGCCCTACCTGAAGGACAACAGTGGCAGCCACGGCTCCCCCACCAGCGGCATGCTCCACGGGGTCTTCTTCAGCTGCAACACAGAGTTCAACACAGGCCAGCCACCTCAGGACTCCCCCTACGGCCGCTGGCGCTTCCAGATCCCCGCCCAGCGCCTTTTCAACCCCAGCACCAACCTCTACTTTGCGGACTTCTACTGTATGTACACAGCTTACCACTATGCCATCCTGGTGCTGGCTCCCAAGGGCTCCCTGGGGGACCGCTTCTGCCGTGACCGCCTGCCCCTCCTGGACATTGCCTGCAACAAGTTCCTGACCTGCAGCGTGGAGGATGGGGAGCTGATCTTCCGCCATGCCCAGGACCTCATCCTGGAGATCATCTATACCGAGCCCGTTGACCTGTCCCTGGGTACCCTGGGGGAGATCAGCGGGCACCAGCTCATGAGCCTATCCACTGCTGATGCCAAGAAAGACCCCAGCTGCAAGACCTGCAACATCAGTGTGGGCCGCTAGGGACTCCTGGGGAGCTGGGGGGCTAGGGAGAGACGACAGGAAGGGTGGCGATGGGTGGCATAGGTTCAGGGAGTTGGCTTTCTCTCCCTTGCCCCCCGCTCCCTCCACGCCACCACCTCCCCCTTTCCCACCCCTGGCTCTGGAGTCAACAGAGGGTGTTCCCTAGGTAGGCGTGGCCTATTCACCCCCGGTGGACTTGGAAAGGCTTCTTAGCCTCCGCAGGTTGGTGTAAGGAGGGTAGATTTCTGGAGATTTCCCCATTCCTGGTTTCCCTGTCCTGCTGTTTCTTGCTTCATCCCAGCCTCCACCTCACGGAGACTTGCAGCCTGGGGGCTCTCGCTGAGCAGCCTTGACTGGACGAAGCCCACGTGTGGCTTGCCCACCCCCAGGTGCACTGCAGAGAGCTGCGGGGTGCTCCTCTGCAGCCCCGCCCACCCCACTCAGGGCCACTCACAGAACACCCCACCCCAATGTGCTGGCCCTGGGGGCTTCCCACTCCAGGCCTGGCCCTGTCCCCCTATACATAGTCTCCTGCACCGCTCTGCCCCCCAGCTGCTCCCTGACCCCCAGCACCCTCTTCCTGCATGGGGAGAGCTGTCCCTCCCCCTACCTCCACCTGCCCTCTAGAAAGGGGCTGTCTTTCTCCTTTTGGCTTTGGGGGCTCCGGGCTGTTGGGACTTTGCCTTTCTCCTCTGGAGATGATGAATATCCCAGCGAATCTTCTCCTTTGCTCAGAGTACTGAGGTCTGCAACGGCGGCCACTGGGGTCGAGGAGGGGGAAAGAGACCCCTGAGACCCATAGGTACCCCTTCTCTGTCTGCCAGAAGTGGGCCTCCTCGAGCCCTGAGGGGACCCAGCATTGAACTAGAAGAGCCCTGGCACCCTGCCTGACTGTGCGCTTTGCTCGCTCTGCCTCGGTGCCGTGACTGCACTGTGCCCGCCTGTGATCTGGACTGTGGCTCCCCTGCCACCACACCTCACGCTTGCCCACTGGCACTGTCCGCTCCCCACCGCGAGCCTTTTGGCGGAGAGCCCCTTCCCTGGGGAGTTCTTGGTGAAGTCTTCCTGGGCCTCCCAGTGTTTTCACCTATTTCCTCCTTCGGTCTGGGTCATGAGGGTAATAAGGGTGGACCCCTGAGATAAGCGGACCAGGTCGGGGTCTGGTGGAGGTGTGGATGGAGGCCGATAGCTGTTTGGGGGATCATGGAGGTGACATCAGGTAGAGTGACAGCCAGATTTCCGTAATGAAGTACAGAAGGGGCCAGAAGGCCAACAAGGCCATATCTCAGTAAGAGCGCAGGTGGGACAGCTGGTCGCCTCTTGTATAGCCACAGGGAGTGGTGTGGTCAGCTGTCTCTGTGGCATGGAGCAGGTCTGGGGGCCCTGTGAGATGCATGGAGGAGAGGACACGGGCCCCTAGGCCTTTTCCCCTTCTGCTGACAGCATTGCTGGGGGGGGGGGCCCACTGCTCTCCCCTGGCCCTCTGTCTCCCCTGAGCTGGGGGCACACCTGCCTGTGTTGTGCTTGCGACTTGCATCAATAAACCACCATGGCCTGAGAGCCCCGACTCTCCTTGAGCTCTGGGAGGGGTGGGGTAGGAAGGTTGTACAGTCACAGAGGAACTCAACAGGGGATGTCCCCCAGGACAAGACATCTGGAACTGTCTCTGAGGGTGTTCGAAATCTTGCTGGGGTGGAAGGGCCCAGAAAGCAGAGCCATATCTCTAGCTTGGAAGGGACTTTGGAGGTCTTTTTGGTACTACCCTGCACTTTGCAGAAAGGGAAACTGAGTCCTCTTAGAGGAGAACCTGTAGCAATATGGAGACCTCACCAAGGTCCCCTGTTTGGAGCCCTTCCAATGCAGCAGCCTGCCACTGTGTCAGACCCAGATGCTACTGAATTTCCCTCCCCCAGAGCCCAAACGTCCCCTCCCCAGCAGGGCTCCTCATTTGCAGATCTGAGTCACCTCTGTGTCTATTATTATGGACTTATTAAAATTATCCTCTGCCAGAGTAGAAAAGCTCCAGAAAAATTAGAGTCACCTCAATGACACTGCCTGGCTCAGGACCAAATGAACATGTGTCATCCAGAGCTTGGGGCACAGCCTCCTGGGATCTGGGAAAGCTGAAGGGCAAACGACCACTTCCTGAGGTCCTACTGTGGGCCAGCCATTTGACCAAGTCCTTTCACACACAGCAGCTCATGTGGTCTGCACAACAGCCCCGCTCTGTAGTATTCCCATTTAACAGATGAAGAAACTGAGGCACAAGTTACAAGGCTTGCCCTTGTCTTACAGCTGGTAGGCAACAGTGCTTGGATTTGGTTTGGAAGCTGAACCTTCCCTTCCACTGTTCTGTCTCCCCTAGTGTAGGCCAGAGGCCACCCAATCAGTAAGACCTGGGCAGGCTGGTCTCAACCCCTGGCCTTCTCAAGGGTATCCCCTCCCCATCTCTTCTGGCTGACCGAGGCTGTGCCTTGATCCTGAATAACACCAGGGGGGGCTGTGGAGTCACAAATGCCAAGGAGCCTTCTTCTAAAGGTATAGTGGGCAGCTGGGTGGCCAGAATTCCATGGATGGGGAGTGACTTCCAGGGCCCATCCTTCTACCTCTGGTCGGGACACCCCCACCTCACCCCAGAGGGGCTTCAGAATCCTTCAGAGGTGCAGGATTTAGTCTTCTTTTTGTGAATGCTCTGGGCTTCTTAGGGAAATTTGGCTCCCAATGTCCTCTTAGTGGGGGATGAAGGCAGTTAACTGAGGTGGGGGTGGGGGTGGAGCCGCACGCAGGTTTCTCCAGAGAACTTGCTTCTCCTTACTCTGTCCAGTTGGTGGCTCTCCGGTTGCTGCAGGCGCCTGTCAGAGCTGGGTCAGGACTCTGGCTGGAATCTGCCCTGAGGTCCCTTCTGGCCTGTGTTCCTCTAATCTGACCTGGTGGAGGAAGAGAGGCCTACGTGCCAGTGAGTGCGCGCGCACCAGTGCGGGTGTGTACACACACACACACACACACACACCACCTCCCTAGGCTGGATTTAGAAGACTCATGGCTGCCACAGAGAGCCACAAAGTGATGGACAATCCTGGACTGCAGCTGCCGCTGACCAGCTGAGGGGCCCCAAGTTAGTCCTGCTTCAATGCAGGCAGGGAGGGAAAATGAGGCAGTGGCCACAAAAGGGTGCCTGCAGATTACAAGTGGGGTGTTCTGCTGTGTAGGCAAATACACAGACACACCCAACACATACACATGGCCACATGTGCTCATGCCCCCAGCTCTCTGTCTCGGCCTCTCTTCCCCTGCCTAGTCCTTCCCTACTGGGCCAACATCTTTCTTTTAATCTTGGATGAATGACAGTCTCCCCAAGGTAGTAGGAGGAGAGGTGCCAACTCTGAGGACCCTCACAGTTTCATAAGGTTTTGGTCTGTGTCTCTTCTCCATGTTAGGAAAAGAGGTGGCTGGGGTCCCAAGGAAAGGGATGAGGAGGGACCATTCCCCCAAATAGAGGGAGGCCTTCAGGAAGCTGAGCTGAGGTGATTGGCCATAAAACAGCTTGGCCACAGCATCTGGAAGAGATTGGAACCAGATGTTCCTGAGATGGGGGAGGGGAGGGTGTGGGGCCAGGAGGAGGCTGGAGCAGGAGAAGCAGGCTGGTCAGGAGGAGGCTGGTTTTGAGGGGGGGGTGGCTCGTGGCTCTCTGGGGAAAACATCTGGCTGCCCTTCTCCCCACTCCCCAAGTCAGACACTACTATTTTTGCAAACTGGAGCAGCAAATCTTTTCACGGATTCTAGAATCAGCCTTGTGTGTAGGGACAGTCAAGCACAGGGTGTGACTTGGGAGGTGCCCAGAAAGGCTACCAGCTAGCCAGAAATGTCTCCTGCTGCCTGCCCCACAAGCCCCGCCTCGCTGTGGGCTAAGCGTTGCCTTCTCTGGCAGGAGTACTTCTGCCCTAAGCTCCTAATACTTGACTGGAAACTAGCGTACTCCGAAGTTTCCTTTTTGCATAGAAAGAGAGTAGTCCAGGAACTGGAAAACTGTCTGGCAGAGGAAAGGAAAAGAAGGTCCATTTGCAGAGAGCATCGTATTTGCCAGGCGTCATGTCAGGATCTCCTCAAAGGGCATCTCATTCCTTCCTTGAAACCCTGTAAGATGTTGTCATTCCTTGTGTCTAGATGAGGAAACAGGCTCAGAGAGGTTAAATGACTCACCCAGGGGCACACAGCCACCAAATGGTAGACCTTGTGTTCGAAACCGACTATTGTTTGCATGCAAGCTCATGACCTTTTCATGACAGAGAAGCATATAGGGTTTAGGGGAAAGGGAAGGGAAAAGGAAGAAAGAGGAGTAAAGTGGCAGTGTAGGACATGTGACTTCCCTCCTACTAGAGTTGAGCCACACTTGGCCCTAGACGCTCCCCACCCCCACCACTGCTGAAGAATCCCACTCTCTGGCTGCTTGGAGACTAGTCCCTGGGTTTTCTTGTCTGCCTCAGTGGTGGCAGGAAGGGGTGCTGGGGACAGGGGAGAGGCTTAGGGAGCAGAGGCCCAGGGAGGAGACAGCTGGCCAGAGCCCCTGGGTAAAGGATGCCAGAGCCATATCTCCTGACTGCCAGGCTAACGCTGTTGTCCTGGCCTCTGTGGGTGCTCCCGGAGGGATCAGTCTGAAGCTCCAGGGTGTGCACTTATCTCAACCTGGGAGCACAGTCTGGGGCAGGTCCATCCCGGCTCTTTCACTGCTGGCCACGCACTCAGGACCAAAGAGATCCTCGGTCCTTCACTATCCTGAAGACAGTTGTAGGCAAGGATGCCTTCCTTTGACATGCAGTTGGTCTAGTCTAGAACCCTGAAGCAGCCAGAAGGTGAGGTAGGTGGAGCTCTGGGAGCACAGGAATTAAGTTCTGGAATATGTATCAATGGCCTGCACCTGGCACCTGAGCAGGCTCCACCACCCCCAGAGGCAGCCTCTGAAGACAGGCCCAGAGAAGACAGGGAGGGCGGATCAGCACAGTCCCTGAGTCATTAGAGGGGTCTGAGTCTATGGTGGTGATGGAGTCTTGGGACAGGGGACTGGGGTGGCTGCATGAGCTGCCTCTGGCTGTGGCATTACTGTTCACAGAGCCCTTATTCAGGATGGAGGACCAGGGACTGGAACCCTTATGTCTGGATGGGGTTAGGATCTTGGCTCTTTCTGGATATGTGGCTTATGAATGGCGAGTATGTCCTCTGAGCTTCAGAAGAACCTGGAAGGCTGGTGCGGAGAGGTGTTGACCACTGACTACAAATTCTGCTGTGGAGGAGCTGATGCCAAGTTGGTTGGCAAAGAGTCTGGGTGAGATGCCCGGGCAGCTCCAATGGTTCGGGGGCCTTTCCATTCTGCTCATGGCCTCCAGGCTGTCCTGAGCACTAAGGTCAGAGGAGATGGAGTAGGGAGGGGTGGCTGTGATGTCACAGCCTGTGACCTCATTGGGACAATAGGCAATAACCCCTCAGGCCATCACCCCTTCCCTTACAGGATTTTAAGGGCTCATCTGCCAGCAGGACTGGAAGAGAGAGCTGCAGCCTGACAGTGGGAGCAGGCTGGCTTCCTGGAAGGAGAGGGTCCTGCCTACACATCAGATGCCAGCAACGTGTCTGGTTTCCACTACTGCATTCTGCTTACAGGGCCCATCTGGGGTGCACCGTGCTATACTGCTGTCTGGGGGTAGGTCCCCTCCCACAGTCCAGATAGCATCTGGCACGACATGTGCCTCTGCAGTAGGGAGGAGCGTAGGGCCGGTAAAAGACCTATAGAGCCACTGAAGGATCTCAGGGAGCCCCAGGGCTTGGAGCAGGATGCCTGGCTCTCTCTGAAATAGAGTGGCCAGCCCAGGCATAAGAACCTGGGTCCCCTCTCTGCTTTCTTGCCCTTTGAGATCCTTGTAGAGAAAGGGGAGAGGTTCCTCTGAAAGGAGGGAGCAGAGATGTGGCTTCTGTCCTCCTGGCCTCTGGGAAACAGGTCTGGGCCTCACTGCCGGCTGGAGGGGGAGGAGGCAATGGCAGGAAGGAGGAGGCCAGACAAGACACAGCCTTGGGAGAGGGGGCCAGAGCTGGAATGTTTGTTCAGTGGCTGCTGAGTGTCTGGCTCTTGTCTCCATGAGAAGAGAAGGACCTGCAGGGGGCCAGCACTTGGTGTTTGACCTTCAGGAAGGCAGAGTTTCGGGGCCAGTTAGTGGATCTGTTCAGGCTGATGCCAGTCTGGCTTCTGGTGGGCTCCCCTAGGACACCCTCCAGCCCACCCACCCCTTCCCCAGACAGAGACAGAAAACCCGGATGGACACCAGCTGGGCAGACACATGCTTGTCCCCTTTTACATACCTCCCCCTCCCCGCCCCCAAACAGCCTCTTTACAGAATGTTCCACTCCTCAAGTTGTGTGGGAGGGCTCTGAGCACTGCGTGTATGCTGTACGCCTACAGGCTGAAGTGTGCGAGGCGGCTGTGTTTGTGTGTGCCCGAGTGTGAAATCACACCCTCAGGGGTCCTGGAATCGAGGGATGGAAGGGCAGCCAGCGAGGCCAGGTGTCCTGGCTGTGGGCCGGTCCCAGACATGGCAAGCCGGCACATCTGGAATGAGATGTCCCACCCCCCCCCACCATCCCAGACAGCATCTGGCACAAGACACTGGCTGTAACACTTTCAGTTTATTGGCTGGGGTGCCCTGGTGTGGCTGACCAGCCGCTGGGCCTGAGAGAAGCCCCGTCTTGTTTCTGCACCCCCTCCCCGGCATCTCCCCACCGTGGCTCCTGTGGGACTCAGATGGAAACTCACGCCCCAGGAAGCGGGGAGGTGGAGGCTTAAACAAACCAAACCGAGGTTGGAGAAGGGGTGGGAAATGTACGTTACAATGAAGATATGCCACCGGCTATACACAATACAACGCGCGTAGAGCGAGCAGAGGAGATGGGCAGGTCTGCTGACACCCTCCCCACCAGGCCAGGCCCCCAGAGAGGACTGGCCACTTCAAGTGTCTCAGTGAAAACTCTGGCTCCCTGGCCCTGGTCCCCTTGCTCTGCTGGGGGCAAGGAGGAAGGGATCATGTGGAAAGGGCTCATGAAGGAGTCCAATTCTCCTGCCTCCTGAGGTCAGCCTCACCTGGACCATTGGCCTGCAGGTCCTGGCGCCTGGGGGAAGGGGATGGGGTGCCCACCTCCCGCCCACCTCCCACTGTCCAGTCCAGGTGACTGAGGGCAGCAGGCCTCCCGTCCTGGCCCCCGTGGGAGGGCAGTGGTCATTTCCTGCTGTGCAGTGTGTCCTGGAACTTGGTGCTGGTGTACCGCAGGTGGAAGCCTTTTTTGGTGATGGTGTCATCTGAGTGGAATTTCACCAGGACAGAGTCTCCCGCCGAGTACACCTCCTCAGGAGGCTGACAGAGGAAAGAGATGGGCATGAGGCTGAGGCTGTTGTTTTTCCTCCCCAGGATCCCCCGCTCTAAGGAAGGCGGGCGGCTCCCAGAGATTCACCAGACTCCCTCAGCCCCTTGAAGCAGGAGAAAGACTATTGCCAGTGGGAGTTTAAGGGGGTGCCTGGAGGAGGGCAGGAAGTGGGGCACAGAGGGGCTTGTCTTAAGTTCAGAGTCACACTTCATTCTAAATCCAGTGCTGGGCGCTCGGGTGGCTCAATAGTTGAGCATCTGCCTTTGGCTCAGGTCGTGATCCTGGGGTCCTGGGATCCAGTCCCACATCGGGCTCCCTGCGGGGAGCCTACTTCTCCCTCTGCCTGTGTCTCTGTCCCTCTTTCTCTGTGTCTCTCATGAATAAATAAATAAAATCTTAAAAAAAAAAAAAAAACCCAGTGCTGCTATTAACTAGTTAGTTGTGAGGTCTTAGGCCAGGCTCTGCCCCTCTCTGGGCCTCATTTCCTCCAAGGGCAAAAGGGGGGAAACGCTCCCTGCTCTCCAAGCCTAGAAGGGCTGGTGGGGGCTTGAGGAGAGAGCAAAGGAGAGGGCAGCTGTGAAAGGGTTTTACAAAGAGACTGAGTTCTCCTAGACGCTGCCTTTTCACTGTCCCAGCTGTCTCCTGGAGAAGGTGGGATAGCTGGGGCCCCCAGCTAGAGGTGTGTGGCCATTCCTCGCCTGTCCCCCTCCAGTTCTGGCCATGATCAGCTTCAGATGATGCCTCTTCCTAGGCCCCTGCAAGCCCCTCCTCACGGCTGTGCACAGGCCCTCAGAGGGAGAGTTACCAGTGCATCGGTCCACAGATGCCCTGGCTCTCAGGGCATAGAAAGCATTATTTCCGAGAACCTTGGGGACATTTCCAGCAACCCTGCCAGGAAGCCCTGACGAGATTGGGTTCCTTCCCCAGGTCCCCTCCCGCTGGCTCCAGCCTGGTGGAAGTCTCTGGAAGAAGCCACCTGGGGACACCGGATTTGATGTGCAGCTCAGTGGAATGTGCCAGATCAAGGGCAAAATGGGGAGGGGGTGCTGGCTTGACAGCCAGGGGATTCCATAATGGTGAGCCAGGCAGGCTGAGAGGCCTGTGTGCTCTGCTCCTGCTCTACCTCTCCACCTCCCGACCCAGTCAGAGTCCTACAATGGCTGAAGCTCTGTTCTAAGGGCACATTCAGCTGGCTGATGCTGGGTCCAGCAGATGCTGCAGCTCTGGGAAGCTTAACCCTTCTTAGGGTGCCCAGGCTGTCCTGAAGCATGGCCATGAGAGAGCTGAGGGACCAGGGAGGTGATGGAGGGAGGGCGCGCATGTGCCTGTGTGTAATGGAGAGGGAGAGATGCTATTATCTCAAGGGGAAAAGGATTCACAAAAACAAAAGAAAGAAAAAAAAAAAGAAGCCACAACCTCTGACTGAGAGGAAAATAAATCCACCTTTGTGGTTTTCCCGTGGCCTTGGGTAAAATCCCATTGAGCAAACTTTTGCCCACGGCCTCTAAAAGTGCCATTTTTATGGACGACGAAGCAATGTTCAGCATCTGCTTGGACAGTAGCTCCAAAGGCTTTGGGACCGGCTGGCCTCCCACCAAGAAGAGAAACTTGGCAGTGGAAGAGATGAGGGTGTTTTTATGGCTCGGCCAGAACGACTGGTTAGCACAGTTCGGCTCAGGCCCCAGAATCCTGGCTCTTGCCCCAACCTCTGCCCCTGCCCCTCAGCCCTGGTAAGCTAGCTGCCTTGGGACTGGAACAAGGGATGAGGGGGGCAGAGGGAACTCCATCCTTCTCCCCAGATGCCAGCTACCCTGTAGGTCCACAAAACCAGTGCTGAGACAGCTTTGGTCAGGGCAGGGCCTGTCCCAGAGGCCACCGTAACCACAGCATTGGCCAAAGAAGGACCAGATTTCCTGGGTGGGGATGGCCCAGGCCAGAGCAGGCCTCTATGAGCCACCACCCACCAGGCCGGGTGTCCCAGGTCCTGCAAAGGGCCAGGCATGTGCTCCCACCCGTACTAGCACCCCCGAGCTGCAGAGGCAGGGCCGTGTGGGTGCTGGGCTGGGGGTGGGGGGGTCTCACCCCTGAGCCGCAGTAGCGTCCCAGTCTGGGCGCTGTGCTGTCATAGCCATCGAAGAGCTCCATGTAGTCGTAGCCACAGTCTGTCTCCTCCTCCACCTCGAAGGTCTGGAACACCAGCTCCACGCCGTAGCCTTCTTCTGCCACAATGACCCACTCGCAGTCCACCCCCCCTGGGTAGTTGTTGTCGCCAAACTGGGCGTGGGAGTAAAGATCCTTGGTCTTCACCTCTGCCCGCACCTGGCCTCCACACTCTGCGGGAGGACGACGAGGTCAGCTGCGGCTCCCCAGGCACCTCCAGGAGCTGAACCCCCGCGGCTAGATGGAAGCCCTGGGGGAGGGCCACACGGCTGGTGGTGGGTGGCTGTGGACCTGGCCCAGGACAGGGCCCACAGCAAGTGCTCTCCTGCTCCACCTCCAGATGGATGCCCGGGGACACAGGGGAGGGCATGCTTGTCCAAAGAGGACATTGCTAATTTGCTCCAGCTGATGGCCTCCATGGAAGAATGTGGGTCCTCTGCTGCCAGAGCTTCCATTCTTAAGAGAGAAGAACTACATCTGGATTTTCTGCGAACACTTCTGATTTTTAAATGTTGGCTCAAATGTGTAAAAAACACAGTGTGGGCCAAACAGAACAGGTCTGAGGGCCAGATAGAATTCCGGGCCTCCAGTCTGTGATCCTCTACTGAGGGGTGGAGGAGAGTGCACAGGGCAGGGCCTGGGTGTCTATCCTCCTTGGGAAGCCCTCTGGCCTCTGGGACAGGCCAGGGGCTTGGTGCTCATGTTTCCCTGGGGGCTTGGGGGTGGGGGGGCGGGACTGGGCCTGAGGCAGGGCCTAGGTTGCAAGGGAGGAAGGGAGGCTGTGTGCCCATCAGTCCCGGGGACTCCCAAACAGGGGGCTCGAGTCCCACAAGGAGCTTTTGAAGCCCTCATCTGACACCCCTGGTCTGATGTGCCAGGCCTCCTGAACCTGGGCTCCATCCGCTCTCTGCTGCTGCTTTGTTTCGACGTCACGGCTGTCCTCACACACCTATTGCTCAAGCCAAAGGAAATGACCTGTGGTCACCTGTATACACCCAGAGTTCTCCAGGGGTTGTGGCTGTGCCTGGGGCTCCTCCCCCTGCTGGAATGACCCTACCAACCACCTTCGGAGCTAGAGCTTATCATGTTCTATCTCATGCTGGAGTCATCTGTGCACGTCCCATCTCACCTCTGGACTGTGAGTTCCTAGGGTGGGTGAGGGGCTCATGCCTCATTCATCACCATGTGTCCCTCCAAGTCTTGCATGGGACCACAGCTCAGGAAACAGTTGTTGAATCAATGGACAAGGGATCTCTAAGTAAGCCCCTCCAGGGCTGGGATGTTTGCTTTGTTTTTGTGAGCAGCACTTACAACATTGCCTCAAACATGTTATGGGTTAATAAATATCTGCAGAATGAATGAACGAGTGACTTTTGGGGGTTGGAATGTGGGTGGGCTGCTGCATGGTCAAGTGTCCTACAGCTGGGGACTCTGGGCCTTCCCTCCCCATCCCTGGGTTCCCCACCCACTGTCGTCACTGCCCTCTGTTTTCCAAGCCTCCCTCCCCTACTCTCCCTTTAGTGGTCGCTCTCCGTTCCCCTGCCCGGTGCTCAGAACGCAGTCTCTCTCCACCCAGGCCACAGGTTCAGTCCAGCTGCCCTGTCACACACTCTTCATAACCCCCCTGTAAACCTCCTGAGCCTGGGCCTGCCTCTGAGACCAGGATCAGCAGATGCTTGAGGGCTGCCCCGTGCCCTGGCCCGAGGTGGCCTCACCTGTGGAGTGGGATGCCTGGAAGCCCTTCCTCTGGACAGAGTTGTCAGAGTAGAAGCGCAGGAACATGCGGCTGCCCGTGGCCAGGACAGGCTCAGGCTTCTTGCTCCCACAGAAGCGGCCCAGGACAGGGGCCTTTGCGTCACGTCCGTCATACACTTCCAGGTGGTCATAGGCACACTCAGGCTGGGACTCAATGTCCATCTCCATGAAGGTCTGGAGGGCATGAGGGAGGATGGCAAATTCAGAATGTGGCTGCAGGGTGGGGGGCAGCAGGTGGTCCCACATCTAGGCCTCTGGACCCCAGCTCCTGGAGACCCAGGGAAGCCGTCCCTGCTGGTGGTACTATGGGTAGCAATGAGGGAAGACCTGGGAATGGGCCATGGGAGGCACACCCCTATGTGCACTGGGGAAGGGCTGCCGTCCAGACGAGACTGGGGTCTTACTCGGATCCTCACAGGGATGACAGCCCTGTGGGCTCAGCCAGGCCACAGTCTGCAGTCTGCATCACTCTGAATTTCCTAGGGTTTTGGAGCTGATAGGAAATAGGTGGTGGCCAGATGGCAGAGAGGAGCAGGAGCACCCATGCAGGCTGGGGTGTGGGCACCTTACCAGTTTGACACGGTGGCCGGGGGTGCTAGAGATAGCCCAGGTGCACTCCTTCTTGCTGGGATATTTATCGGGCCAGTTGGGGCTGGTGATGGTGCCACTGGTGGATGTCACCTTGTGGTCACAGCCGGCTGTGGGGAAGTGAGGGGAAGGGGATCAGAAGGACCCCAGTGCTCCAATGCCCCCTGTGAAGAAAGGAACAAAGCCCTTCTCTCCTGTCCTCCTTGCTTCTCTTGCTCCTTACCTACAAACTGATGGAAGGCTTACATGACTTCTTTTCTGCTCAGTTACCTATGGCCAGGGAAATCTAGCTGCTTGCTTCCAAGCAAGGTCCTGCCCTGGCAGCTTCCACGGAAGCTACCCTCACAGGTGCCCCTGTGCAGATCTTTGGATCTTTGAGGCCATCTGGTCACACCCTGTCTGCTCTCCACGATGCTGTCATCCTCTGGTCTCCTGCCACATCTCCACAATCACAGAAGACTTTGACACCTGACTCAGTTCTCTGGTCACTCCTGCGGCCATCCTAGGTGATGTCAGCAAACACACTGGCCTCTCTGTCTCTGATCTTCTCATCTCTCCTGGTGCTTATCTTCTTCCTCTCGAGGTGGGCTTTCCATCCCCCACCATTTCCTTGTGCTTCCAGTATCACGTCTCTGTGACCACCTCCTGTTCTTTCATGGTGCCGTCCTTTCACTGCTTCTTCAGCTTTAGAGAGTCCTCCGTGGCCTTGATCCTTCCTGCTTCTCCCAATATTTCCTCCTTGGTTGACTTAACTTACTTCCCTATCTGACTGATCACGTGGCCGATCACCCAACTATCATCAACATGCTGTTCTCTACTATACCATCTTGGAAAGCCCCATCTGTGGCCCCAACCACTGGGGACCCAAACCACTAGATACCCTTGGATCTGTCCTTCACCAGCTCCACCTCTCACCTCTTCAACAGTTGGCTCTAAACAATCAGCCCTCCTCCCTCCCAGAAGATCAGCTCTCCTCCTGCCTCCCTGAGAAAATCAGGGCCTCAAATATGAACAATTTTCCCTTCCTGGCCCCTACCTGTAAACTCATTTTCCCCTTTCCTTGTTTCTAAGAAGGCGTCCCTCCTTCTGTGACCTGGAGCTCATTGGCACCCACCTCCTGGATACCCTTGAACCACAAATTATCCACTCTGAGTCTCTGTTCCAGCTCTGCCAGCCCATGGACCTTCCTAAGGTTTGCCCCATCCTGAAATAGCTCTCCCATGGCCCTACATTCCCTCCAGCTACTGCCCATCCTCTCTCCTTTTCTTCTCAGTTGACCTTCAAGAAAACTTGCTGTCACCACATTCTCACGACTGAAGGCTCCTTGATCCATTGCAATCTGCCTTCCACCTCTGAAAGCGTGGCCTCCCAAACACATTTAAAAGCTGATGCCCATTATTTATTATCATCCAGTCTGACAGGTCCCTCAGGGAAAAATGGGCAGCCTCTGTCCTGCGGGCCAGGGAGGAGAAAGGGATGGGTGGGCGCCTATGGTCAGCAGCTCACAGGAGGAACGAACACACAGCTTCGAGGCCCTGAGAGCAGCGTGTGGGCTGTGCAGAGGCCCCGGTGAAGGCAGGTGGAGCTTCTGGCTCTCTACATTGGACCTGTGGGCTATGTCCATCATCCTTCTGTGGTCCCCCATGGCCACGCTTACTGCCTGCCCTCATTTCTACACCTCTCTTCCCTCTAGCTTCTGGATGCATGCCCGCTTCTCCCCCAGCTAGATGGCAGCCTCCTTGGGGGCAGAGGGATTCCTGCCTTGAGCCCCCTGCCGAACTCTGCACAGCACTGCACCCTTGCAGGGATTCAGGAAATAGTGCCTTGTCATTCTCCTAGCTTTTGAGTGGGGCACGGTGAATGCTTCTCAAGTGACTCAACGCCACGTACAGGCTGTCTGTCCAGAAGTGTGAGCCCTCTCCCGGCTTCCCGGCTACCCAGTCAGTGCTAATGTGCTCTTTTTCTCACAGTACAGAGAGAGAGAGTGCACTTTGGACAACCTCGGAATAAGGTCCCCTCCAGCTAAAAGACGTGAAGTCCTTGTGAGTCAGGAAGTCCATATTCAGGGAGCCTGAAGGGATCGACTTGGAAGCTCTTGAGCGCTGCTGAGTGCTTAAATTCTGTATATTTTAGCCAGGAGTTTGTATGTTTATACCTTGGTCATCCACCTGATAACACTGAGAAGAGGCATTTGCTCTAAATGCCTACGTGAGACCTATAAGACTTTGCATGCTGCAAAGTAGGTCCCATTGTTTATCACCTCATGGGTGAGGAACCTAAAGCTCAGAGAGGTGAAGGGACTCACCTAAAGTCACACAGACATTCAGTGGCAGAGCCAAGTCTACGTTGTGCTACTGGGATAGTATGTTCCCAGCAGGCAGGGAACACAATAGAATTAATGACTTGGAACAGGCCAGCGTTGTATCAAGTCCAAAGAGGTATCAGATGATATTGGTGATGATAAGAGAGCTGTTTCCAAATATCTGCAAGGTTTTAGTGTCTGGGAGGCAGTGACTGTTCTGAGTGTCCTCCAGGGGTCAGAAGTGTGACCAGTACGGGTGACACACGTGACTGTGCTTGCTGTGAGCCAGTCACTACTCAGAGCACTGCGGAGAGCCCCATGTCCTGATGAGGTGGGTCTGTTACCACCTAGGGGTCACACAGCACACAGAGGCACTGGAGGGTGGGCAGCTGGCTAAGCAGCAGGGCTGCGCCAGGGAGCCTGTGCTCTTAACCGCTATGCCATCTTGCCTCTGCCACAGGAAGGTTGTTAGGAAGAGAGGGACTTGGACATTGATTTTGAGAACTAATCTGCCAAATCAGTCTCAAATAGAGGCCGAGGACAGGTGTGAGCCCCTCCCTTCCTGATGGGCACAAGCAGATGGAAGTGTGGGAGTCTGTGGACCAGGTGGGAGGTCAAACACGGTGACCTCAGAGGCCACTCAAGTCCTTGAGCCTACATGGAGCCTGATGGTGATGGTGATGGCAACTCTGCCTCCCCGTGCCCTGGTCTCTGGTCCTTGGGGCGCCCCCTCCCTAGGGCTCTGGGGGCCGCGTGGGCAGTGCTCACCTTCCTTGCAGTCGTGCTTGTTGTCGTGCAGGACGAAGCCGCTGCGACACTGGCACTCGTAGCTGCCGAACGTGTTGACGCAGTCTTGCTGGCAGCCTCCGTTGTCCTTGGAGCACTCGTCCTTGTCTGCAGGGGAGCACACAAGGCGGGCCCGGGTCTGTGCAGGGCTGGGGGCCAGGTGGTCGCCCCAGGGGAAGCGGGAGGCTGGCTAGGCTTCCTCCCCCCGGGAGCGCAGGGAGGGGTGGCCCCGGCCCAGGTGGTGGTGGTGATGGTGGTGGTGGTGGTGGTGGTGGTGGTGGTGGGGTCCAGGGTGGTGCCTCCAGCGGAGCCAGCCAAGTGGCCCAGCTGTGGGGAGAGAAAGTAGAAGTGGGGTGGACGGAGGGCCGGGGGCTGCAGCTGACCCATGTGGGCACCCTCTACCATTACCTGCTTACTGGACAGACGGACAAGTGGAAAAACAGACACACGGACAAGCAGACTGCAAGAGAAAGGGGCAGGACGCGAGGGTCCCTCTTTTACTTCACAACAGGAAATGTCACAGACACCATCAAAATGGGAGGGGGTAGGGTGGGGAAGGTCCCCTGTCCACGGGAGTGGGGACAGGGGAGAGGAGAGCACCAGTTCTGTCCGGCCAGAAGGAGGCAGGCCGGAATGGCAGAGCGGAGGTGGGGGGTGGGCGGGCACTGAAGCCCCCATCCCATTCCGTCCAAGGTGAGGTTCCTGAGTAACAAAGGGTCCGGGAGGCCTGGCAGGCCTCACTGGGGGGTCCGGTTTCTTTTCTGCACTCGGAATTTGAGCTGGTGGGGGCGTCCCCGAGGGGGCTGCAGAGCCGGCCTCTTTTCTGAAACGAGAGAGAGAAGGAGAAAAGGGACCGAGGGGTGGGGGTGGAGGGCAGGGGCCAGGGAGGGAGAGCAGTGAAAACCAGCCCGGGCCTTGGAGACAGATTCACGGGGCAGTGCAGGAAGGCAGTGGGACATACATGCAGACGGCCATGTCCGGCGCAGCCAGGTCAAAAAGGAACAGCAGGTGGGAAGAGGCACAGCGACAGGGGACACACAGGGAGATAGCCTATGGCAGGAAGAGGGCCTGGAGGGGTTTGGAGCCGCTGTCCAGGAGGTGAGAGGTGGTGCTGGGAAGGACAGATCTAAGAGCATTGAAGGTTTTGGGTCCCCAACAGTTGGGGCCACAGATGAGCATGGGGCCCCCACCCCAGGGAAGGAGAGAGACAGATCTCCAGAAGAGGGGGGCATCCCAGGGAAAGGGTGGGCCTGGCTGAGAGCTCCGCTCTCTCATTCTGGCTGCTGCCACTTAAAGTGTGCTTAGACACACACTCACACTCACACCAACAAGCCTGTGGACACAGGATCCTCTTAGGGATGCATGGTTGTCCCCACGCGGCAGCATGGACACGGACCCACAGGTACACACACACACACACACACACAGGCAGACACGGACACTACATTAGCCATCTACCCATCTGTGTACATGAGCACACAAGAGATCCACACTCCTCACTCCCCTATCTGTGTGAGGAAGCACGCACAGGTACAGAAACATAGGCACCTTCAGAGGCCAATACATGGGCACAAAGGCACACGCAAATGCAAAGACCACGAGCTCATCAGCAGATCGGTGGACTCGAGTGTGTTCACACATGCGGCTGCTCAAGCGTGGGTCAACCTGCACACATACTCTCCCATGAGAACACACATGTGTGCACTGACACACGGAGAAACACACAGTCCCAGGCATGCGTATGTCACACCCACATATTCTCTGGGCTGTCTGTGGTCACCTGGCACAGAGGCAGGCATTCAGGGTAGGTGTGTAGATTGAATGGACACCCAGAATTCCAGAGGGGAACCACAAGGTAGAAGAATGCCCTCTGGCATTGAAATGGTGGGGAAGGGGTCCCTGACAGAGGGAGCCTTGTTCCTGGTCTCCATCAGTAGAGGGACCTGAGGACCTACTTCTTGGCTCCATTCTCAGGTGGCCAGACCCGTTGGGGCCGGCAGGAACTCAGGGTTAAGAGGTGGAGTCCCCAAGTCTTTCCCCAGGGCTCCTTATCAATTAGAGCCCCACAGGGGACCCCGGCTGAGGACCTTGTGGAAGCTGCCTTAGTGCCGGCCCCTGCTGGAAGGTAGGGGTGAGGGGCACGCTATGACTCCTCTTGGAGGTTTACCCAGGAACTCGCCTGTGACTATGCTGGGAGCTTCAGAGGCCCCAACTCATGAACTGAGCCAACATTTCCCAGAAGCGTTTGGCTCTCCATGCCTTCTCATACTTGGACTCTAAATACCTAGTACAGTGCCTGGCACATAGGAGGGGTAGAAGAAATACTTGCCCGTGAATGATTGCGTGGGTAAGTGGGTGGCTGAATGGATGAGTGACAGAAAAGTGAGCCCTGCGGAAGGCCTGCTTTAGCGTCCCGGGGCAGGGCTTGGGCATGGGTGGGGGTGGGAGTGGCAGCCTCACCTCGGAGCCAGGGGAGCAGGTTGCAGGGGGGGGACAGGAGCGGGGAGAGTGGACACGGGCCCGGACAAGGAGATGGCACTCACCCTCCAGTGCCAAATGCCCCGGAAGGTGGCTGGGGTCAGACTGAAGGTCTTCAGGCTCTTTCTTCTCCTTCTTGTCTTAGGGTCTCCTCGCTGGGTGTCCCAAAAGTCCAAAGAGCCCCCCTCCTGGGGGGCCAGAGTCAGATGCCCCCTGCCCTGAGGGCTCAACCTTGATGCCCACCGGTGAGGGTCCTCTGCAGGTTTCTTGTGCTGCAGGGCAATGCCTGTGTATGCACGTGTGTGCGTGTGCGTGTGTGTGCGTGTGTCTATGCGGGGCTGAGGGGCGGCTGGCCCAGTGTCGTGCCAGGGCAGGGCAGTACCCAGGGGTGGAGAGCCCTGGGCTCTAGGCCTGACAGGTGTGGTGTTGGCCCCCTTCCCCCCTCCAAGACTGGAGCAACAGAAGGGCAGGAAGAGACGAGAGTAAGCAGGTAATGGTTTCCCCAGGACTGAGCCCACCCCTGAGTAGGTGATACAACCCCTCAGCCCTCGGGTGAGCACCTGTAGGATTTCCAGGTGGGCACAGGGAAGAAAAGGATTTGTGTTGCAAGGGGAGGGGTCTCAGCAAGCAGTGGGGCACGGGGCGGGGGGACTTTAAGCAGAGCAGGTTGGCTGGTAGTGCCAAGCAGGGACCAGTGCACAGGGGTAGTGCATGGCATCCAGGTGGGGCAGGCAGGGGTGCAGGGCCACGACATAGGGGGCTCGAGGATGCAGGACCCTGGGCAAAGGAGGGGAGAAGGAAGGCAGCGTGGACTCGGCCATGGGCTTCCTGCCTTCCTGCCACCCCATGCCCGGCCCACCAGGCCTGCTGGGGATCAGGATCCCTGGGCCACTCTCCCATAAAACCCATTACTCCAGCCACTCCCTCTGCCTCCCACTCCCCTCAACTCTTCTTCAATTTCATGGAGTTCCCACCCCACCCTATCTATGTCCCAGGTCCAACTGCCTCTGAAAGACCACCAGCCTCACCCCAGGATGAGGACAGAGGGATGACTAAGGCAGGGGAAAGGTCTCTTGGGATCCCTAGAGGTCCAGCTCAGAGAGGCTGACTACCTTCTAGGCCACCCAAAGATGAGGCCATTGAAGGGACTTGACCTCAAGCCTTCCATAGGACGGCTTGCAATAAACACATGCTGGCTGGATCTGAGTCCCTGACGGGTGGGAAGGCTTGGGTGTTGAAGAGAGGGAGGCTCCTCATCTTTTCTGAAGGCCCCGGCATGAACCCATTTGGCACGTGGAGGGTCTGATTAGAGATGTGGCCACTGCCAGATAATCTGCTCCACACAGTCCAAGGCAAACACTCTCCTCTTTTGTGTGTACCCTGAATTCTCTGTCCACAATGAACTCCCTGGTCCCCAGGCCTGCCCTCTCTGGGGCCTTGTCATCATGGCTCCTGATACCTGGAAAGCTCTTTCCTTTCATGGGTATGCCTATGTCCTGCCCGTCCTCAGGCTGCCTCCCATAGAGCCCAGAGGATTCAGGAGTAATGGGGTTCAGGAATGGAGGGGCTGGCCTGGTGGTGGAGGGCTCGTGGGGGGAGCAGAGGATAGACCCTGTGGGCCTGGCAATAGGGAGGGCTAGCTAGAAGGCATACAAGTGGCAGGGAGGAGGGGAGGCAGGCTCAGAGCTGGGGAGTCTGGGTTACCTGAGAAGAAGTGAGCCTTGAAGCCCTTTTTGGAGACTGTGTTGTCAGACTTGAACTCCACACGCATGTTGTTGTACTGGGAGGTGATGACCTCAGGCTTCTCAGAGCCACAGAACTTCCCGTGTAGCTTGGAGTCGGCTGTAAGCCCACTGCGGACTTCCACGAAGTCATACTTGCACACCTGCAGAGCAGTGCAGCTCCAGGCCTGCCTCCTCTATGTAGTTTCTCCTGACCACCCCTACCTGGGAAGGCTTCCTGTTCTGTGGGTCCTTTTGTCTTTAGTTACAAAATCTAACAACTCAAAAAGGTTCCATGTCACCCCCATTCGATCCTCTTGTGCTCTCCACATGAGCCCCAGGTCTTGTCTCACTCCTCATTGCCACATGTATGCTCCCTGGCCTTGAAGTCCTCCTCCCTGACCCTCCCCTGCTTCCTGGAATTGGGAGAAGTTTCTCCTCCTCTACATTCTTTGGGTATTTCTTTATAGGAAAGGAAGCTGGCTCCCACGCCTTCAGACCTTCCTGCGTCTCCTCAACCCAGTGGGCACTTACGTCATTGCCCTCGGTCTCAAAGAAGTCGAATTGCAGGGAGATACGGTACTGGGTGGGGGCCACCAATTGCCAGATGCAGTTTTTGTTAGGGGGGTACTCCTTGGGCCAGCCTGGGCTGGTGATGGAGCCATTCAGCTTGGTGAGGAATCCACCACAGGCAGCTGGGGGGAACAAGAGAGGAGACATCACCCACCAGGAGTCCCCACTCTGGGGAAGGGCCAGAGACATGTGCTGGGTGCATTAAGGAGATGTGGATCTTGGATTCCCTCAGCCCTGGGGCTTGTGTGTTGTCTCTCAGGAATGAGAGGGAAGCAGGCAAGGTGAGGAGGGCATCTTCAGAGTATGAGGAATTGAGGACACATATGTGTGAACACTTCTACTTTCTCTGCCACAGAACAGCCAGGACATCTGCTGAGAGGGAAGAGGGTGAGTGAGGGGCTCAGGCACGGCTGGGTCCATGGGCAGCGAGGCCTGGAAGCATGGAGAGGCGGGTAGAGAGAAGCTGCCCAGCAAGATCGGGCTGAACTGGAGGCACTGGGCAGGGAGTCCCCTCACCAGCTTGTTACCTCGGCTGAGTATTGGGAGAGGCCGAAAAATCAGTGCCTGAGAACAGTGGTTTCCAAATTGGGGATCATGACCTTGTGGAGGGTGATGAGATTTGCCAGTGGGTCAAGGTCAGCATTTTAAGTGAATAAAAATGAAAAAAAAAAAAAAAAAAAAGACGAAAACAACCCTGAGTGCATCCCACTTCTGGTTAAGTGTGTATTCCTTGTCTGCCAGTAGTGAAGAAAGTGCTAGGGAATCCTAGCTTTTGCAGGGAGGGTGTGACCAAAACATGAGAAATCTTGGCTGGAAGGCTTGGGTTGTGGGGCAGTGTCGGGGGACACTTACCCTCACAGCGGCGCTTGTCCGGAGCTAGCTCGTACCCGGGGTCACAGCTACACTTATAGCTGCCCAACGTGTTGAGACACCGCTGCTCACAACCCCCGCGGTTGGGCCGCGAGCACTCGTCCACCTCTGCCGGTTGGAAGGAGAGGGGGTCAGTGACTTCCAGGCCAGAGCCTGGGTCCCTCCTCATGCCCTCTGCTTGCGAGTCAAGTCCAGGGTCCCTCAGGCTTCCTTCCCGTCCAGCTCCATTGCAGGGGCCAGAGGTCAGCTGTGGACCACTCAGTCCCCAGGGGATCCTGCTAATGAGAGCCCCAAAGGGACAGGTGGTGGTGGACCCCACAGAGCCTTCCTCTGACGACAGTGATGCCTCTTATATACCATTCTCTGGCTAAGTGCTATTTCTTCATTTCTCCATTAATCCTGACAAGACCTGTGATGAAGCTACTGTTGTTATCTCCATTTTACAGATGAGGAAATAAGGTTCAGACAGATTATCTCCCCACTATGACACCAGTTAAAAAAAATCCACACTGCCTTCTTCTTCTCTAAACTTTCACAGCACTTTCTGCCTCTATGGCTCATTGGTATTTCTTTTACACAAACTTTTGGACTTTAAGGCAACTCCCGAATTATTATTTCAATTCATAGTTAAGCACTTATCATGTGTTAGCTACTTTTATATAAGTGTGTCATTTACTCAATGAGATATGCAGTGTTTCAGCGGGGTGGACTTTTTCTCCCCAGTTAGGCCATAAATTCAAGGGCAGGGCACCAGGGTCTATGCATCCCTCATACAGACTCTGTGTTGAATGCGTAAATAAAGAAGGCATGAACTCACTGCAGCAATATCACAACAGTCAAGGGGTAGAAACAGCCTAAATGTCCATCAAGAGGAGGATAAAGAAAATGTGGTGTCAGATGGGAAGAATTAATACTGTTAAAAAGTCCATACCACCCAAAGCAATCTACAGATCCAATACAATCCCGATCATAATATCATTTTTCACAGAGCTATAACATGTGATCCCGAAATCTATACAGAACCACAAAAGATTCCGAACAGCCAAAGCAATCTTGAGAAAGAACAAAGCTAGAGGTAGCACCCTCCCATATTCCAAAGTGTACTACAAAGCTATAATCAAAAATAAATAAATCAAAACAGGTGGTACTGGCACAAAAATAGACAAATAGATCAGTGGAAGAGAATAGAGAGTCCAGAAAAAAAATATATGGTCAGTTATTCTATGACAAAGAAGGGAAGAACGTAAAATGGGGGAAAGACAGTCTCTTTAATAAATGGACAGATCGGACAGTTACATGCCAAAGAATGCAACTGGACCACTTACATTATACACAAAAAGAAACTCAAAATGGGCTAAAGATATAAGCTATAAAACCTAAAACCATAAAGCTCTTAGAAGAAAACATAGGCAGTAAGCTCTTTGACATTGGTCTTAGTGTTATACGTGTATTTTTGCTCTGTCTCTTTAGGCAAGGACAACAAAAA
This sequence comes from Vulpes lagopus, assembly GCF_018345385.1. Taxonomy (NCBI): domain Eukaryota; kingdom Metazoa; phylum Chordata; class Mammalia; order Carnivora; family Canidae; genus Vulpes; species Vulpes lagopus. Next base: position 16,334,804 of record NC_054831.1, on the reverse strand, counting down.
GCAAAATAAACAAATGGGACGATGTCAAACTAAAAAGCTTTCACACAATGAAAGAAACCATCCATAAAATGAAAAGGTAACTTAACGGAAAAGGATATTCCCAAACATTATATGCAATAAGCAGTTAACATCCAAAATATATAAAGAATTCATAAAACTCAATATAAAAAAAACCTATTGATTTAGAAATGGTCAGAAGATCTGAACAGACATTTCTCCAAAGAAGGCTTCCAGACGGCCAACAAATACATGAAAAGATGCTCCACATCACTCATCATCAGGGAAATGCAAATCAAAAGCATGTTAGGCTGTATCACCTCACCCCTGTCAGAATAGATAGTATCAAGAAGACAAGAATAACAAGTGTTGGTGGAGGATGTGGAAAAATGGGAACCCTTCTGCACTGCTGGTGGGAATGCAAATTGGTACAGCCACTGTGGAAAACAGCATGGAGATTCCTCAAAAAATTAAAAATAGAATTACCATATGATCCAGCAATTCCACTTTTGGGTGTTTATCCAAAGAAAATGAAACACCAATTTGAAGAGATATAGGCACCCCCAACGTTCACTGTGGTATTACTCACAACAGCCAAGATATGGAAGCAACTGAAGTGTCCATCGATAGATAAATGGATAAAGAAGATATGGGATAGCCACACGGTGGAATATTACTTAGGCATTGAAAGGAATGAAATCTTGCCATTTGTGACACCATGATGGACCTAGAGGGTATTATGCTAAGTGAAATAAGCTAGACAGAAAAAGAAAAATACTGTATGATTTCACTTACATGTGGAATCTTAAAACAAAACAAGGGCAGCCCGGTGGCTCAGCGGTTTAGCGCTGCCTTCGGTCCAGGGCCTGATCCTGGAGACCCGGGATCAAGTCCCACATCGGGCTCCCTGCATGGGGCCTGCTTTTCCCCCTGCCTGTGTCTCTGCCTCTCTCTCTCTGTCTCTCATAAATAAATAAAATCTTTTAAAAAATAAAAATAAAAACAAAAACAAAACAAATGAACAAACAAGAAAAATAGAAACAGGCTTGAGTGCCTGGGTGGCTCAATGGTTGAGTGTCTGCCTTCAGCCCAGGTCATGATCCTGGGGTTCTGGGATCGAGTCCCACATCAGGCTCCTTGCAGGCTGTGTGCAGAGAGCCCGCTTCTCCCTCTGCCTATGTCTCTGGCTCTCTCTCTCTCTGTGTCTCCCATGAAGAAATAAAAATGAAAATCTTAAAAAAAAAAACAAAAAAAAAAAAACAGAAACAGACTCACAGATACAGAGAACAAACTGATGGGTACCAGACAGGAGGGGCTGGAGCGATGAACGAAATAGGTGAAGGGGATTAAGACATATGCTTTTCTGGTCATGAAATAAGTAAGACACAGGGATGTCGTGTACAGCATAGGGAATGTAGTCAACAAGATGGTAACAACATTGTAAGGTGACAGATGGTAACTAGACTCACTGTGGTGCCCATTTTGTAATGTACATAAATGTTGAATCACTATGCTGTACTCTTGAAACTAAGAGGATATTTTATGTCAATTGTCCTTCAATTAAAAAATGTGTTACACAGGGGAATATTATTCAGCCTTAAAAAAGAAGGAAATTCTGTCATATGTAGTATGGTAGATAAATCTTTAGGGCATTATCCTTTTTTTTAAGATTTTTTATTTGAGAAAGAGAGAGCATGCATGAATAGCAGGGAAGGGGAGAGGCAGAGAGAGAGTCTCAAGCAGACTCCCTGCTGAGCACGAAGCCCGAGACACAGGGCTCCATCCCAAGACCCTGAGATCATGACCTGAGCTGAAATCAAGAGACAGACATTCATCCAACTCAACCACCAGACGCCCCTTAAGGACATTATGTTAAATAAAATAAGTCAGTTACAGAAAGACAACTACTGCAGGATTCCGCGTACATGAGCTATCTAGGGTCAAAGAGGTAGAGTGGAATGGGAAGTTGCTAACCAACAGGCATAATAAAGTTTCAGTCAAGCAAGATGAACCAGCCCTAGAGATCTGCTGTACAAGCCCAGGTCAGCAATACCGCACAGAACACTCAAATGTGTTCAGAGGACGGGTGTCACGCTAAGTGTTCTTACCATAATACAATACAGTTTTTAGAAGTAAAAGAAGGAATGAAGGAGATGGATTGGCCCTGGGGGGCTGGCCAGTGGGGAACAGGGAAGGAGCACCTTTGAAGAAGTTGACAGCAAAGCCAGCTTTGTTAATGGATCCGTCGGAGACGAATTTGAGCCAGAGGCGGCTGGACGTGCTCTTGATGTCATCTGGCTTCTCGTAGCCACAGTAGCGCCCGATGAGGGTGCTGGTCTCACTGTGCCCGTCGCGCACCTCCAGGTAGTCATAGGCACAGCTGTCATGGCGCTCGATCTGAGGGTCGGGAGCTCGATCAGTTGGAGGAGCTCCGGCCGCCAGGGCCCAACACCAGGAAGGCCCCGGAGAGGTGGGACTGAGGGGTCCCTGACCTACCTCAAAGGACTGGAAAGTGAGGCCCACGTGGAAGCCTTCAGACACCTGGATCCGCCAGATGCAGACTTTGCTGGGTCGGTAATCGTCGGGGTAATTGGGCGACTGGATGTGGCCATTGTCCTTCTTCACATCTCCCCCACAGATGGCTTTGGGGACACAAAGTGAGGTCAGTTGGGGGGCTGTGCCCAGCTCAAGGGCCCCTCTCTCCCCTCCTCCAGACCTTCCCACGTCCCCCCAGCTTCTCAGTGTTCCCCCACCACCACCCCTCCGCCACCCAGGCCTGGCCAATCCCACCGGGGATCTCTGCTTCCTCCCTCAAGGGCCCTCAACCTTGCCCCTTGGGCGCCAGGATGCCCAGGGACCCGATATCTGACTCTTCCCTCGTCACTCTGTCTCCTACCTTCGTAGACAGCGAAGAAGCCCTTCCCAACCCAGTTGCTGCTGCTTCGGAACTCCACCCAGAGGCGGCTGTCGGTGGAGACAATAGGCTCGGGTAGTTTGCCCCCACAGAAGCGGCCTGTGCAGACAGTGTGGACAGAGGGCAGTGAGGCCTGAAGCGGGGTGCTCTCCCCTCCCTGATCCAGGGGCCTCAGGGTCTCTGGCCCTGCTCTGCAGTTGGCACATGATCCCAAAACCCCGCAGCTGGCCTGAATCTGGTCGAAGATCCAGTGTGGCCTTGAAGAGCAAGAGAGTACTAGACTTCTAGAGGGTTCTGTCCACTTGAGGGATGGAATATGAGTTCAGGGAGGAATAACCAGCTGTATCTGTGTTTTATTTACTTTTTTAAAAGAGCATCTTACCATCATTACTTTTCTCATTTGATCTCCACACAAACAAGTCATCACCAAGAATGAACACAGTTTTCTTTGTACATTACAAATGTTTTCATTTGATCACACGCACAAGATGTCAGAGGACCCCAAGTAAATCCTACTATCTAGTGACTGGGTCAGAAAATATCCCCTTTGAAATAAAACCAACGAGAATCCATGTAAGCAGATGCAGTTGGTCTTTTGTGGAATTCTTTGTAGTCAAGGGTCAACTGGGGATGACTTGTGTATTCCAAATAAGATCGGGTGTTTCCCAACCTTCAGCAACGGACAGAGGGTGCTGACCTAGGAATGTAAGTTATGAAAAAGAAAGTGGAATCTTGGAAACACTAGCATGTCTGCAGGAGGAAGCATTGAAATGATGGCTGCTTTGGGTGACTAATAAATATTCAAATATCAGAAACTGGGGGGAAAAGAGATGGTTAGCAATGATTCATCAGCTTGCATCAGGCCCAGGCTGTGGAACAAAGGTTCTAATGCTAATGAGCAGTCCTGGGCTACTTAGGAATTTGTCCAGATTGGAAGAGGAGAATTCATGCAGCTCCACAGGCTTGAAGCAGAAACCTCTCTTGACCCTAATTCTATGGCATTAAAGCACCTTTTGTCTTATGGTTCTGACAACTCACCCCCCGCTTACCAGTCCCCTCTCCACCAAGTGACAAAATAGCCTGTGCAAACAGGTTGGGGCCACTGGGCCAGGTAGGTAGCCCTTTGTAGTGTGGCAGGCTATATTATGGGCCAGACCTTGTAGAGAGAGAAAACTGAGCCTCTGAAATTGCCCAGATGAAGAAGAGAGCCTGGAATTGTGGAGTTGCACCTGTCTGTCTCCCTCTGTCAACCTGTACGACTCCCGAGACCCACACATTGAGAGTCACCTCTGAGGGAGGCCCAGAATCTCGTACCAAGGACCCTGAGGTCCAGATCAGGGAAGGTACTTGCCCAAAGTGCACTTAGTGATACACTTAATGATGTATCACTAAACTAGAAGGCACTAACTCCATCAGGACTCTTGGCTTCCACACCAGAGTGACCAGATCACCCTTGGCCAAGCTTTGGGTTCCACGGGAGGATGAAGAGAGTGTGAAATAAGTAGTTCTAAGAAGGAATTAGCCACATTGAAAAGCCTTGCATAGTGAGGGAAATTGTCAACAAAACAAAAAAGCAATTTACTTAGTGGAAGAAGATATTTGCGAATCATACATTGGATAAGGGATTAATAATCAAAATACATAAAGAATTTACACAACTTAATATAAAAAAATAAGCAATCCAATAAAAAATGAACAGAGGACTTGAACAGACATTTCTCCAAAGAAGACATACAAATGGCTAATGGGCACATGAAAAGATGCTCAACTAATTATCAGGGAAATGCAAATCAAAACCACAGTAAGATGTCACCTCACATCGTCAGATTAGCTAGGATCAAGAAGAAAATGATAACAGGTTTGAAGAAGCAGTGATAGGAGAGCCCTTATGCACTATTGGGGGGAATGAAAATAGCATGGAAGTTCCTCAAAAATTAAAACTAGAACTACCGTATGACCCAGCAATTCCACTTTGGGGTATTTATCTGAAGAAAATGAAAACACCAATTCAAAGAGGTATGTGCACCTTCATGTTCATTGCAACATTATTTGCAACAGCCAAGAGATGGAAGCAACTGAAGTGTCCCGCTGTAGATGAACAGATAAAGAAGATGTAGGATAGCCTTACGGTGGAATATTACTCAGCCACAGAAAAGGATAAAATCTTGCCGTTTGTGACAACACGGATATACCTAGAGGTCATTATGCTAAATGAAATACTGTATGATTTCACTTATGTGTGGAATCTAATAGCAAAACAAATGAACAAACAAAACAGACTCAGATACAGAGAACAAACTGAAGGGTGCCAGAGGGGAGGAGTGGGGGCAGACAGACTAGTTGTAAAGGGATTAGGAGATTCAAGTTTCCACTTGGTCTTAGGCAGAAGGCTGAGAAGCCATATGAGCTTTCGAGTATAAAATAAATAAGGCATGGGTATGTAAATAGGGCATGGGATATATAATCAATAATATCATCATAACAATGTATGGTGACAGATGGTAACTAGCCCTATCCTGGGGATCATTTAGTAACGTATAAAAATATCCAATTACTATGATGTCCACCTAAAACTAAGAGGATAATGTATGTCGATTAGATTGCAATTTAAAAAAACCCGAAGGGCTCAGCCGCAGAGAGGCAGGAGGTGGGTTGGTGCCAGTTACCTCGGAGGGGTGCCTTCCTCCAGAAGCCGTCTCGGACCTCCACGTAGTCATACCAGCACAGGCGGCTGCGATACAGATCCATGGACGTGAAGTTCAGAATGATCTAGAGGAAATGGGAAGAGTAGGAGGGTCACGCAGCCCCCACACCTTGCCAGCTTCACCTGCCAGCCCACGTGGCGGCCTGCCTGCCCCTACATGGAATAGCGAACGGGTCCAGAGGATGTGCTCCCAGCATAGAAACATCACTCCTCTCCCCAGCTATCTGCCAATGACAGCCAGTGTTCTTCTTGGACATCCCGGTTCTCATTTTACCGATCCCCTTAGTGAAGCCATTGCTTCCAATTACCCCTGGCTCTCCTGGCAGTCAACTGAAGTAACTCCAATCCCAGCACCTTTAGAGGGGTGAGATCTCAGTGACAGGAAGGGCCTGGGAGGCCTGTGGGTACCAGGAGCTCTGAAATGGGAATGGAGGGTCCAGAGAGGAGAGGAAGAGAAGGACCAAGTCACCTGTCATCCCATATTTAATGAATGCTGTTTGCAGGCAGGGAGTCATGCTGGCTGCTGAGGAGAATTCCAGATCTGAATCTTTCCTGTGAGTGGGCTTAAGGTCTGTCCCTGCCAAGGGGCTTAGGATTCAGGAGGATGTATACACATGAAAAGCTCACTTAAGTGAAAAAACTCAGATCCACACACACACAGGCCTGGGTTAGAATGTCACCTCTGCATTTCCTGCTGAGTCCTTGGCTCCATCACCTGACCAATCTGTCCTCAGCGGCCTCGAGCATAAAATGAGGAAAGGGCATCTCGCCCTGACGTAGCACCTCACAGCTACAGGAACTGCCTTAAGTGCCTTCTGAGCACGAACTCAACAAATGGTCAAGTAATACTGGAGGAATGTTCGACACTTTGATAAATACTCTCCCCAGCAGGTGGGCATATTAACAGGTAGAGAAGCACACTTTCCAGGCGGGAAATTGCTTTGGTAGTTTCCAGAATGCATCCCAAAGCCTTTTGTGTATTTAGAGTCCAACAAGTAGGGACTCCAGGGAATGGTTCGTGGTGACCTGAGAAGTATGTACAGAGGACAAACGATGGCCCAGAGGGCCCACCTGTTGTTAGATCTAGCTGGCTTCCCCATTGGAGAAAAGGGAGACAAGGAGATGTCTCCCCTCCGGCACGCTGCAGAGTTGGAGGCTGTCAGAGCAGAGGCAAGAACAGTCTATTGCCTGTGTCAATGTTGCAATGGTCAATGTTCAGGGAAGAGCTCTGGCTGGAGGTCACTCCCTGACACTGACCCCTTCAGAATTCTTGGTGATTTCAACATCCACCTAGACGACTATTCTGGTTTCCTGGCCTCTCCACCATGACTTCCTCTCTCCACTTCTTCTCGGCCACACATGGCACATCATGCCCTACACTTTGTTATGATCAATAACTGTGCATCCTCCAACACATAATCTCAGGTTCAAGGACCCTACTCTCCAACCACTTGCCCCAACCTCTCCTTGATCACCCACTCTATACACTGAGTCCAACAACTCTTCCAATTCACCATGACCATCAACCTGAGCCAACAAGGTTTTCCTGCCTTTTACCTCCACGTACTCACATCTCTCCTTGACTAGCTTGGAACTCACAGCCCATCCTGCTTCTTTTCTTATGACTTGTACATGAACTGAAATGTGTTTGGGGATGTGTTTATGAATTGTGGCACTCTGAGACGTACTGAGGAAGATCATGTTTAGAAAAGTGCACTATATTACTCTTGATGCTAATTATTAGTCATCATTGAGAGTTGTTATTATGAAGATAAAAGTCCTGACATTTTTTGGAAAACTGAAGTTGAAAATTTGTTCTGGCTCTTGCTCTGGAGACAGACAGTGTGTCCAACATTTCATCTTTCTAGAAAATGACCAAAGTAGGACACAGAAGAAGTAGTAAAGGCTGGGGGCAGTCACCTCACTTCAAAGCAAATCCATGGTCTACCTTTTTCATCACCTCCTAGCGTAGGACCTCAACCCTCTTGTTCCTCTTCTTCATCTGAAAACTGCATCCCTGGTTAAATTCAACTTTCTACCTATTCTATGCCTCTTCCCAGATGGTCAAAGGTCATGGCAGAGAAAATACAAGCGTGTTGATGGTCTCATTTGAAATGTGAGACTGGTGACCTCCACTGGGCCCTCTGTGATGCCAAGATACTCCTTTTACACCTTCCCCGTCTCTCCTCGAACCACCTGTTCCTCTTCTTGATTCTCAGTCCTGGCCCTGCCATCATCTTTTTTCAAGATTAGTTCAGTAGTCTCCACTCTTGATCTTGCTTCTCACCACAGCAGACCTTTCATGATGTAATCAGATCATATCCTTTAATGCATGTTACTCAGAGTAACATCCAAAGTCTTCACCGTGTCTTCTAAGGCCATCTGTGGTCTAACTCCCTGCTATCTCTCTGACTCCATCTCCCCTCAATTTCCTCCTTGCTTACTTGGCTCTGGCCACATGGGCCTTGCTAGTCCTCAAATGGACCACTCCAGCTCCCGCCTCAGGATCTTTGCACTTGCTGCCTAGAAGTTCTTCCCAGATATCTGCCCCATGTGCTCCCTCTCTTCCTGCCCATTTCTACTCCAGCTCACTTGATATGAATGAGGCCTTCCCAGACTATCCCACATGGAACAGTAACCTCCACCTCCCTCCTTTATCTCCTACTGCTAATTCCTTCATGACACTTATTACCACCTGACCTGCTGAATGTACTTTTTGTTTGCTTGTCTGTCCCCCAGCCCTGCGAAATTGTAAACCCTGTGAGGACAGGAATTTTGTTTAATTCATTATGGAATCTTTGGTGCATGGCACGTAGTAGTTGCTTCATAAAAATTTCTTGAATAGAATTTTGCTTTTTGGAATCTTTTTTACAGATATACTCGCCCAAGTGCATAAAGCTCTAAGTTTTGAGATGTTTATTGCAGCATTTTTGGTAATACTAAAAACTTAGAAAACACTTAAGTGAAACATCCATCAATAGAGACCTTCAGGTGATGGCTAAGCAGTGAAGAGAAACGGGGATGACAGCTAAGCAGCCATGAAAATGTCTGAGGTCAAACTTGACGTGTGGACAAGGAATCATGACCACAATTCACTGCTGGGGAGGAGGGGTATCCCTGGGTGGCTCAGTGGTTTAGCGCCTAGGGCATGATCTTGAAGTCCAGGGATCGAGTCCCACATTGGGCTCCCTGCATGGAGCCTGCTTCTCCCTCTGCCTGTGTCTCTGCCTCTCTCTCTCTCATGAACAAATAAATAAAACTGAACAAATAAATAAATAAAATCTTTAAAAAAAACAAACAAAAGAAAACCACCAATTCACTGCTGAATGAAAGGCAAGTTACATAAGACCATACATATCCATACACCCAGTACACACATGCTTGGAAGGATCTAGAAGGAGGTAGCAGGTTTACCAATGCCTAGTTGTCTCTGAAGAGTGGGATTTGGAGGATCCAGGGGGAGAATATTCACCTTTTTACCTTATGAATTCCTCTATTTTTCAAAATCCTTACAACATGGATATGTCATCTTTATATCTGGCAAACAACAAAAATATCTTTTAAGGAGTTGCCGGATGGAAGAAGGAATGCAAAGGGCCCAGTGAGAGCCCTCTGGTTCCTCAATTTATTCCCTTACCACTATTCCATGTGGCCCACCGAGTCTGCCAATCGATGTGCTCAGCAGCTGTGCTCAGAACAGCAGCAACTTTCCCTTCATCCTTGGAAACAACTGGCTCTGTCCAGGGCGGATGAACTCACACCCTCTGCAGAAACCACACCCAGCCGGCGCGACCCCACAGGGCCCACCAGAGACTTCCTCCATGGCAGAAGGAGCCAGGGGCCATCTTACTCAGGAGGAAGAGACCTGTGCTGGCGGTTAGGGGCATCCTCCAGGGAGGCACAGCCGTGGCTATATTGAGATCAGAGATGTCTAATTAAGAGTTGTAACAGCTCCTGTCATGTGGAGACAGCTGTGCTCTGGTGGCAGAGGCACTGCCCTTTGCCAAAGAAAACCTGGTCGGCTCCACCACTTCCTGGCTGGTGACTCTGGGCCTGTGGCTTGCCTTCTTTGTGCCTTGGCATCTTTGTCTAAGACTTGGAGGCGAACCTAAGGAGCTGGGGGATTAGGAGATACAGCGTGCAGAAGCTCCAAGTGCACTCTTCATATAGGAAGTACTCCTCACAATTGTTGGATGCCATCAAGGGAGCCATTGGGACAATACGTCAACTCCTGGGGACCCAGAACCTGGCTTCAGTCTGCCTTTGCCAGACCACCTGAGGCTCATCATTTAACACCTCTGTGCCTCCATTTCCTTATTCGTAAGATGGTAATGGTAATAGTGCCTACCTCATAGGACTTAGGAAATTAAGTTAATATACGTAAAGTTTGGAACACTGACACACGTATGTGTCACACATACAACATACATACAAGCCATGTATATATACTAAAGGGTATGCCACTCAGAAAAAGTTAATTTCACTACCAGAGTTGAGTTTGCTTAAGATTTTGAAATTTGAAATAGTTCACGCCAGAATCTGGAAGTAGGGATGCCTGGGTGGCTCAGTGGTTTGGTGCCTGACTTTGGCCCAGGGTGTGACCCTGGAGACCTGAGATCGAGTCCCACATCAGGCTCCCTGCATGCAGCCTGCTTCTCTCTCTCTCCCTGTGTCTCTGCCTCTCTGTATCTTTTGTTAATAAAAATAAATAAAATCTTTAACAACAACAACAACAACAAAAAAGAATCTGGAAGTAGAGGGAGACGGATGGGAAACCCAGGGAAGAGGACCAGGGATTACTCAATCGGGCTCCCCGATCAGTGGGGAGTCTGCTTCTCCCTCTCTCTCTGCCCTTCCCCCTTCCTGGTGCTCTCTCTCTCTCTCAAAGAAATCAATAAAATCTTAAGGAAAAAAGACTGCAGAATGATAATAATAGCTAGCGTTGATTGAACCCCCACCACGAGCTAGGCACTGCTCTAGTCACTTCACATCCATTAATTCATCTAATCCTCGTATCATCAGCCCCATGAGGAGTCACTACCAGCATAGGCCCACTTTACACATGAGGGAGGCAGAGTGGTTAAGCAACTTCCTGGAGATCGTACACGCAGTAAACAGCACAGCAGACCTGAGTCAGACCCAGGCACTCTGGCTCTTACACTTCCATCTTTAACCACCACTCCATGTGGCCTCCCTAGGCCTGCCGCTCAATTCTGCCCAACAGCTGTGCAAAGAATGAGGGTCAGCTTTCCCTTCACCCCGAGAGCCCCGCGCCCTTCAGCACAGGGAAGCAGGGACTCCAGGGAGGGTCCGGGCCGGGCCCTGTAGGGCAGGGAGGGCTTGTTTCTGCCCAGCTGTGGAACGGGAGGTGGGGGTTGAGGAAGGCATTCCAGGGGAGGCGGGATGTGGGTTGGATCCTGAAGAACAGGCAGGCTATCAGAAGGCAGGGATGGGAGTGAGGGTGGACACTGCTGGATCCAAAGGACATTTTCAGCTCTTATCTTCTTGGCTCCTCTGCAACAATAGACCATGGTCTCCTGAAATTACTTTCCTGCTCATAAGGAGCTGGCTCCGTTGCTTGGGAAACACTGTAAGTCCTTTCTGGGGCAGCTGCTAATGACGCACAGTATAGAGACGTGAGAGCCCTAAAAGAAGCCTTCCAAAGTGGCTCTTTCTTGTCTGATATATCCTTACACAACTGTCTAAGAAAAAATTTACGTGTCACTTGAACTCCTGGCCATAATCGAAGTTGAGAGCAGGGAGAAACAACCTCTCAGCATAGAAGAGACATCCAATTGCACCCACAAATGCAGGCAGGTTTACTCAAGGGTGACTGTTGAAAGAGCGTAGACTTTGGAGTCGGACAGTCCTGGAACTGAACGCTTGTTCCACCACCACTGTCTGTGTAAACTTGGGCAGATTTACTCAGGCCCTCTGAGCCTCGACATCCTCATCTATACAGAAGAGATGATAGCACTGGTGCCACAAAACTGATATGAGGAATAATGAGGTCATGCACCCAAGATGCCTGCTACTTGACTTATGCCTGGTACATAATGGGTACACAGCAAAGAATGGCTGCTGTGATGTCATGATGCCATCTTCCCTGGCTCCCCAAGGTCTGTGAGCCCTTAAAGGGCTTCTGCCCCCAGAGGTCCATCTTCGACTCACTTACAACTCTACAATTTCATCTAGGACTGTGAGTTTTACTTTTTCTACTTCTGCAACCACACACTGATGGATCTGGAATCTTTCTCTGTAGCTTCCTTTTCTCCCTGGAGCTCCAGGCAGGCCTCTGAAAAAAGATGGGGAGTCTCCTGGGAGAGGTGGAGGAAGAGGCCCAAGGCACAGAGAGCCTCCTGGGACTGGGCCATGTGTCTACAAGAGATTAGGGCCAGCCCACTCCAGCTTGGAAGCACAGGGAAAGAAACTGATCCTGACCAAGTTGCCATATCCCTGCTGACCCAGCAAATCTTCTGAACAGGAAGGACAGCAATGCTCTACCCTACTCTATGTTCCTCAGGGCCAGGACTTTCCATCCTCCAGTGCTGGGTGAGTAGTGGTCACACACGTCTGTGGACAGGCGCTTTAGCAATTGTTGCTATGGGACAGGGCTTTAGAATACACAGTATTGCAATCACGGAGTTTTGTGTCATAATCTGTTTTCTTGGTCAAGTTCCTTAAGTTTTCCAAGTTTGTTCTCTCATATGCAAAATGAAGATAACATTAGCACTGGCCTAAAATGCCCTTGTGTTAATTACAACACATAACACATAAAGAATTTAACACATGCCTGGCTGATCCTGTGCTCAATAATTGTTAGTTGTTGGGGGTTTTTTTTTTGTTGTTGTTGTTATCTGCTGTGAGATCTCCAAAAGGCTGCAGTAGTGGAGACCTTCGGCAGAGGATGAAGGAGGCCAGGACAAGTCAGAACAAGACAGGAAAAAGGACAGCAATTTTTAAGTTTGATTCTGAATTTAAAAAAAAAAAAAAAGAAAAGAAAAGAACAAGGAGGGGATGGGTTCATTTTTGAGGGAAAAAGAATGTTAACTGAGAGAGGTAATGGAATTACTCAATCCTCAATAGAAGTCTAGCACAAATGAGAATGATATTCAAATCACAAAAAATAAAATAGGCACAGTTGGAAAGGAAATGGAAACTGCATCATATTGGAGGAGAGTCAGCGAGCACCTCTTTAAACCGGCTTTTGCCTCTAGGCTCAAAAATGACATCAGAGGACACTCAAATAACTTACAGATGTGATCAGTGTCTGTAATCTTGAGAACTCAGAACAAAAGCTTTGCCAATTTTCGAAAGGGGTGTGCGTGCGCGCGCGCAGGCGCATGTTGGAAAGAGGGTTTGGAAGGAATTCTGGGAATTGCAAACCACGGAGTTGAATGTCAATCTCCAATTAAACAGATGGTCTGCCGCCATTTAGAAAAGAGATACTTGATTAACAGGAACTAGTTTGGGTTCACTTGAAACAATGCACATCAGACAAACATCATTTCCTTTTTAAAAGGTGTTTTACCAACTGGTGGAACAGTAGGTTTGATTTGGTAAGGCAATCTGTCTACATACTCAGCCTTTATCCCTGCTACTTTCTGTACCAGGGATATAAAGACGACAAAGGCGTGGTCTGAGAAGCTCACTTCCCAGTCAACAAGGTAGTGACTTGTGGCTGGATGGTAGTGACATTAAGTGGTGTCATAGCCAGGAATAACTTTGCCCAAAGTCTGCAGATGAACCGTGTCAGCTCTGAAAGGGATCTTAGATCTGCTTTGATTCATGTCATATTCAATGTTTTGATCAAAGACCAGGTTCCATGCAGCCCAGATGGCTCAGTGGCTTAGCGCTGCCTTCAGCCCAGGGCGTGATCTTGAAGTCCCGGGATCAAGTCCCACATCAGGCTCCCTGCATGGAGCCTGCTTCTCCCTCTGCCTGTGTCTCTGCCTCTCTCTCTCTCTCTCTCTCTCTCTATCTCATGAATAAATAAGTAAAATCTTAAAAAAAAAAAAAAAAAAAAAGAAAAGACCAGGTTCTGAAGACCCAGAAGACATGCTTATCAAGAGCTCGGGACAGAGAAAGGGATGGCTACCTGCTGAATGGTGGAATCGGATTCCAAATGGTCTTGTGAGCTGCTGGAATGAACACTGTGATCAGGAATAAAATCTAGCTGGGCTCCAGACTGCATTATAGTACATTAAGTACCATGTACCAGTCAAGGGAAATAAAGTGTTAAAGTTGACTCTTGGAAATGATCAAGAGGCATGGAAGGACATGGAAAGTCCAGGGGTGGGTGAGAGGTCAGGATTCGACATGAAAACCCTGTGGATGAATCTGAGGAGCACTTGGAAAAGTGCCCTGGGGTAGCAAGCACTCTGTGTGGGTCAGCCTTCCTTTACAACTCGTGGTGGAAAGCCCTCCTCAAGGTAATGCTCCTTTCTTGTGGGGTGAGTGGGTCTATGTTCCCTACATCTCCACATAGTCGACTATGCTCTCATGCTCTGGGGTCCTGGCAGAGGCGGGCATGCATGGTTACCTTCTCCCCAGGCGTGACTGAGATGCGCCAGACGCAGTGCATGTGGGCAGAGTAGCCATTGGGGTACTCAGGGGAGGAGAAGTTGCCTGTGCTGTCCTGTAGGGTCTCTCCGCAGGCTGTCAACAAAAGGAAATGACTCAACTGCTGGCTGCAGACACCCAATCCCCCCAACCTTCTGGCTTCCCTCCCTGATCCCTGGCATTCTTTGGGGGACAGAAGAACAGCTGAGGAGAGGGGGAGTCTGGGATGGTCCTGTCCATTTAAGGTCTGCTCCTTGCCTCTCACAGAGAAGCTCACACTATCTGACCTCTCTGGCCTAGTGCTGCAGGATGTCAAGGCAACATGGTCCAGAGTTAAGGTCAAGCTCCTTTGATGGCCTCACTCTACCTCACTCTCTGGGAAATGCTCTGCTGGTCCTCTTTACTGCCCCTGCTCCCTATTCTCCCAGGACCCTGGAAGGTGTGTGGGGCTCAGCATCTCACCCCCTCCCGATCCCAGCCCTGGTTTGGTTCCTTAACTAGAACACTGCCCCTGCCTGGGTGCCCACACCTCCATCACCAGGCAGCCTCTGGCCTTCTTTAAGAGTTACAGCTTTAACTTCCTCAGCCCCAGGCCCTGGCCACTGTCTGCCTCGGGCTCTGTCCTCCCCACCTCCCTGTCCCATCCAGACCTGGGCACTTGTAGAGCTTGCGGGCCTGGGCAATGTCCCCCTTGCTGAGCCGGGTCCTTTGGCCAATGGGAGGTTTCACCCCGTTGACCTCGTACTTGGGAACAATGGTGTCCAGGAAGATGCCCCTGAGGAGGAAAAGCCCATCCTGGGTGAGAGTCTGATGGAAGGAGGGGTGGGGTGCCTGTGTGTACCCAAGGTCATGACCCTGCCAGAGCCCAGACATTCCTCAGTAGGGTCAGGGACGGGTGGAGATAGCTCACCCTGTCATTATGCTGCCCACTGACCAGCTGCCACCCTGCTCCGTGGCAGCCACACTGCTGGAGCCTGGGGGAGCCCCAAGAATACTCTGGGAGGTCAGAGACACAGGTTCCACATGCCCTGGCCACCTGGTGCTCCGGCTCAGTCTGGGTCCCGTCCCCAGCCTCAGGACAGCTTGGGACCCTGAGTGAACTTTGTGTCCAGCCTCATCCAGCCCCTGCTTCTGTGGCTCCTAATGCTGGTTCAGCTGTGACGGAACTTCTCCTAGGACTAACAGGGCCAACGCTTCATCCTCCTGGCACAGGCTGCTTTTGACAAGTTCTACTGTGGCCAGACCAGATCCTGGGGACAGCACCACAACTCCCGGTCTATCAGTGTCTCCTGTCCCCCCATCCCCAGTTCCTGCTTGCTAAGTCCTGGGTGTTCCCATCTGGGAGGGGCAGCACCGAGGGGAAGCAGGCGGCTCTTCACCTCCCCAGGGCCCCTGACTCACACCCAGCTGGGTGGAACTCGGCAGGGGGTAGGGTGGGATGTGGTGGGAAGCTTCCAGGGGAGGTCTGTGGCTGTGGGGTGGGGGTGGGGGCGGGCAGGATGACCTCAACATCCTTCCTTGGTCTCTGTGCCCTCAAGTCTGGAGGCAGGGAGACCAAGGAGGGCTACTGTTTGTGGGACACAGCAGGAAGCAGATAGAGAGTGAGGAGAGAGGTAGGCATGGGAAAGGCCAGCCTGGGAAGGGAGCCTGAGGAGAAGGAAGGAGGGGCCAGTTCCTACACTCTGCTGAGGAAAAGCTGTGGGTGCGGAGGCTGGACCGCTACCTCTGAGGGTTCTGGCTATGATTTCTGGGAACGTGGGCCCAGGAAAAGGAGGAAGTGTGTGTGGGCTTGTGAGCAACGGAGAGAGGCTAGTCTAGGGAAGGAACCAACCTTTGTACGAATCAGCCAGTTATAAAAAGGCAGACCGATGAGAAAGGATGCCCCCAATTAGAAAACTGTGCCTCTTGGTGCACAGATGAGGAAAAAGCTTAGCTTCCTTGGGCTGATGTGGTTCTGCAGCCATGGCATATATATATATGTATATGTATATGTATATGTATATGTATATGTATATGTATATATATATATATGCCCGGCAAAGTAACTGGATTTCAATCCCCTGGGCCAGGTGCCCTCAGAGTACATGGTACTAACCTTCGTGAGTCCAGGCCATGCCATGGACCCACCATGGAAGGGGATAACAGGGCAGTAGCTCCTACAGGTCCTCTGCTTAGGGGCTGCAGCCACCCAGAAGCCCACTCTTATCCTTGGTGAATGCCCCAGCAGGGCAGCACAGTGCCAAGTGAGAGGCCCAAAGAGAATGGCCCACAGAGGGCAGGACTGGGCTGCCCCTGAGGAGGCCAGGCCCTATCTCTCACCTGGAGAATGTGTTCCGGGCATAGTGCATGATACTGTCGAAATCATAGGTCTCCCCCAGGGACTCCACCTCCTGCAGCTCCATCTTCAAGAAGTTATACTCCTGCCCTGCGAAGACCAGGAAAAAGGTGTGGGGGGTGGGAGGGGTGGGTCTGTGTGGGATGCAGTGCCACCTTTTCAGGGTGGGGAGTGGGGTCCTCCCTGTACTTGAGAGGTGCCCCCCTACCTGAGGGTCCAGGGAGCAGCCAAGGGAAGCCTGGGGGGTAGGGGCGGGTCTCTAGAAGAGTCTGTCCAGCAGAGGGGTAGGGTCAACGAGGACTGGCTGGAGGGAAGGCTCAGGGAGTATGGAAAGGAAGCACCCATTTCTAGAACCACAGGGAGAGGAAAGCAGGGAAGCATGGAGGAGGCCTGGGGAGGGAGGAAGGAAGCAGAGGAGGGAGGGGAGAGGCAGCCAGGAGAAACAAGAAAGAAAAAACCCTTAGAGGAGAGACCAGGCAGAGGGCAGAAGACCGGGGAAAGTGAACAGAAAGGCTGAGGTGGCATGGGGGATGTGCCAATTCCCCGCCTGCCTCCCCCACCCCAGGCCAGATGGTTTCTGTGTCCAGGACCAGGCCTCTCCCAGCCCCCCAAGCAGCTCCACAACTGATCAGTGGTCTCAGAGCTGCTCTGGGCAGGGTAAAGCTGCCCCAAGGCAGGGACCAACTTGGGCCTTGGGCAAAGGGCTGCCCACTAAGTGGACTGACCAAGAGTGAGGGCTCCAAGCAGCAGCTCCCACCCCCACCCGAGGCCCCGGAGGGCCGGCTGGGGCAGGTGTCAAAGTCAAGGTGCTACCTGGCTGGATGTTTTCACGCACGATGGACACGTGGCGGTCCCGGTCTGGCCGCGTGTGCTCGTGCCAGAAGCCGATGACGTGGCCCAGCTCATGGACAACGATGCCAAACTTGTCACAGTTCTTGCCGATGGAGATGGCCTGTGGGCCCCCGCCACGGCGACCCACGTAGGAGCAGCACCTGGAGGGCGGGGCCAGCTCAGGGGGGCGGTCCCGAGCTGGGGGAGTGCATCCACTCAGGGGCCGGGCGAGGCTGCCAGGGCGGCGGGGCAGTGAGGCGCGTGGGGAGGGATCTGAGCGCAGGATGCCCAGGCTGTGTGCAGGGGTCAAGGCCACAATGGGGGTGGTTCCTGGGGAGATGCCCCAGGATGGGGGATGGGGGAGGGGGTGGAGGAGAGACAGACGGCGCAGTGTGTCAGGCCACGTCGGGGCAGCAGCAGTGCCCAGGGCAGGATATGGGTTGGGGTGATGGCCGACGGTGCTGCGCCCAGGGGCCCCTGCTCACCCGCAGGGTCTGTAGGTGAAGACAATATAGCTGTCCTCATCAGTGCGCTCCAGGAAGGTGACACAGGTATGCTTCTCCCAGTGCCTCATGGCTTGCCGGAAGACCGCCCTCTGGCTGCCTGCCAGGACAAAGGGGGCCAGGTGGTCACAGTGTCCAAGGGCGCCCATCTCCACCCATTGCTAGGGTGTCAGCCTCTCCTTGCAGAGATAGGCAGAAGGCACCACTCATACCACCAGGCACAACCCGGCTGTCCCGCGGCCAGGCCCAGAGGCAGCTTCAGCATCACACTCACCAGTGAAGTTTCCCCCAATGACAAAGGGGATGACCCCATCGGGCCACACCCGCTCTGGTCTGGATGTTGCTGCCCGCCGGCTCCGGGACCTGCTTCTCCATCTCCCGCGGCTTCTCCTCTGCAGCTGCCCACTAGTGCTCTGGCAGTTGAAGGCAGAAGAGTTTCCTGGTGTTGGAAGACGACCACAATAGTAGTAAGTGAATGAAGGGGAGGAAGGGGAAACAGATTATAATCGATCCTCATTTTGGGGAGGATTCCATATTCGCCCACTCACTAACATTTATTTGTAACCCCCAAATCTATACCCTCAACTCTTTGATGCTTATTCGCTGACATGCACAGAGCAGGGAAAAGTATGAGTCATCCACATACCCAACCGAGGTGGAACAAGGTGATGCTTTGCCTTCTTGTTTCAGCTGTCATACTGTAAACAAGCATCTTTTTCGTAGTCTATTTAGTGCCACTTTTTTTTTTTTTTGCATTTGGGGGCTTTTTCTTGGTGATATTGCTGCTTAACATGACTCCCTACCGTCCTGACAGAGCTGAAGCACTGCAGTGCTGTCTGGTGTTCCTAAGTGCTAGAAGGATTTGATGTGCCTTATGGAGAAAATACATGTGTGTTACATAAGCTTCGCTTGGTCATGAGTCATAGTGCTGCTGGCCATAGTTCAATGTTAAACGAATCAACTATGTATTAAATAAGGGGTCTTTAAATGGAAACACACATAAGACAGGGTTACATGCTGATCAGTTGATGAAAATGTTATGACAAGACGCTAGCAGGAACTGAGCATGGTATTTCTCCTAGGAGTGATGAATGGCTCAGTATTTGTTAATTCAGTGGTCGCAGTGACTTTATAGAACAAGGTTATTCTATAGCTCTATTCATAACTACCATGGACAGCAAGAATTTACCATAAATGAAAAAGAGAACCATACTATACTCATTTCTGAGGAACTATAGGGGGTTGGTACTAGGAAATGTTCCCTTCTCACCTAATAAAGCTTCTTCCTTGTGGAGCATACAGAACTTGATGTCTTTAAGTGTTCCCAAACACATGTTCTCATGTGGACTAGTAGCTCTCTGGGATGCACTGGGCAAGTGCCACTATGTATATTTGACAGATGAGGAAACTAAGGTCAAAGATTTGCCCAAAGTCACCTGGTGGGTTCGTGGCAGGCCCAGGTGCTCCAGCTCCTCCATTCTGCTTGTACCATGTCTGCTCATCCCCCCTCAGGCCAAATAAGCCTTGCTAGTTATCAGGCCACCATGTCACCCTCCACTGCCAACTGTTCTGTGGGGTAGTTTGACCTTTACTCCATGGCTGTGCATGCCAGGATCCTCCCTCATGCTAGACAGGACAATTGCCTGGCACCAGCAGAATGTGTGCAGAATGGGCTCTAGGTGAGAATCCCCATCCTTGGCAATGGGGCATTACCTGTAGGCAGCCCCATGTTCCAGAGCAGTGATAAGGCTGGACAGAACTGAACCAGCCCATGCCCTGATTCCTCCTGTTGTCTCACCCATTCACAAGTGCCAGGTAGGTTGCCCATTCCTTAGGTCACACCTAGAGATAAGAAGGACGCATCCCTGACCTTAAAAAGCTTTGGGTCTAATTGGAAGGATAGACATAGTTTAAAAAATCATTGAAATATGCTTCGCCGAGTAAGATAGTAATGTGGTAAACAGAGAGCAGAGAGAGAGAGAGAACAAAAGGAGGTATAACCATGCCTGGATGATGACCAAGGAAGGTTTCACCACAGAAGCTCTGGAGATGGGCTTCAAAAGATACATAAAAGCTTGCAAAGTGGGAGCACGAGAAGAAGCCAGGAGGGATTGGGGTGTTGAGCAAAGAGCCTCAGATTTGGAGTAAGAAGGCCTGGGTTCCTTTCCAAGCTCTGCCACTGACCAGCTATGTGATCTTGAATGAATAGTGTGACCACCGTGAGTCTTAATTTCTGTATCTGCAATGCAGGAGTTGTCCTGACATCTAACTTTGAGGGTGGCAGGGGACAGTTAAGTTAGATAATGCTTTTGAGAGTACTTCATAAACTGTAAGCAAAAAGAATCTCAGTTCTTAGTTCCTGGGTTTGTCTATACTTGTTACTTCTCTGGGGAAGGGATAAAGATATCCCCAGGGAAGATAAGCCATTATGCTGGGTTCAAGCTCATAGCCTCTGTCCTGAGAAAGCCTGGCTGGGAAACAGGGAGATTCCTTGTTTCTCCAATTCTGGAACCCATTTCTGGGACATAGGAAGGCCAGCCTGTACCCAGTGTACCTGCAGTTTTGATGGAAGACCTGTGGGTTGTACGCTGCCTGAGATCCGCAGCCTGCTGCACCTGGAAGGCTGTCAGGTCCTCCTCATCCAGGGCAATGTCCCCAAGGAAGGCAGCTAGAGAGAAAAGAAGAGGCTGGGGGAGTTAATCCTTCCACCCAGTACTGACAGCCTCAACCCCACGGGCCACCCCCGTGGCAACGTTAGTCTTCAAATGCCTTCTGAGGAAGAAGGGAGCGGTGGACTGGCTTTGAGGATCACTTTGGAGTTGGGAATCCAGCCAAGCTGATACCCACCCCCTACCAGAGGAAGACACGGTTGTGTCACCTTTCCTATCACTCTGTAGCAAATATTTAGTGAGCCCCTTCTGTGGACCAGGTACCACTCGAGTGATTAGCAAGACAGAAGAGGTCCCTGCTTGCACAGAGCTAACCTTCGACGACACATAAGTAAACAAACACTGAACTCGAGAATTCCAGATGGCGATGAGTGCTATGAAGAAAACAGAAGGGGGTCAGATAATAAAGTGTCTACTCTGTGGTGCTATAATCATAAAGCTGTGCTGAACATGTGGTATTCACTCAACAAATGCCATTTCAATTAGATCGAGGGGAGGATGTGAATAAAAACTGGAGCAGATAGGCATATTGGGGAAACCAGGATGTAACAGGAGCTGCCCAGCTAGAGGAAGAAGTTGAACCGTACTCAAGTGACCTCTATTCTGAGACTCAGGGT
Source organism: Vulpes lagopus (assembly GCF_018345385.1). Classification (NCBI taxonomy): domain Eukaryota; kingdom Metazoa; phylum Chordata; class Mammalia; order Carnivora; family Canidae; genus Vulpes; species Vulpes lagopus. The sequence goes on along the minus strand of NC_054831.1, from coordinate 16,313,672 downwards.
CCCCTCCTCTGGAGGAAGAAAGGCCTGGGGCAGGGAAAAGCCCCCTGAACAGGCCATTTTGATTTCTGGGCCTGGGGAGAGACGTTTTTGGGGAAGAAGGGCTAAACAATCTGCCTGCCTGTTGGGAGCAAGCTTTTGTAGAGTCAGCTCTACAGAGTGAACACTCTAGAAGGAGCTCAGAGCAGCTTCATGCTGGCTGGGCTGGGGGAGGCGGGAGGCTGAGTTGGATGGAGGTGGAGCTCCGAAGCTTCCCTGAAGCTCCACCCATGGCAACATCTGCTTCTCATCCCAAATGCTACACAGGCCTGGCGGCAGCATTACACAAATTGTTTTAACCTTGACGCCTTGCACACAGGTTTCTCCTCCCCAGATGGCCTGTTGGGTGGACACACACAGACACACACATACTTCATCATACAGAAACAGACACATGGTGACATCCACAGCCATGCCCTCAAACACAGACTCTGTTTGAGTCACAGAGATAACCCCCCTCACCCAAGCAGTGCCTGCATCGCCCTGGCAGGTGGAAAGCACTCCAGAATGTTTGTCTGGGTGAAGTATTCCATCGATATTCTTTGGCCCTGCAGACACATGCCCATAGACACATACTCTGATGCAACATAGACCCGGATTGACAGAACATGGGGGTCCCTCTAGTTATCCAGGCCAAATTCCATTTTACAGATATGGGAACTAAGGCCTGGAAGGGAAATGGTCTCCCACATTGCTAGTCGTTAGAGAGGCTGGAATTGTAACTCAGGCCTCCTGATTCCCAGTCTGGCACCCAATGTACTCAAGTGCATTACCGCTGTAGAACCCATTTTGTAAATAGTTATCCACAAAAACAGACACACAGACACACAGACACACAGACACACAGACACACACACACACACACACACACACAAATACAGTCACAGGCAGTTCTAAAAAACACACATGCACAAGCTCCAACACCCACAGGCAAACTGCAAGCTCCAAACCCATTAAGCAGTAATGGTAGCAATAATGACACCTCATGTAAATGTTGAAATCCATGTGGTCCTTCCCAGTTGACAGAATGTTTTCATCTTAACAAATTCATTTAATCCTGGCCCACTAAGGGCATGCTTGTTAAGTCATATGCCACATGTGCACTTGCCTAGGAGTGTGCAATTACAAACCCTTCAAGAGAGAGTTCGAGAGTGGCTAGATTCCAGTCCACTTTCCTGACTTTAGAGATCAGAAAACATGGGCCTAAGAAGGGAAATGACTTGCCCAAGGTCACCAGAATGTCAAGTGGCCCAGAATGTCTTCTACCACATGAGATAGATTCTTTTCCGTAAACCATCACCATTGGTGGCCTTGGCCTTGGCCTTAGCAACTGATTGGACATAACCAGAAGATGTTTCTTAGATGACACATAAATGACATAAATGTCACGGGGTGAGAGGTACACTCCAAGAAGGCAGTGTTTGGCTCCTCCACGCTAGCATTCATAGAGGCACACACATGCCACATGAATACCCTCACACCTTCCCATACTTTACACCTTTGCACAGACCCTGGCACCTCCAGGCTCATGTGCCCACACCCATGGACACCATCATATACATATGCGGCTGGACATTTAGACTCATCTTTGGGCATTGCAGCAAAAAGCAAAATCTTTGCAGGCAGACAGGCCTGGCTTTGAATCCTAGCTTGGCTACTATTAGCTGACAAGTCATATCAACTCTTCAAACTTCAATCTTCTCCTACATAAAAAGGAGCTAACAATAGCATCTGTCTCCCAGGATGACTGCCTGAAATAAGGCCTGTAAATAAAGCACCCAGCACCCAGCCTGGAGCACAGTAAGCACCCACTAAATGGCCACTGTTAATACTACCCCAGTAACAGCCCTGTAAGCTCAAGATCAGCTCTCTACTTTCCAAGGGCATATCGGTTCACCGACATTGGCCTCCTGGCTGAGTGAAGCCCCAGAGTGCTCAGAAGCTGAACCTCGAATTCCAAGTACAGAGGCCACAGAACTGTGCCGGCTTGGGAGACCAGGGCAGTGTGGGGGGGTAGGGGGGGAACAGGGCAAGCGGAAGGCAGGACAGGCCCTAGGCTGGCCACAGAGCTCTTCTGCCGAGAGGGCGTCCTGTGGTGGGGATGTCATGGCTGAAGAATGTGTGGGAACAGAGTGGGGGTTGGGGAGACACGAGCGGGGGCGGGGGGGGGGGGGGGCGGGAGGGTTGTGTGTGCAGGGAGCAGGAGAGCCTTCTGGCCAGGAGCTGAGGCTGGAGGCCCTGCCCATTTGGGATTCTCTCATGTGGAAGCTAGGGAATCTGGATGCTGGAGAGTCCAGGACACCCCCCTCACCGCGCCCCATTACCCGGAAGGAAGCCCTGGGGTCAGGGTCAGGGTAGTTGTTTTCAACACAGGATCAAAAGTTTGTTTTGTTTTCTGGCTGTAAACCAGCCAGGAGCCCTCATGGCCACTCCATAGCCAGGCTGGGAGCAGGAGAGGAAAGAAAAGAGCAAAGTGGATGCCATGTTCCCATCCTCCAGGTAGGCCTCTTGACTCTGGAGTCTCCTCCCCTGGTGCATGGCCAGGCATCCCCTTCTGGGGAGCAGGAAAGGAGCTCACTGGTGTGATGGAACCCCAATGCCGTGTGTACAGGACATACACATGCCCCATCACACAAATGCAAGCTTCTAGCTGGGGGAGAACACGCTTAAGCTCCCACAAACATGTACCTGTGTTTAATCACATCTGTACGTTTCTACACAGGTGTGTACTTGTGCACACCCTTGCATATACTCAGGAGTACCTGTGTGCACAGGTGGATGCACTTACCCGTAAAGCAGGGGTACACCCACAAATGTGCCCAAACACTCTCTTGACTACTTCTTTGTAGCCCTAGTGCTTTCAAACACACAAATAATTGCATGTACACATTTCACACACCATACCCTCCAAAGAAGGGCACGCTTAGAAATGAATGGAGGGTGGAGAGAGAGAGAGAGAGACAGACAGATTAGCTGACTCTCCTGGATATCCTTAAGAGGCCCTTAGTGGCCCGAGTGACACATTCTACTCCCTCCTCATCCTCCCCCAATGTCTTCTCCCAAGATCTCTGGAGAAACTAAAATTCCTGAGAGTTCCTTCTTTCTGGATAGTCCCATTGGTCCCCTTGTATCTGGAGCCCAGGGAGATTCTAAGTCTTTTCCACCTCCCTTAGGGCACCTAAAAGAGAAGGTGACTCAGGGAGCAGGGGCATAGGTGGGTGGGTGACTCATTTAGAGTGTCTGGAGGGGGAATGTGGTCCAGTAAAAGAAGGGATTGCTTCTCAATCTCCAGACCTTATGGCTGAGGCCCCCTGAGGTCCAAACCCGGGCTAC